>NC_056691.1:4192000-4498833 GCF_018350215.1 Panthera leo
ATGTCAAGTGCTCTTGTGGCTTTGTGGAAGTGGCAGAAAAATAACATCTCAAGCTTTGAGGATGTAATTCACTCCCAGGAGTGGGATGACGCACTCCCGCGGGGTGGCCCCTCCAGCCTGTCTGTGAATGTCACAGCCGAGCCCTTTCTCGGGGTACCTCCTTCCGTTCCCCTCTATTTAGCAGGAGCATAATCAGCTTCTGATTTTGTGAGTGGAACTGAGTTCATGGTAAGCATGACCAGAGATGTTAACAGTCGCTGTGCACGATGGGATGCTTTGACGGTCCCAGCGGATTCAGGGTGCGGGGTAAGAAGAGAAACCCAGGGAGGTGTAAATGCGCCACAGGGCAAGAGCCTGAGGGCCCTGAGTGCATGAGGATTCCCTGGGGCGTTTGCAGATGCCCTCCTAGATCCACCGAGGCAGGTGTCCTGGGGTGGGACCCAGGAATGTGCCACGATTCCAGGCAGATCCACCAACAGCTCTAGCTGACCACACACGCGTGGTCGAGGACAGGAATTATTCCTCCTTGTAGCCCGAATCAAAGGACCAGTGGGTCATCCGGGGGGGAGGCTGCGGGAGAACGGGCCAAGGGTTCCTACATTTCTGTGCCCCCAAGGCTTTGGAATCTGTGTGGACCTCTACCGCATTCTGAGGGGGGACGTTTGAAACAGCACACAGGACCTTTGCACTGGGATGCTTTGCAATCGAAGTAATGACTTAGATTGGACCAGGAAGAGGACCGAGCCAGGCAGCCTGTCCCGCACCCGCCCTGCTGAGTGAGCGGGCGTGGAGAGGACGCCCTAGCGCACTCGCCAGGAACAGCAGCTGTCGCCGACGCCCGCCGCAGCCGCCTCCCGTCACCCGTGCGTCTCCGGCCCGCCTCCCGCCCACGGGGCCTCCCCCGTCCGGATGCTCCAGGGGTGGCCCCCAGCCGAAGAGGGGAGGGGGCCGCGGGTGAACACTCCGCTCCCTTCACCCGAGGGCCCCCCTGACCCCCCATGGTGATTAACCCTGGTCACTGCCCATCACTGGCTTTTCCGTCCACGCATCTCTCTCTCTCACTTATGCTTCCAGGAGGGAAGCACCCAAACACACAACTTAGCCCAGCTTACCTCGGGCCGTGCTCATGGAGGAAACCAAACTCAGAGCCAAGCTTCTAGTTAAAGTTCTCTATCCTCTGCTCCCGATGAGGTGTTTGAGTTGGTCTGGTCTTTGAGAATTAAGGCTAGGTTGGGCCGCCTGGTGGCTCAGTCGGTCAGGCGTCCGACCTCGGCTCAGGTCATGATCTCACAGTTCGTGGGTTCGAGCCCCGCGTCGGGCTCTGGGCCGACAGCTCGGAGCCTGGAGCCCACTTCGGATTCTGTGTCTCCCTCTCTCTCTCTCTGCCCCTCCCCTGCTCATGCTCTGTCTCTCTCTGTCTCAAAAATAAATAAACATCAAAATACAATTTTTTTTTTTTTAAAGAATGAAGGCCAGGGAAGCAAACAAAAGTTATCGCATTAGAATGGGCTAAGTCCATATGAAGTGATCAGCTGTAAAGTATTCAAAGTTCAGACTAGCAGAAAATCATACAATAATAGAAATGCAAACCAAGAGGTGGCCACGGACAGCTGGTTATGACCCTGACACATGATGACATGTCACAGGGACCGGATCACTCATGCACGGCTGGTGAGGGTGAAGGGAACATCGTTCAGCCACCCTAGAAAAGTTTGACAGCTCCTTATAAAACTGAATGTGTAATTAACATACAACCTAGCAATTATACTTGGGGACATCTACTCCAGAGGAATGAAAACGTACGTCCGCGCAAGAAGTTGTTCGTGGATATTCACAGCGGCTTTATTTGTAATGATCACAAATGGGAAGCAACCAAAATGTCCATCAAGGGCGAATGGTTAAACCAAGGGTGGTGCCTCCACACCTCTCTATACCTCTCGGCAATAGCAAGGATCGGAGTTGACCCACGCAAGAATGTGGATTGATCTCCAGGAAGCCACACTGAGTGAAAAGAAGCCAGTCTCAAAAGGTTATGTACTGAGTGGTGTCCTGTATAGGGCACAGGTTATGCAGATGGAGAACAGATGAGTGGACGCGAGGAGCTGGGGGGCTGGGGAGGGACGTGGGGCATCCTATTTAAGGGCCACGTGAGGCATCCAGGTGGCGATGAACATGACTTGTATCTTCCCTGCACGGACGTCTGCATCCTGGTCGTAACATTGTATCGTAGTCCTGCAAGGTGTTACCACTGGGGGAAAATGGATAAAGGATCCAGAATCTGGGTGTTATTTGTTACAACTGGATGCAAATCTACAATTACCTCAAGGTGAAAACATTCAACCTTTAAAAATGGAACAAACACACGCAGAAAAAATGATATGATTAGGTAAAAAATTAATAAAACTGACCTGAACGAATTTCACCATCATGTTCGTGCGTAAAGGCAAATATTTTACTAAATAGCAATGCACATTAAGTAACAGTAGAAAAGAATTTTTAAACGATTACGGAAGCCAGAGATGCAGGCAGTCACTGCTATTTGGCAGTCACCAACATTGCTTTCAGTCACCCCCAAAACTTAAAGGAATATCATCCTCAAAGTCTGAAATCGTTTCTACTATTGTAGTCAATAGTATCATTATCAGCCTTCACCGTTTGAGGAACTGAGCCAAAAAACCATCTCCAAACCGTAAATCACGCTCGGTTGCCAAGGACATCGCTAATTCTGTATCATTTAAGCCAGTTCACTAACAGCTCCTGTCGTGCAGCGTTCTGTGAAGTTCTGGCCCGCTCACCCGCTTGTGAATTTGCAAGATTCTTTTTTCTTCCCGTCGAGACCCTCAAAGCCTGCGCCTGCCTGTCCCCTCTTCCCTCCTGGGTCTTTTAGCGACTTCTCCATAGCGCATCTCAAGGCTGCCACCGGCCAGTTAAATCGGACGCAGCAACATCCACCAGGGGCAGGTGCATCCCAGTGAGCTCTCCTGCTGGGTCTTAGAGCTTCGGCCCCTGGACCCACCTGTCCACCTGCTGGGGTGCCGGGGGGAGTGTGGCGCGGGCAGGGTCCATGGGCAGGCGGATGGGAGGGTGGTTTTTCTTGGGCCTCCTTTTTTCTACCTGGGAACTCCCTGTGCGGTCAGCAGCCCAGCCGAGCTACCTTACGCGTTTGCACGAGAGGGAAGGAAAAGAGGTGACAGAGCGTGCCTTCCCCTGGGCACTCGGCTAAGGGGGTGGGGGTGGCGTGGGGCTTGCACAGCAGGGCTCCCGCCACCGACTCCTCTCTGGTTCTGCTGGAGGAGCGCAGGATAGAGGGATGTCTGGGTTTCCGACGGCAGCAGGCCTTGCCTGGAGGACAGGCGTGAGAGGGTAGCCGGGAGCTGCCCGGGACCCAGAGGGCAGAGGGGGTTATGAGCCAGGGGGGTTCAACCCTGGGAGAAGAAGCCAATAGGAGTTAGAGAGCCCCTCCCAGCCTGGGTGAGAAGGCAGACTGGGCCGGCGGCCTTGGGGGGCATCCAGCCGGCATCCGCCGTCCCCCCCCACCTCAGCTGCACCCGTAATGTTCAGAAAATGGAGATCACCAGCCACGTGGCTCTGCCTTGTGGCAAGAAATTACACCAAGCAGGGCAAGTCAAGAGGTATGGCGAGACAGCCACGCACAGCCAGCAATGACACGGCACACGCAGAGGGCCCTAAAAAGCGAGGATGACGGAAGCCGGCCCGTACTCCTGACGGCAGAAAAGGTGGAAAAGCATCTCTGCTAATCCAGAAAAGGGAAAAGGAGGAGGGCTGGCAAAACCGCTCTCTGCTCCCTTGAGCCACTCAGCGGCTCTCCTCGGCAGAAACGAAAGCCCTTTGAAAAGGCAACGATCTGCTTAGAAAACATTCATTTAAAAGTGTCCTGCAATTACTGACAGTCTCATTAGATCTTGGCAGGAGCAGGGCGCCCTTGCCTCCCGCGTGCGTCGGCAGCCAGAAGAGGCCGGTGGATGAGGAGGGGGGAGTAAAATGATAGCCGAGGACACGGTGCTGTGCCAGAGAGTCGAGAGATGTGAGGCCGATCGTCCCAGGATCCAGGGAGCCCGTGGCCGAACTGTCATCCACCTCGCCCGGCCCGCGTGGTCCCTCCCTGTGTCCCTCCCTCTCTCTGTGTCTCCGTCTCTCTCCTCCCCACCCCCACCCCTCGCACACTTGAGCTCAGCTGGGCAGCCGTCCAAATGATTCATATTAAATTCTAGCTATATTCAGCACAAAAGTCATGTAACATCAGAGGATCACAGTTACATCAACCAACAAGCACTGGGGAATTGATAAGCAGCTAAAATTAGGTCATCGCATAGCAGCGGCTTTTGATGGATGAAGTGAAATTTAGCCGCAGTTTGCTATTTAAAGATCCGTTACAGACCTCTTCCTGTAGCCACAATGAACTCACAACAAAGTATCAGGCCTCTGATGAAACGTTTAATCATCCATGTGTGCCCGCGGACTGTGGCAAAGATTTACAGGTTCCTTAAGAGAGGGTTCAGCTCTCAGGCCGAGCAGTGCCAACAAATGCATTTTAATTCCCACGTCCAGAACCTAACGGCGGCTGTTTCTCCCTCCTCCGGGCGAATTCCGCAACGTTATTTTAATCCCTTTTAAAAGCATTCTGTCAAACGCTTCAGCCTCCAAAGCCTGGCCCGGCTCGGGGTTGCAAAATTCTTCATCTACTTAAAGTGAGCACAACCCTCGATGGCCAGGCCTTCCTCAGCTTGCCCTGGTGGCCTCGTTTCTTTTTCCTGCCACTTGAGAATCGCATACACGCCCTTCCAGAATGGCTTCCTGGGTTGGTGTCCGGGCGGTTCAGTCTGAGGGCCGTGTCCAGCGGGGTCTCAACTCCTTGGCTGCGGCCCCAGCCTGTGTGGTTCTGGCTCCGGCCCCCCCAGGGCCGACGAGGTCCGGGTCGGCGGTCTGATCCTGGCTCCCAGGGACGGCCACCGTGTCGGGCATGCCCCCATGCCACCAGCATGGATGCTGAGCCTCCCCAAATACCAGCTCCAGAGGGAAAGACTGCAGAGTTGTAAACAGCCAGGAAGGGGCGGCGGGGGGCTTCCGTGGGCACAGGCGATCGATCCAGGGAGGCCAACCAGGCCTGAAGTTGGGAAAGGCCCGAGGACGGAGCTGCCTTTGTGATGGAGACAGACTCCATGCAGGCAGGGGGGCCCTGGTGCTGCCCCCTCCCTCACTCCAGGGAAGGGGACCCTCCTCTTCTGGGCCCCAGGGAGAGCAGCGTGTGGGGAAGGCTTGGGGGGCAGGGGCGTCTCGGCTAGGGCCCCCGCAAGGCCTGGACTCTCCCAGCACGCCACGGAGGGGACCGCCTCACGAGGTGCCCGGGTAGGTACCCAAGAACCCAGCTGGAGGACCCTGGAGAGCCGGCAGGGCTGGGAGCCGGGGGACAGCCGAGGTCATGGAAGGGCCCTCCAGCACTGCCCAGTCACCCCTTCCCTCCTCTTCCCTGCTGACCAGAGGCCATGATTGCCCTGTCATCCCAGAAGCATCTCCACACCAGCCAGGGTGCTTCGTGGGAAAATTTCACGCCACCTGCTTCCCTCTGGAGCCAAACACTTGTGCTGGCTTTTTGTCGGGAAGACAAACTCTCTCAGGGAGGAGGACTGTGGCCACTGTATTAACCAGGTGCCTGAAGTGAGGCTGCTTCTGAAATCCTACAGATGTTCATTCGCCCCTGGAGCCCGCAGGAGGGGAGCGCAGAGGCCCCTTCATGGCTTCCTGTGATGTGGCCAAGCTCGCTCGGGGGTGCCCAGCGGACAGCCAGGGGCCGGCCATTCACTCGGGCTCCGACAAGAGGCAACGGGAAAAACTGAATGTTTCCCTCAAGTGGGAGGGTCTCGGCTGTGTTTCTGGATCTGATTTAGTTCGGGTTCCCCCAAAAGCCACCCCTGGAAGGCTGCCGTCCAGGCGGCACGCTTGGTGGGTCGTTCCCAGGGCAGGGGCGGGGGCAGAGGGAGGACAAGGAAACGGCGCGGGATGGGGAAGCAGAAAGAGAGCCCGCGGCCACAGTCTTTTCTGGGGTGACTCAGCCGGATCGCAGTCGGGACCCCTGGGGGCCGGGAGTGTGTGTGCGCTGCTGGGTGCGGGCGGGGCATGAACTGCAGGCGTCCGGGCCTGCTCAAGAGTCGGGGTGTCCCCCCTCCCGCCACCGTGGGAGAAGCAGGTGCCGGAGGCTGGGAGTTTGCAGGTACGCCTGCCGGTGGGCGGGGGTGTGCAGTCCCAGCGACTGCGGCCAAGGGTTCATCGGCTAAAGTGCTGTTCAAAGCTTAGGTCTGAGCCCCCGGTCAGGGGGATGGGACCCTCCCGTTCGTGGCCCAGCCTCAGCCGTGCACCCTTTTACACACAGCAGGCGCGAAGGTCGTCCCACTGGAGATGACGTGTCCGTGGGTGGGCCCTACCACCAGAGGGCCTGTTCCTTGAGGCCGGTAAGTTGTCACCCGGTAAATGACACCAGGCGTCATTATTAACCAGCTTCGTCTCCAGTTAGATCGTATCGAGAGACCGGAATCATGCTGGCAGAGCGAATCTTCCAGACGGGGCCACACCTGTGGGTATAAGCCACCCCCTCCCAGGTCTTTTGGCCGTGTGACACCAGCCTCCGCTCCAGGGGGGTGATCCAGGCCCCCATCTGTGACGGGCTGAAGTGGGCCCCCTCCAACATTCGTATGTCGAGGCCCTGACTCCCAGGACCTCAGAATGTGTCTGGGGACAGGTTCTTCAAATAAGTCAGGAAGTTTAAATGAGGTCATTAGCGTGGGCCCTGGTCCAGGGTGACTGGCGTCCTCATGAGGAAAGGAAGTCGGGACACAGACGAAGAAGGCGGCCCAGGTGGGAACGCAGAGTGGGGACGGCCACCCACGTGCCGACAGAAAGTTCCCAAGAAGCTGGCCCTGCTCACGCCTTGTTCTCGGACTTCCAGAGCCAGACTGAGGCAACGAGTGTGTGTTGTTCACCCCGCGCAGGGTGTGGGGGTTCCGGCAGCGTTAGCAAACTCCTCTTCAGCCTGGGGGGACTCTGCAGCCGCCTCCCCGGCAGAATGCAAGGGATCCAAGGCTAGACCGGCTCCCTGTGTCTCCCGGATGCCGGCCCCTGTGGGGCTCCGGCTGGCCGACGTGGGGAGACGGCACGGAAAAGCTCCGAGGCCCCCGAGGCAACAGCTGGCACCAGGCACCAGACACGTGAGTGAGGGAGGCTTCGGGTGACCCCCGGGCCCCAGACTCAGGGTCCTGCAGCCGAGGTGCCAGGCACGGTGGATCAGAGGCCAGCCGTGCCAGCATGGCCGGACCCCCGTGCCGGCACAGTCTTGGCAACATTATGGGGTTTCTGATCGGTGGCGATGCTTCTAGCCTTTTCACGACGATCTTTAAAACCTTATGTAATATGCTTAAATCAGCACGTGCTGAATTCCAACTTTGAAGCCTTGTCTGTCGTCCTCACGCTGGGAAAGGCGAGGGAAGCAGCATAATTACCCCCGTTTCCTTTTTCTTGCTCTCTCCGCATCTCTAAATTCTTGCTAATTGTGTAATTATCTCTGAGTCTTCACGCCGGAGCATTCGCATCGTGCCCCCTGTCTGGAACTTGCACACACACGCCGCCCGCGTCCCTGTATTTCAGCGGGCTCGGGGCTGGCCGCCAGCTCTCTGACCCCAGCTTCTGAGTGTGGTGGCTCGCACGCGGTCAGCAGGGCTCCCAGTGCCACGTTTGCGGAGACCCTGTTTGTTTGCGGTTTTCTGACTTCTGACGAGTTGGCGGTGTTCGCGTTACCACACCTCGCCTTCCGGTGTTTTCTCTGAGAGCTTCTCGCACAAAAGGACACGACATTTCTTACCTTTGAGTTTCCTGGAGAAACATGGGCTGGATATTTTCTTTGGCGTTTCGCAGTTTCGAGTGCGTGCTGTTCGCCCGCCCTGTGTTTAGGAGCCCGGGTCCTTTGTGGGTTCTCTTCCCATGGTGAGTAGCGGCTACGTGGGTGCTGTGCGGGGTGCATGAGTGGCGGCCGTGGGAGGGATGGCGGTGTGGCAGGGCCACCTTCACCAGGCCCCGCGCCCCCCGGGCCCTCCACCAGGACAGCAGCGGCCGCCGGTGTCACCAAACTCGAGCCATCCACGGTGCAGACAGCCCTCGCCTGTCCGTCCCTCCACCACCCCGGAGTCCGGACGACAAAGGACAGCTGCAGGTGACCAGTGGACCCAGCACGGAAGGAAACCCTTCTTCCAGAGGCGCCACGGAGCGGCCTGCAAACATTCACCCACCACGGTCACCCGCGTCCAGGGCCGGCCAGCTCTTCCCCCGCTGCTACAAAGGCTTTGCGGGAAGCTCTCCGGGGGGAAATCACAGCGTTTCAGTTCTGCCGGTTATCCGCTGAGGGGTCAGTGTTTGCTTCGTACCGTGTGGCGGCTTAACTAACTGAAAGGATTAACCTTGGGGAGAAACAGTCTGAACGTGTGCCAATTGTATGAAATAGTGGCTTGCACGGGGGGATACAGGGCAGCCCAAGGGACGTATGGCCTGAACAGCTGTGCCCTGAAGGCAGTCTCTAGGCTGTTCCACTGGGACAAGGCTACTGATGGCCAGGGTCCCCGGGCTGTTCCGCTGGGAGGAGGCTACTAATGTCCAGGGTCCCCAGGGCATGGTTCTGGCCCTGGATGCATGTTACCACCCCCTGGGCCACCTGCAACCCCAAAGAGATCACAGCAAGCTCTCAGGGGGTGACACTGTTGCTGGAACTTTCCACAGCTCCCAGGGGATTTCAGCGAGTAGCTCGGGTCTAGAGCCCCCAGTCTAGATTGGAGTATGTGGCCTTTGGTCGGCGCTCAGAGTCTGCTTTCTTCCTGAAGTAAACGTGAGAGTGAACTCAGGTCAAGGCAAACACACGTGTCTCCTCCAACCACAGGTGCTAACCAAAAGGAACCGATCGGAGGAAGCACCTTATTTGGGAAGAATCCTCCAAAAGCGTGCTTTTCTCTCTACACCTCAGTGGCCTTCCACCTTGGCTGCTTCTGGACTTACCCTGGAGGCATTAAGAACTATGCAGCTGAGAACTCCGGGGCTGTCCCCCAGAGCTCTGCTATAAAGGGTTAGGTATGTCCTGGACCTTCCCGAGGGGCTCCCAGGGCCCGCTCGCCTTCCTGCTGACCCAGGTGTGCCAGGGCACCTCCGGGTTCCAAGTTGGCCCCACCACCCCTCGGGCTACTTAGGATGGTCAGAATACACTGTGCACAGGGACCATTCCAAATTCAAATGTATCCATTCATTCAAATAGTCATTGAGATCTTCCTACGTGCCCAGCACCATGCCAGGCATGTAGGACATGGCTGTGTGTACCCAAAACGTGCTCCTTGCCTCCTAGTCTTTAATACATTACATTACATTACATTACATTACATTACATTACACATGACTATATTACAGTCCTCACTGTCATATATTATATGACTGCATATAACATATGACTGTATTATAGCATATATATTAGATATGACTATATTGCAGTCATTATGTTATTTATGTTATATTATACTATATTAATTATATTATATATCATATCAGTCATATTATATTACACTATATCATATTACATTATATTATATGTGTTTATACTATAGTCCTTACTACATTCTTTTTTTTTTTTAATTTTTTTTTTTTAATGTTTATTTTATTTTTGGGACAGAGAGAGACAGAGCATGAATGGGGGAGGGGCAGAGAGAGAGGGAGACACAGAATCGGAAGCAGGCTCCAGGCTCCGAGCCATCAGCCCAGAGCCTGACGCGGGGCTCGAACTCACGGACCGCGAGATTGTGACCTGAGACGAAGTCGGACGCTTAACCGACTGAGCCACCCAGGCGCCCCAAGTCCTTACTACATTCTTATAAACAAAATGATTGACAAGGGTAAGACACGTTATGAGTGTAGCAAACAGGCTGCTGACACACGAAATAACTGGTGTGGGGGGCAGGTGGTTATGGGAGCGGGTGGTCCATGACCGGACCTGATCGGGGAAAGGAAGCCACGGACAGGGATAAGGGAGGGGCTGCTCCGGACAGAGGAAGCTCGTTCGAAGGCAGTAGTGTTAGGTCCTAAAAGGACTGTGGCTGCCATTCGGGGCACACACCCTCACTCCCGTCCTGGCTCACTCCCTCTGAGTGGGGCCAGGCCTGTGTGACCAGCTGCCCGGGGAGAGACCCATATGGCAAGGACTGACGTCCCCGGGCGATCTCGGGGGGCCTGTACGCCCACCCGGGCGATCTCGGGGGGCCTATACACTGACTCAATGTGCTTATGGCTGCTGTTCTCCAGCAGCTGGGCATCCTCTCCAACATAAACTTGTTAGAGCACTTGTAATTTTCCTGCCTCAGATCTTAGATCGTCTCCTCTCTCTCCTCCTTATCTACCCACACAGATGTCGATGCCATGGACCCTGGTCGCTGGTGGTTTCTCATTGCCCACTTGCTTGGGGGGTTTGTGGGGATACCTTGACACGTGTCCACGGGAGTCTGAGTTTCCTCTCTGGTTGCTCTATATCTGAGTGTGTGGGGTGGCTGTGGGGTGAAGGTTGGGGGAGGGCAGAGCCAGCCTTTAGGAGTTCTCTGTGGAGGCACCTCTGAGTTTCTCGTGGCCATGGGGTTTGGAGTTCATCTGGCATCTCTTCTGGGAAATGATTTAAGTCCCTAAGAAAAGGTGAAGTTGTTTTCAAAAAAACTCTTTTTAAGAAGGAAAGAAAAGGCTTTAAATATTTGTTCCTAAGGTGCTTAATTTTTAAATGCAATTTAGTGCTACCAGAAACTTTAATATATGTGCAACCATTCAGTCTCCAGTGGCCTGAAGAAATGTAGGTATATAAGTGTGTATGTGCCTACAGCTTCTGGTCGCTCAAATGCAGGGTTTGAGAACTGCTTTTTAAGAACGTTCTTTATCAAATATTAAACCCTGCTGTGATCATCTTCCCTGGGCTTTCAGGACAGAGGCGGACCTCAAATCCGTGTGCGAGCAGACAGATCGAGCCCCGTGTTTGTAAACGGGTGCTGGAGTTTGAACCAGAGGCAGCACCTGCTCGGACCCAGCTCAGAGGCCAACACGAGGACAGCACGGACCTGGGCTCTGGGCAGGGCAGCAGGCGAGGAGAAAGCAGTACCCGTCCTCTGCTGGTAGGACCGCGAAATCATCTAGAAAACTGCAGGAGCTCATGCTCGGCTCATGTTTAGAGTTTCGTTAAGATTTCCTTCTCCTTCCGGTGAGGCTGCACCACACCTGCCCTTGGGCAGTCCTTCCACGAACCTTCCTGGTAATGAGTTTTCTTAGCTCAACTGAATTATGCCACATTCCCACAAGAGCTTTCGGGGTGAGCGAAAATGGGTTGGCTCCAAGCATTGGTTTGTCAAACCTCCCACTGCCCTCAAATTCTCAGGGGACCTACATTCTCCCTGCATTTCTGAAATGGGGCAAAGGGCTCAGGACCTCCAGACAGACGAGGCCGCTGGTGCATCCCTTTGCAAACGCCACAGCTCCAGAACCACACTGAGGGAGGGTCAAGGGGTGAGCCCACACTGCCCAAGCCCAGGATGGACAGAGGAGAAACCGCAGACAGACAGCCAGGGGCAAGAGGGTCGCAGAGAATGAGGCAAAGCACGCTCAAAACCAGTCAGGTTATTTTTACAGAATGCATGTGTTTATGTCTTTTTATATTTACTTATGTACGAATTGGAGTTATTTGTGGTAAATGAGTACTTACCTACCAAAAAGGAATCTATATCAGAGATTGATGACTACAGCCCAGAGAGGCAGAGAAACATGTCAGCTCTTCACTAGGATGCAACAGGGTGGGGGAGGGGTGGTCAGCCTATGAGCCTGATGTTGCATCTTATGAATTCATGAACATTTGCTGCCTAGACACATTTTGCTTATTCACCGAAAATCAGAGATCCGGGCAGGAAGTTTTGTGAGTGGAGTATTATGAAGACTACAAGATGGATGGATGTGGATGGGTGAATGGATGGACGGATGGATGGATGGATGGATGGATGGAGTGATGGTAGATAGATGTTAAATGGATAGAGAAATGGATGAATGGATGGAGTGATGGTAAATGGATGGATGGATGGATGGATGGATGGATGGACTGGTGGATGGTGAATGGATGGATGGATGGATGGACAGACAGATGGACTGACGTGATACAACAGATGTAGAAAAATGTTAATTGCATGATCTGGGTGGTGAGGATACTGATGGTCCCTACAGAGTTCTTTCAACTTTTCCATATGTTTGAAATTTACCATAATGAAGTGTCAGAGAGAAAGCCTGTGGCCCAGTGTCCCTCACAGCTTCGTCCTTAACAAGGAGCTTGTTAAAAATTACTCCTGAACCCACCAGGCCCACCTCTGAGGTTCTGGGAGTGAAGCCTGAGAGATTGCATTTCCAAAGGTCTGCTGCAGTTCTTGCGAATGTGGGTGCTAAAAACACTGCAGAGAAGTCGCCACGGGAAAGCTCATCCCAACATAACCAGGCCCACCTCTGCCCGTCACCCCATGAACCCATAGCGTCTGCCTGAGAACAGCGCTGCGGGTCTCACGCCCTCTGACCGCCATGCTGGGATCCAGGTCACGGGCCTCCAGAGCAGCAGAAATGCTCACCGTGGGTACTGGACGGGGGACCGGGAAAACAGACCCAAGGCAGCCCCGTAGCCACACGTGAGAATTAGCACCATGAACTGGCCCCAGAAAACATCCAGTCAGTGCTCAGGCCCCTCGCTCAGACCCTGCGGCTGACCCCCCAGAAAAGACGCACGAAGGGATAAAATGCTGGGCTGGTCTGTATTCAGGAATGTCGCCCTGTGTTACCCTCAGGATCAGCGGTCTCATTTGCAGGAGCAAAATGAAAATATGGGGCCTGATCTTCCAAAATCGTTAAGATTTTGAAAATAGTAAGAGCAGCACGTGGAAACCAGCCGTGCCTGCTTCCGAGGGGCGGCCCCGACGACGTGTATTGTGGGAGCTAACAACCACTACGCTGGTTATACAAGGCGCACAAGCGTTTTTGTGTTTGAAATCAACTATCTGGTCCAAAACAATCACATACTGCCACTACGATCTCTAGGAGGATGTCTATTTCCCCAATGAAGTCGCCGGTCCCATGGAAAGCTTATTTTTCATACGAGGTACGATGGACAGCTTACTTGTGTACTGAGCACATATCTAGTGAGCACCCAGGATGCTTCTGGGTTCCCAGCAACAGCAAGCAGGGAAGGGAAGGCACGGGTCTCCTGCGCAAACAAATAATAATCCAGGGTTGGGGCGCCTGGGGGGCTCAGTCGGTTGAGCGTCCGACTTCGGCTCAGGTCACGATCTCGCGGGTCGTGGGTTTGGGCCCCGCGTCGGGCTCTGTGCTGGCAGCTTGGAGCTGCTTTGGATTCAGTGTCGCCCTCTCTCTCTGCCCCTCCCCTGCTCATGCTTGCGTGCTCTCTCTCCCAAATATAAATAAATGTTAAAGTTAAAATAATAATAATAATAATAACAATCAAGGGTAGCGGGAGCTGAGGTAGCTGGAGGATGCTGGTCACGAGGGGCGACACCAGGACTCGCCAATCATTTCCCTCAGCACTCGGGAAGGACAGCCCTGAGGTGCTCCTAGGCCGGTGGGGCCCCGGATGCCCTCAGTGTGGCCGGGGGAGCACCGCCCCATCTTGCCCCCTCGCTGTCTCAGCCCCCTCGTGCCGGGTGGAGAGAGCAGCCCTCGGAGGAGAGACCACACGTTCCCACGTTCCAGAGAGAACACGGTTCATTTCTCTTGAACCCGCCACCTGCATTTCCAACCCCGAGTGCGAACTTCTGCCCATCACTGTGCACATATACCCACGATCTCGAGTCTTAGTTCTTTTCTCGGACACGTTTTAACAGGCAGGGCTTGGGGGAGAGAGGGAGCGAAGGGGTAGGGGTTCGCGTCCGGCACTGGCGGAGTTTTGGGGTCCTGTTCTTGGTCCGCAGTGTTACTCGTCCCCCTAACTAATGTCTGCACTGACACTCCCCTGCCACCTCTCAGCCTGGAGATGACTTCTCTTCCGAACATTCAAAAAGGCATCGCTCAGCCTTTTCCCCCACGAGGAACGCGACAGAAGAGAAAGACACCTGGGTGCCCTTGGCTCACTCAAAAGCCTTGGGAATTGAAACCATGTGGACCAGGCACGGGAGACGCTCGCTGGCGAGAAACGTGGAAGGCAGGAAGAGGTCTAAATACACAAGACACGTCCACGGAGGGGCCAAGAAGCTGCACGAGACATATACGCAGACACCCAGATGCAAACATCAGCGTCGGTAGATACTCTGTCGAATACGGCCAGCCAATAAAGACGTGCAGTTACCGCCACTGCTGTCTGGGACACAAGACAGGACCGTAGCTGCTCGGACGCCGTCCGCCATTCACACCCAGCAGGCAGTTCAGGCACAAGGATGTGAGCCAGGGAGGGTCTTGGTGGTGGCTTGGAGGGTTAGGTGGGGCTTGGGAAGGACACCTCACACCTGCACCGAGTGACCTGTGTTCTCTCTGCACCTGCCGCTCCTGGGACATGGGAGTTACAACAACTAGGTAAGTGGGGTTGGGGAGACACAATGGGCCATGTGATTAGCTCAAGGTCAGCAGCAGGCGTGGCATCCGGAACGGGGAGACATCCAGCTCTGACCATTGGCTTCTCTTCCCTCACAGACAACAAAGAAGAAAATCATTCTTTCATTCATTCATTCATTCATTCATTCATTCATTCATTCCTTTGCTTTCTTTGCAAGTATTCACTGACCACATGCTGGAGGAGACTCAGTAGTAACCGTGGAGCTTTTAGTGGCCTCCACAGAAGACACATGAAGGCTCCTGACACGCCACCAGCGCCCCCGCACCCCTGCAGGTGCACAGAACCCTCTGCCTCCTCTCCCTCTTTCTAGAACTGAGGAGCCGTGTGCTCCAGAGAAAAACCGCTCACTCCGTGCTCAGAAGAAGGGCGCGGAGGTCACAGAGACGGGTTTTGATAGAGCGCACAGCCAACTTTTCTGGAAGACAATAACACCAAAGCTCCTGATCATTACGCAAGGAAGTTAAACATCAGTAGTAAAGACCTTAGAGATAAGGGACCTTTGTCAAGATTCATCTTGGTCAAGCGCTGGGCTACGCGCCTTCCATTTTCGGGCCACCGTTTCCCCTGTGTTACGCTAAGGAAATTCAGGTTTACGGACGTGACCAAGCCCGTCTTTCAGATCGGGGTTCACTCAGCAGCTGTGCTACACGCGTTCCCGAAAACCGCACGGAGGTGAAGGGCTGAGACGTCCCCGTGCAGCCTGCATCTTGCCGCGACTCCGTAACGCACAGCCAGTGACCACGCATTTTGAGGCACGTTCAATGCCAGGCGTTTTTAGCACGATCTAAGAAAAGCGGGGACGCTTCAGCCTCTCCAGTCATCTTCATGCTGTGGATCGTAGAGCACCACCCCCAAGCCCACGCCCGTTGCTGGTGCCGGGGGTGTTATGTGTTTCCTGCGGCCCCCGATATCCTGTGTGTCCTAGCAAAGGGTGCTGCCTGGGAAGGGCGCTGCATGGACACCGCAGCCCCTGACCCACTGCAGAAAACTCAAGAGTCGTATCCAGGGTGGGGGAGCTTTTGGAAGCCAGAGGAGGGGACTCAGGCGGGGGGTAAAGCCTGAGATCCTGCCGGGGAAGACAGAATTGCAGAACATCGGCTGCAGGCGATGTCCCTAATTTGGGGGAGAGGGGTGCTGGCGGATGCACCTTACTGCCTGTGCAGTATCCATTCTGTTAAAGTCAACCGAGGAAACATGAACACCTAACTGGCTTGATCAAACGATTCATGAACGAGGCAGCATCCCATCCAGCAAGCAGGGAGGCTGTGTAAGAAGCTTCTAGGAAATGAACGGTTTTGGAGGCAGCAGGGTGGGGAAGAAGTTGGTTAGCGAGAGAAAGCACTGTTTCAGGACGTCTTCTGGGGGTGGGGTGGGGACCCAGCTCAGCCGACGTCACCCCCTCACCCGGTGCGCTCTGGGAATCGTCTGATTGTTAAAAGGTCACATTCCCGGGAGAGGTCAGAACGGTAATTAAGCCTTGGTTTGCCGTCACTGGGGGCAAATGACTCCGTTTGAGCTTGTTTCTTTTTAACAACGTGTGAGTCAAGAGGTCCCGCCCAGGAAAGAAGGGGGTGGCTGCAAGCTTGGAGGACAGAGACTGACCGGAAGGAATTGCTCCGTCAGCATCGGCCGTGGCCACTGTGGCTCCTGCAGCCTTTGGTCTGGGCAGGAAACGGGAGAGTAGGGGCAGAGGGGCCTGGGGAGGGAGGGGGGGGTCTGTGGGCACACATCCTGGAGACCCTGACCCCGTGGGAACTTCTCTCCAGCACTCACCCCGAGGCCAGAGGCCGGACTTCTAGCTGGGAGGGGACCCAGGACACCTCTGCTCAACCGCTTGTGCCTGTGGAAATTCTTTAGGACCTCTGTGGGATGGGGTGGGGACGGGGGCGGGCGGGGGCGGGGAGACAGCACAGGGCCAGGGCTGTCTTCCCTGCCCGCGGTGATTCCTTGAACACACGGGACAGAATTAAAGTCTGATTTTTCCAGTAAGACCCATCTGGGCATCCTGAGTCCTCATTCTATGCTTCGCGCCGATGTGGGGTCTGCGCTCCGAAAACAGAGGAGGCGAGGAAGAACGGGGCGGCCCAGTGAGCTCAGCCGTTTTCATCAAGCTGGCCAGCCCTTTCCCAAGTGTGCACGGGAGAGAAGCCAAGCTTGGCGGTGAGAACTGGAGACACAGGAGGGCTGTGCCATCCATTGAGGAGACTTTCTACCTCGAGTTCGAGGAGCCCCCGGCCCTGACACCCCCAGTGAGGGGCGATGGCCGCCTCCCCGGGGGAGGGGGCTTGGGCCCCGGCCAGACGCAGGTGCAGGTGGGGTCCCGTGCTGGGGGGCGGGGTGGGGAGGCGCCACCTTGCAGAGGATGCGGGCACCCGCCTTTCCCGCAGATGGCCCCTGTTGTGGGGCCTCACCTGCCACTAGCCAGTCGGCAACACGGCCACTCGTGGAGGGAGAGTTTCATATTCCCCTCCCGGCAGCAAAGGCGACTATCTCCTGTGGTGTGACCCATCTAGAATTCCTCCCCAGGCTCAGTTCACAGTGAAACAGCCTGGACCCAAGAGGAGAAGGCACATCAGCCAATCTGATCTTCCTCCGCCCGTATCCACCTTTCCTCCCGTTAGGCGGCTGGAAGGAAGGCACCTCCTTCCCTTGCACTGACGATTGCTGAGGGGCCAGGGGTCCTCCCTCCTCAAATGGCACGGACGGGGACACTGGCTCCAACCTCAGCCACTAGGCACCTGCTTCCCAAACAGGCCGCCCTGAGTCGTGGCTCCCACGTGGCAGAGAACCAGGACCCAGCTGGGGGGGTGAGGGGAGGGGTGGCGGGGAAGGAGGCAAGACTCCCTCTGCCCCCAAAGCTGGCAGCCTCTGCAGGGTCCTTTGTTTCTAATTTAACTTCTCATTTCTTACTCTATTTTGAGATTCTCTCTGGGACTTTAGGAATGTTGAGACGTGCCAGTTGTAAAACCCCGAGTACAGGACGGTCACACTGGCTGGGGGCAGGCGCACGCCGGTAGAAACAAATCACTCGTCCTCGGGCCTGGCCTCCGGGTCTGGGAGCGGAGCCGACGCCCCAGGGCCCGGGAGGCAGGAAGGCGCACTGGTCGAGGAGATGGCTGGATGCGGCTTTGGGTGACTTCGGGATGCAGGGGAAAGGGAGCCTGTAAACGGGGCTAAGCTCCCAGGAGTGACGGTCAATACCACAGGCGGCCCCGTAAGTGGGAATAAAGCGTGTCTGGTGTTGCCCTCCAGCTACCAAATGCAGCCTGGCTCGGAGGACTGGGCTCCGTTTGGGAATGCGGGCTCCCCACAGCCCAAGAGGCCCCTCGACCAGGCGAGGCTGGGAGGTTGATGGATAGGGTGGCCAGGGGAGCAAAACGCAGCCCGAGACCTCACAGCATCCGGTGGCGGCCCCACGACGGCCCAGCCCGGCCTCCTGCAGGCCCCGACGGGAAAATGGTCTGAACTCCGCGCACCCTTACTTCTCGGGATTTTTCACACGTTTAAAGATGTTTTGCATATTCTTTCCCACCCCTCCTCCCCTCCACGAGGCTCTGTAATATGTTTCTGCCTTTTTTCTAACCTCTGAGCCTGTGGAAAAGGGGCATTTCAATCTCTAGGGACCCTGCCTGGCACTCCCTTGGCATCCGTCTGATTGGGGGTGCGGGTGGATTATCAAATTAAAACTGAATTGAGCAACAAAGTAAACGCCATTTTGGGTTTCCTTGGCTTCAAGACAAACAATAAACTGTGCCTTGATATGCAGACACCGTTCCAAGTTTACTTGGTCAGAAAACCAAGCAAAGAGGGGCGAAAACCAAAGTCCCGCCCGCTCTCCGCTGGCTTTCCGGGGTCTCCCCAGACGGAGGTCAGGGAAGCCCCACACGCCACCGCCAGGCCTCCCTCGGGCAAGTGGCTCAGAGGGTTTCTCTTCAAACACCGCGCCTGTCGACGAGACAGTGAGTCAGGAAGCGATGGGATTCAACTCGCTTGACGATAAGCTGCTGGAGATTTTCAAACGGGAGTCTGGCACCCTCTGTATATAAAAAGTCACTGACTTGTGTCTATTCAGAGCTATGTATTGCCATGTTACTAGAGTTTCTTCTTTCTTGAGAGAGAAAGTGCTACATATTTAAAGGCTTAACGTGGCCAGGAAATTCACAAGCTCACATTCAAAAATAATTTCATTCCATTCTAAAATTAGAGGTGGGGAAAGCCAAGAGAGTCAAAAACAAATTGCTACAATGAGGATTAACGTTGGATCATGTCTTTTCCTTTGTCCCTTTCAAATTCGTTTTATCGATTCCTGGGGAGCCCTATCCTCCCCACCAGAGCACGGGTCCTAGAGCAGGTCCCAGAGGCCGGATGTGCCTAGAATGGTTCTCCCCACAGCGGGGAAGGGGCCCCAGGCCTCTGAGCCTCTTCCCCCCACGGAATGCAAACTGCCATTCTGGGGATGTCAATTGCTGCGTGGCTGATAATTTCATGCTTCTGCTGTTGGAAGAAGCATTCAGGAAATGTGCCTCAGGCATATTTAGTTTGTTGAGAAACTAAGACTGTCACATATACGGTTTGGCCACCTACTTGGCACTGGGAACGTAATCTAGCATTGTTATTTTTCTGTGGAGCCAGAAGGCTAAAGTTGATAGCTGAACGGTTCCTGGATATGTTTTAGAAAGAAACATCTACATTTGATGCTGAGCAGCTCTCTAAAGGATATTTTTCATTTTCTGGAAGGCATAGAAGGGCACTTAAAAAAAACAAACAAACAGCTATTAATAGGTACTCATGCCCAAGATTCAGGTAGAATACTAATGTCCTAAGCAAATTTAAGAGGTATTGTACCTGGCCCACCCCGCTGGCCTCTGGGTCACAGTAAAGCATCTGGAGCATCTGGGCTGGGCTGGGCTGGGCACTGGCGTGTATAGACGCATGGACTTTAATGCTTATTTATTTTTGACAGAGAAAGAGAGACAGAGCATGAGCGGGGGAGGGGCAGAGAGAGAGGGAGACACAGAATCGGAAACAGGCTCCAGGCTCCGAGCTGTCAGCACAGAGCCCAACGCGGGGCTCGAACCCACAGACCACAAGATCATGACCTGAGCCGAAGCCGGACGCTCAACCGACTGAGCCACCCAGGCACCCCTAGACGCGTGGACTTTATACATAATGTTCCTCATGATTGCTTGCTTATCTGTCTTGGCTCTCACTACATGCTACATGTATGTACATATGTTCTTCCTTATGTGAGTGGAATAGCATTTATCTAAAAATTTCTCCTGTTGACAAATATTAAAGTTGTTTCCAAACCAATGGCCCCAAAACGCAAACTCTCATTTGAATTTGCAACTCTCTAAGACCTGGGTATTTCCATACATGTTTTTTATCCACCTGTATTTATTTTACTGTTGGTGAATCACCTTCTTATCTTGCCCATTTTTTTTTTTTTTTTATTTCACTACTTGCATTATTCTGATGATTTTGTAGGCACTCTTTATATATTCTGGATACTATTCCTTTGTTTGCTAAATATTTTCTTCCTGTCTGTTAACTTGTCTTCTCCAGATTTTTCAGAATGTTTCTTCTGTACTTTCCTTTGCACAGAGATGTGAGATTCAGCGTGCCAATCTCAAAAAAAAAATCTTATTTGGATTCTGACTGAAATGAATCTGTGTTACTTGAGAAGAACTGAAAAGTTTATGATACTGAGATGTCTTTTCAGAAGAATGGTATTTTCACTGTGTATTCAAAATTTTTAATGTTTTTCTTTAAGGCTCAAGTGTAGATTTCTGATAGACGGCCTCTACCAGGTCGAGGAAATATTTTCTGTTAACTCCCTTGGTCACTTAATTAGGAGAGAGTGTTGACTATTTTTAAGTATTTTTTTGAATCTGTTGAGAGACTACATGGTTTTTCTCCTTGTCTGCTAAAAGAGTAAACTGTTTCAGTAGATTTTCTCATATTGAAACATCCTTCCTTTCCAGGTATAAACCCTAAGTGTTCATGATACTTCACTTCTGTAATACACAATCACAAGCATTTTATTTAGAATTTTCACATTTCGGTTCATAAGTGAAATGAGTCTGTGATTTTTTTTTTTTTTCTTGTCCTGTTTCTATCTAGTTTTGGGTACAGATTCTACTAGCTTCGTACAGTTGGGGTGTATGTCTCATTCACTATTGACTGGAGAAAGAAGTGTTGAGGTGGGGATAATTTTACCCATATGTACCATCTAGGTTTTTGTGAAGGGTGTCTTGGTCCATTTGGGCAGCTGTAACATAACAGCACAAATGGGCAGCTTAGAAACAGCAGACATTTACTGCTCACAGCTCAGGGGGCTGGAGGTGGGAGATCAGCTTCCCAGCATGGCCGGGTGAGAGCCTTGCTCTGGGTCACAGGCTTCTCGTTGTATCCTCCCAAGGAGGAAGGGGTGAAGGAGCTCTGTGGGTGCTCTTTTATACGGACACTAATCCCATCGTGGGGGCTCCGCCCTCGTGACCTGATCACCTCCCAAGGCCCCACCTCCCGATACCATCATTTTGGAAGGGAGGATTCCAAGACGTGAACCTTGTGGAGAGACAAGCATTCAGACCTTATCAGGGGGTGCTTTTGAAAGAAGGGTTCTCATGATAAGCTGGAGGCTCTCGGAGGCTGCTGACTGCTACACTTTCTCCTGCTCCTTCGATTTAAAGTAAAGTTGCAGCTTTAGGAGGACGAGAGTGGAGTTACTAAGATAATGCTTTAGATTGAAATGTCCTACAACGGGAGATGACGGGCCGGGGCAGAAATCATGCACAGCCGAATCCTCGCCACTCAAAATGTGGTCCGTGGACCAGCAGCACCGGAGGCACCTGCGGACCCGTTAGAAATGCTGACCACCGGGCCCACTCAGACCTACTGAGCCACACTGTACATTTGGACAAGATCCCCAAGAGACCATCAGACACACTAAGGTCTGAGGAGCTCGGATGGATAAGGTTCCACAGTCAGATCACCCGAGCTGTCAACATTCCCGCTCCGTACTTGGAAAACGGAAAGTGGAAACTGTCGATGGAATTGTAGGTGTGGTTTATGCAAGAAAGATGCTACGGGCGTCCAGTCAGGGGACCCGTTTTCATTTTCAAAGAAAAGACTTTGACCTACATCGAAAGACCGGCAAGTGAATAGGTTTTCATGTTTTTGATTAAAGTGAAACGTCTGAGGTCTGTACTGACATTTATGGTTCCCAGCTTTGACACACTTCACTGAACCAACCAACTACAATCTGGACCGTATCGGGTAGGAGGGGTTCTACTAAAATTTCTGCTTTCCCAGATTACCATTGTATTTCACCTAGAGTCTCAGGAATGTTGACATGGAGTGGTATTCAACTGTAATCGTTTTCAAAACTACCGACATGGGCATGTTACATTTCTAACGTTTTCATTTTTATTTGTGTCTCGTTTTGCATTCTCTTTTGTTTGCTCATTCAGGGTAGCCAGAGACGGATTTAAATGCTTTTTCATTTTCAAAGCCCTATCTCACATTTTGGGTGTTTTTTTGTGTGTGTTTGTTTTTTTTCCTCTTGCTAATATTTAGTTTTATTTTCATGACTTTCTCACTTCCATTATCTTTGGGCTTATTATTCTCGTTCTGTCTCTCTTGTTTTCTCACACTGGCCCTGAGAGCCACACATTTTTCTATGACAATTGTTTGACATGGTATTCTCACGGACATTCATTCTTAAATCCATTAAACATACCAATTCAGTCTTTATGTTGTTTTTGTTTTAAAGGGTGTTTTGCAATTTTGAAAGAACCATTTTACCAAACTTTGGATGTCAAAGCTAATTTCGTTTCAGCTTGTTCAGAGAATGTGGCCTATGTAATTTCGGCATTTTGCAGTCTGTTAAGATGTTTTTGTCTTCTACTTTAGCAACAGTTTTTGTGAATGTTCCATTTGTGTTTGAAAAGAAGGCATGGTCTCTGTTGGCATAAAAGAAATGTGTCACTGGGGCGCCTGGGTGGCTCGGTTGGTGGGACGACCGACTTCGGCTCAGGTCATGATCTCAGTTTGTGAGTTCGAGCCCTGCGTCGGGCTCTGTGCTGACAGCTCAGACCCTGGAGGCTATTTCAGATTCTGTGTCTCCCCCTCTCTGCCCCTCCCCTGCTCACACTCTGTGTCTCTCTGTCTCTCAATAATAAATAAAAATTAAAAAACAAAAAGAAATGTGTCTGGGTGCACATATACATATATATATATATATATATATATATATATATATATATATATATATACACACACACACACACAAATATATAGATATATCCATATATAAATGTAGATAGATATAGATATATAGAGATAGATATGGATATGGATATGGATATGGATATAGATATAGATATAAAATCAAGCCAGTTAATTACTCTACTCCAATATTCTCTGTCCTTCTTTATTTTTGTTTACCCTTTCATACTCAGGTAACTGCTCACCCAGCCATTCCACTCCAATTATACTTGTCCACACACCCTGAGTTTTTTAGGGGTAGCAATATGGCCAGGCTGGCAGATGAGTCATGATTAAGTCTAGATGAGCACTGGTCAACAGAGGCTTTGCTGACATCTTTGTTTCTGCTTGGGATGCTGGTGCAAGAGCATAAGATCTAGAGCCGTGGCAGCCATATTGTGACCATTAGGCCTCTATCCATTTTGCAGTTTGTTTGCTCACAATTCTTTGTGTTGTCTTCATGGTTCTCTTGTATTTATTTCTATTTTGCTGGTATATATTTCTTTTTAAGGACTCCCTCATAGTTGCTCCATGGGCAGGACATTTTCTGAGTTCCTGGAGCCCACACAACATCTAATGTTTGCCCACTATTTCACACGGACCTTGGACCTGAGCTCCCCAAACCCTCCTGCCTTTACAACACCTGCATTTATTTTGCTCCGGTTTTGTATGGGATCCGATCCATCTACCCCCATTCTGTCTTCCACAAATTGTTCAAAAGCTCTCCCATGCTGGTGGCACTCTTGTTTTCCTATATTCCCAAGGGCCGATTCTTTAGAAAAAAAATTTTTTGTCATTTTGTGGAAGCTGGGTCTGAAGTGAGGACAGATGTGTGAGCTCAGGCAGTCATTGGAATTCAGTATCAAAAACTTTTAACACAAAAATCAATACTTTATTCTTTACAAATTTATAGGGAAACAATGGTCTTTGAATGATTCCATTTGGGCTCAGGAATACACTGTGATTCTGTGTTTTTCTTGTTCCCCAGCTATGTTTTACATTCCTTTCTCTGTGGACTGTCCTGTACCATTTAAAATACATGCTTTCTTCTGGGGCACCTGGGTGGCTCAGTTGGTTAAGCGTCCGACTTAGGCTCAGGTCATGATCTCGCGGTCCATGAGTTCGAGCCCCGCATTGGGATCTGGGCTGATGGCTCAGAGCCTGGAGCCTGCTTCGGAATCTGTGTCTCCCTCTCTCTCTGCCCCTCCCTGACTCATGCTCTATCTCTCTCTCTCAAATATAAATAAATGTTAAAAAAAAATTTTTTTTAATACATGCTTTCCTGTAAGCACGTGCCTGGCCCAAACAAAGGAGGGAGGCTCGAACACACACCCCAGCCCATAGCGCATGCGTGGCGTTGGCAACCCTTCGGCGTAGATTCGACTGCGGCCATTGGACGCCCGTCTCCGTTCTCAGGCACTATTTTCCTGAAGTACAAATCTGGCGTCACAGGTACAGCCCAGGCAGCTCTCGTTTAAAGTGAGGAACGTAAAGGAACCAAACGACGGAGCCGCAGAGGCCCGCATCGTGGCCCTGGCCCCGCCGAGGCTCTCAAGCAGACAGCCCCGGACTGCGAGGGGCAGGACTCTGAAGACGCCTCGCTGAGCGAGTCCCGGCTTGCAGCCCACCCTCCCGGTGGGGGCCACGGCCGCCGGGGGGGCCTCTCCGAGCCACGCACCCGTCAACGGTGAGGTGACCGAGGCGTGGCGTCCCCCTCGCGTCCGGGCACCGTGCTCAGGGCGGGGGCCACACTCGCTGCTGTCCCGGTGACCAGCCTCGCGGTCCGCAGTGAAGCCCCGACGCCTCTACCGGCAGCCTTCGCGAGCCACCCACCTGAGCACCCACGTGGGCACAAGCCTTGCACGCAGCCGGGCTACGGGTAAGCCACGCGCACACACACACGCTCCCCACGCTAAACAGCGTCTTCGCACGCGTACGCTTGCGGACGTGCGCTCACGCGCGTACACGAACGTGTGCGTGTGTGAGTGCGCGCGTGCCTGGTCGTCGCCTGCGTTCACGTGCTCACGCATCCGCGTGTGGGCGTGGGTCTGTGCCAGGCGTACGATCGCGTGTGGGGCCGGGGCCGGGCGGGGCGGAAGTGGGGGGACGGCAGGGAGCGTCTGGTTCCCACAGCCCAGCGCGAGCCTACCCGGGTTTCTCCGCTTACAGAAACCGCTAAAGCGCTCTTGTCGGCACGACGTCCAGAGGGATGTGCCCGCCGCCTGTACAGGGCCTGCATTAGCATAAGTATTACATTAGTGGGACCAGTTAGAATGCGCTTGTCTCTCAAGAGACTCTGCGACGCGATCTGGAAACACTTACGTCCGACGTACGGGTACCACATTTAAAGAGAATACGGAGACAGCTCAGTTACGCGACTGACAGCGCGGGATGGGAGGCCCAGGTCCACATTTCTTCTTAAACGAAAGATGGATTCCTGAAATATTTGTGTATCAGTTGCCTACACTGCTTTATGGCCTGTAGAGGAAATTGTCCTTTAAACACCTTCCATAACATTAGTGTCCTTCTCGAGCCATAATCAACCTTCTTTCCCTCAACCTCCCATCAGCTTTTCAAGTTGGCATGAGTTAAGGGCTGTCCCCACTGATCGTCACTCTCCTGAAATTATTGTAAAGTGGAATTATGCGCCGCTAGTCAGTACTTTCTGTAACTGGAGAAGGTGCCGGGGAGACTCAGACCAAACTTGCCGGGTTAGGGTTCAGCGTGTATTTAGTGGCACGGGCTCGCTCAGCCAAGCAGGTGTATTTCCATCCTAAGTACGACCCAGATCAACGCACAAAGTAGGCAGGTTTGTCTGAGATGCCACCGTCTCACTGGTGTTTTAGGGAAACTGTGTAGCTGGCGTGCAGGTGTGGACCTTCATGCCGACAGAAGGTTCCGGCTTAGTCATTCGGGGCTGTCACAGCAAAGTGCCTCAGACTGGGTGGCCGATGTCTCGAAGTTCTGGAGGCTGGATGCACAGGGTCAGGCAGAGGCAGGAAGCAAGCACCCTCCCGAGAATCCCATTGTGGGGGCCCCACGCTCACGACCTCATCTAACCCCAGGAACCTCCCAAGGCCCCCCTCCCACTACCATCATGCCATGGGGGTAGGGTTTCAACACGTGAATTTGGGGGGACACAAACACTCAGCCCATTATAGGGCCCGGGACTGCCGTGGGGTCTGTCCGTGTTACAAAGAGCGGACTTCACTCCAGGTGCCTCACGTCGGCATGGATGGAGGACCGGATACCGACTGCTCGACGGGTTCGTGCCTAGCTTTCGGAGCCAGCTGCCTAAGGCAGCCTGCCGCCCCTCACGAAAGGAACCAGAGCACGCCGTCCCACGTGGAAGCCCCCAGTATGGCTCCCAGATACACGTCACCACGCTCTGCCCGGGACCCCGCGAGGCAAGCGCTAAGCAAGCCGGCCTTCGCCCACACTGCCACGAAGACCGGACTCTTCTCTGCTGGCCGGGCAACAACAACAGCCGGTTTCCTTCTGCTTCTGACGCTGCGGGGAGCCCCTGGAGCCCCAGGAGGGTGGGCGCCTAGGCAAAGCTGGTGGTAGCCTCCCAGCCTCTGTCCTCCGGGCCAACACGACGTGCAGGTCCACGCCGACCCAGCTGACCCACCCGGGTGGCTCTCCAGGAGCCACACAGACGTGCTGCCCCGCTGGGGACCACCCATTCCCACCCGGATGCTAGAGTGACTTCCGGGGGGCAGTGCTCAGCGGAGGGGACCCGCGTGGCAGCCGGTAGCCACACACAGCTCCGTGCCCCTGAATGGGATGCGCTCTCGCCGTGAAACACACACCAGTCCCCGAAGACCGCCTGCGATGAGGAACGTGAGCCATGTCACGAACGCCGTGCACACTGGGTACGTGTTGACACGATCGTGGAGGGTGGGGGGGGATGTGGGGTCAAACAAAACACACGCTACTAAAATCAGCTTCGAAGTGACGAGTGAGTGGTTGAAGAAAGTGGAGCGGATTCACTCACAGGAAGGACACTGCACCACCCGCTCCAGCACGGGTGGCCCTTGAGGACGGTGTGCGGAGGGAGGGGAGCGGGTCACAAGAGGGCGAGGGCCGTGTGATTCCTCCCACGAGGGGACCGAGAGTCGCCAGCCTCAGAGGCAGGAAGCAGGACAGAGGCGAGTAGTTATGGTGGAGAGAATGAGACAGGGTTTCACTCCGGCAAGAGGAAAAGTTCTGCAGACGGACAGCGGTGGTGGTTGCCCGGCAGCGTGAAAGCACCTGATGCCCCCGAACCGTTCACTTAAAGTGGTTAAAATAGTAAATTTTGTGGGCGCCCGGGGGGCTCAGTGGGTTGCGCATCTGACTTCAGCTCAGGTCATGATCTCGCGGTTCGTGGGTTCCAGCCCCGCGTCGGGCTCTGTGCTGACAGCTCGGAGCCTGGAGCTCGCTTCGGATTCTGTGTCTCCCTCTCTCTCTCTCTCTCTGCCCCTCCCCTGCTCACGCTCTGCCTCTGTCTGTCTCAAAAATAAACATTAAAAAAAAATTTTTTAACTAGTAAATTTTGTGTTATGTGTATTTGACCTCAACAAAAATTTTTTAATCAACTTCACCTGTTTCTTTATATTTACGTGTACATTTTTTTCCCACTAGAATATTTATACATTTAAATTTATGTGCTGATTATTTGTTATTATTTATTAATTATTTATAAAGATTCCACTAGCACATTGAAGATGATTGATGTGACGGTTTATGGCTCTTGGACAGCACTGGGCCAGAGGGAACCAGTTACTTAATTGACAAACATTTAGTGACCAGCTCTACACAAGGTATGGCGACAGGTTCCAGAATGTTAAAAAATAAACATAAGGTACAATCCTGACAAAGTATTTCCCCCAAGGTATTTATTATTTACAAAGGCAAAAATAGTAATTTTGCCTTTTCTTATTTATTCTTGCCTTATCATTTGTAATATTTCTTACGCGTATTTACCTTATAACATTTAGTCTATATCTTTTTTTTTTTTAACTAGGAAATCCAGCAAACACTGCCTCAGCCAAATGATCAAGGTTAACGCCACCGATAATAACATATACCGATGTCGTGCCCCTGCTACGCGGCACAGAGGACGCACATCACCTCCGATCTACCGGTGAGAGCGACAGACCTGAACTCGAGGGCTTTCGACAAAATACCTGACCCGTGTTCTTCAAAAGTGTCAAGTTCCGAAGGAAAAGGAAAGACCGAGGAGCTGTCATATCTTGGAAGGAATTAAAGAGAAAAAGTTAAATGCTTTGTGGCAAGGTGAGATCTGACTCCGGTCCAGTTGATAGCATGGGGCCGATGTTCCTTCTTACCCTTGGGGAACCGCCACGGCGAGGGGAGGTGTGGCCACGGGAGGCAAGTGGTTGAAGGTCATACAACTACCGTCATCTATCTCCGCAACATTTCTGTAAGCCTCAAATTACATCGAAACTTACGAGTGGATACAAATAAAGGCGCCCAGGTCAGACCCACTCGGGCCGCTCTCTGGCCACCGGCACAAAGCCCAACCTCGCCGGCTCTGTGCGCCCCTCGTCTCACCCCCAGGCTCCTGTCCAAGGCCAGCCAGAGTCAGGAGCACTCGGCCACCTCTGTCCCACTTTCTGGAGAGCCGAGATGGGTTGTTTATTTGGGGGGCATGTAGCGAAGTCCTTACTAGGTTTTATTAAATGAGAAAAGGAGTGAGTGCTCATTGCGTAAAGTCAAAGAAAGCACGTGAATGAGAGAAACAGCAGTAAACAGTTCGCCTCCCCCAATATATTCCCGCCCCAGAGGCGACCAGGTACCAATGGGCGGCCAGCTTCCCTGTGCTTCTCCACGCTCTGCAAACGCAGGTGCACAGGTTCATGTGGCTTCCTCTCCTACCTTTGCAAAGACACGGGGTCGTCTCCCAGGTGTTATCCTGAAACTGGGCTTTCCTCACCCAACAATGCCTCGCGGGCACTTCTTAGAATTATAGATGTGTAACTCCTGCCCGTGTGCAAATAGCTGCAGGATATTTCAACATCCTACATTATGACTGCACTAGAGTCTATCGGCCACGCTCCTACGGATGGACTCACGCCATTGCCAATGTTGCCGCAGAAACAATGAGTCCGTGTCTATCGGCAGTCTCGTTTCTGAAGAAGAGCCCCTAAATGGATGGCTAAGACAAAGGACGCAAACATGGTTACTTTAATAAACATCCTCGGATGACTCCGCATAGTGGGTTTAGCGGTCACATCCCCACCGGCGACGGATGGAGCCCCATGTCCCAACCCCTCACGTGCGTTCGTGCACTCAGCAGGGCTTCATTGCAAGGCCAATGTGCCCCCTCCATTAAAGTGTTTCTTTTGTTGTGTATGAGGTTTCCACATATGTATTTGGGTCTATTTCTGGTCTACTGATTTCTTTCATTTCTTCCCCGTTACTTCTATTCTACGAGGCTCTCTCCGGGGAGGGAGAGCAAGCAGCCCATACCGTATATCTTCCAAAGTTTTCTTGGCAAGTCTGACGTGTTGATTTTGCTTTCAGAAATTTAAAATAACTCCCGGCTCAGTCGGTGAGGCATCCGACTTCGGCTCAGGTCGTGGTCTCGCAGTTCGTAAGTTCGAGCCCCACGTCGGGCTCTGTGCTGACTGCTCGGAGCCTGGAGCCTGCTTCCGGTTTTTGTCTCCCTCTGGCCCTCCCCTGCTCGTGCTGTCCCTCTCAAAATTAAATAAACATTAAAAAAATGTCCAAAACAAATAAAAAATAAAGAAAACAACTTCTGATAATTCAAATAAAATTCATTAGAACTATATTTGGAGTTGCATCACATCTATAAAATAAATATGTAAGATGCATTAATGTTTGCAGTAGGTTAAACACATAAATAATATATACATATAGAATCTAGTTTTGTATTAAAGTATATATAGGTAGATATACACATATGTTTGGAAGAGATTTGTACTTTTAAGATTGATATATTCCTCTCCAGAAACTTGTGCTGAGTTCCTTTATCTGAGAATCAATTTACATCTTACAAAGAGATTTTATAGTTTCCTTCATGTGTGTCTTGAATCTTTTTCATAAAATTTGTTTTTTTCCAGAGATTTTATGTTGTGGGCAATGTTTTATTTCACTACCAGGAGAAAGCCAGTTGCTACTTAAAAGGAGAAGATTTTGTTGATTTTTGTAAGTTAACTTTGCTTCCAGCCACCTCTTTGAATGTTCTATTATTTACTTAGGCAAAAGCCCTTAGGTTTTCTAAATATGTCATCTCATAATCTGCAATTCAAGGATCAAGTTTCCTATCATTTTTTATGTTAATTCACCAGCTATAAGCCCACAAGGGCAGGGATTTGTGTTTTCATTTTTCCATTATATCCCCATTTGGGCACACAGTGAACTCTCCATAAATATTCACAAGGAAGGGAGGGAGGAGGGGGAGGGAGAGAGAGAAGGAGGAAGGAGGGGGGGAGGGAGGGTAAGAAGGGAGGAAGGAGGAAGGGAGGGTAAAAAGGGGGGGGGAGGAAGGAGGGTAAGAAGGGAGGAGGGAGGAAGGGAGAGTAAGAAGGAGGGGAGGGAGGAAAGGAGGGTGAGAAGGGAGGGGGGAAGAAGGGAGGGTAAGAAGGGAGGAAGGAAGTAAGAAGGGGGAGGAAGGGTGGGGAAGAAGGGAGGGTTAGAAGGGAGGGGGGAAGGGAGGATAAGAAGGGAGGAGGGAAGAAAGGAGGGCAAGAAGGGAGGGGGAGGAAGGGAGGGTAAGAAGGGAGGAGGGAAGTAAGAAGGGGAAGGGAGGGAGGGTAAGAAGGGAAGGGGGAAGGGAGGATAAGAAGGGAGGAGGGAGGAAAGGAGGGTGAGAAGGGAGGAGGGAAGTAAGAAGGGGGGAGAAAGGGAGAGTAAGAAGGGAGGGGGGAAGGGAGGATAAGAAGGGAGGAGGGAGGAAAGGAGGGTGAGAAGGGAGGAGGGAAGTAAGAAGGGGGGAGAAAGGGAGAGTAAGAAGGGAGGGGGGAAGGGAGGATAAGAAGGGAGGAGGGAGGAAAGGAGGGTGAGAAGGGAGGAGGGAAGTAAGAAGGGGAAGGGAGGGAGGGTAAGAAGGGAAGGGGGGGAGGGAGGATAAGAAGGGAGGAGGGAGGAAAGGAGGGTGAGAAGGGAGGAGGGAAGTAAGGGGGGAGAAAGGGAGAGTAAGAAGGGAGGGGGGAAGGGAGGATAAGAAGGGAGGAGGGAGGAAAGGAGGGTGAGAAGGGAGGAGGGAAGTAAGAAGGGGAAGGGAGGGAGGGTAAGAAGGGAAGGGGGGAAGGGAGGATAAGAAGGGAGGAGGGAGGAAAGGAGGGTGAGAAGGGAGGAGGGAAGTAAGAAGGGGGGAGAAAGGGAGAGTAAGAAGGGAGGGGGGAAGGGAGGATAAGAAGGGAGGAGGGAGGAAAGGAGGGTGAGAAGGGAGGAGGGAAGTAAGAAGGGGGGAGAAAGGGAGAGTAAGAAGGGAGGGGGGAAGGGAGGATAAGAAGGGAGGAGGGAGGAAAGGAGGGTGAGAAGGGAGGAGGGAAGTAAGAAGGGGAAGGGAGGGAGGGTAAGAAGGGAAGGGGGGGAGGGAGGATAAGAAGGGAGGAGGGAGGAAAGGAGGGTGAGAAGGGAGGAGGGAAGTAAGGGGGGAGAAAGGGAGAGTAAGAAGGGAGGGGGGAAGGGAGGATAAGAAGGGAGGAGGGAGGAAAGGAGGGTGAGAAGGGAGGAGGGAAGTAAGAAGGGGAAGGGAGGGAGGGTAAGAAGGGAAGGGGGGAAGGGAGGATAAGAAGGGAGGAGGGAGGAAAGGAGGGTGAGAAGGGAGGAGGGAAGTAAGAAGGGGGGAGAAAGGGAGAGTAAGAAGGGAGGGGGGAAGGGAGGATAAGAAGGGAGGAGGGAGGAAAGGAGGGTAAGAAGGGAGGGGAGAGGAAGGGAGGGTAAGAAGGGAGGGGGGAAGGGAGGATAAGAAGGGAGGAAGGCAGTAAGAAGGGGGGAGGAAGGGAGGGTAAGAAGGGAGGATAGGAAGGGAGGAGGGAGGAAAGGAGTGTAAGAAGGGAGGGAGAGGAAGGGAGGGTAAGAAGGGAAGGGGGAAGGGAGGATAAGAAGGGAGGAAGGAAGTAAGAAGGGGGGTAAGAAGTAAGTAAGGAAGTAAGAAGGAGGGAGGGCAGGGTGAGAAGGGCTTTGATATTTCCTTGCCAGATGAGATGCTTCCTGCTCAGTGTTAACAAGTTGTCCGAACAGGATATAGATAATTTGTCACTGAGGCATCTCTGATGTGGGGCTGTGGCTTCTAACCTGGAGAGGAGAGCCGCACGACGCCTCCGGCGACACCGGGGCCGTTTCCTCTACCAGATCAGGCTCCTGCCCCCAGATTCCCCGCCGGCATCTCCCTCTTCTGGGATAAGGGAGGAGAGAAGCCGCCGTCGGCTGAGCTCTGTGCCTGGCACTGTACTAGGTGAATTTTCCGAGTCGTCCGTTCAAGTCTCCTAAAACCCTGTGAGCTAGATATTCTGGTTCTCAAGTGTTCCTTACTCTTGCCTCTGGTGACCACTTTTATTGGAATTAACAATCCCTAAAAATTAACAAGCGCACACAAAAAAGAAACCTTACACCTAAATTTTGTTCCACAAATCATACCCGCAAAGTTACCCTTCGTTTTATTCACTAGATTTGCTTACGAATGATGAGTTTATTGTTTTAAAGAGAAAAAAAACAACAACTCCATTTCAGGATGACAAAGTCTTCTCTGGAGCACAGTCAAAACAAAAGTAGCCCTGGAAGTATTTTCAAAAGTAGCATTTTAAAACCGTTCGAACATTCCCTCAAAAATCAAACATGGAATTCCCATATGATCTGGCCGTTCCACATCTGGGTACACACACCCAAGAGACGTGAAATGTGGGACTTGGACAGATATTTGCACACCCGCGTTCATCGCGGCATGACTCACAGCAGCAAACATGGGCAAACAACCCCAGTGTCCATCCGCGGATGAAGGGATAAGCAAAATGAGGTCTATCCACACGCTGGAATATTATTCAGCCCTAAAGAGGAAGGAGACACGGAGCCCTGCTACAACGTGGATGAACCACGAGGAGATTCTGCTAAATGAAACAAGCCAGAAACAAGAGGACAAACACTGTAGGGTTCCACTTGTGTGCGCCACCTGGACGAGTCAGATTCCTAGAGACAAAGTCGAGGGGGTGGGGCGCCGGGAGCCGGGGAGGGGGGCGGGGAGGCAGTGTTTCGTGGTTTCGGTTTGGGAACACGGGCGGTGGTGACGGTGCCACGACAACGTGAATGTGCTGAATGTCACCGAATCGTACACTTACAAGTGATTAAAATGGAAAATTTTATGTTTTGATGTCAATTTGATGGCAATTAAAAAAACACACATTTTAACCGGTTTTGAACCATGGCAGTGTTGTCTTGCCTCCCCCTTGCCAGTTGAAGGTCAGCACTAGCCTACGGGAGAGCGACATAGTAAGAGTATAGGCTCTAGAGGCAGACAGACAGACAGACAGACAGGCAGACAGACGGGCTTCTGATGGTGGCCCCACTGCTTCTCGGCTGTGCGACCTACAAGCAACTGTCTTCCACTTACAGCACTTCTGACACCAAGTGGGTGGGTTTTCCACACCGAGTCGTCCAGTTTTCCACGGACACCAACTGGGTGTCCTACGGTTTAATTCAATTCTGACACTAACTACCCAGAGTGAATGCTGACCCCACAGGTTAAGGGCTCAGACCCACAGGACCACCCCCACCTCAGATTCAGATACCGCTTGTAAACAGCGCGTCCCCAGTTCACCCACACTCCCGTCCAACTTGAATTGGGGGTCCCCACGACTCCCTCCCCGGGTTTAATAATTTGCCATTATAGATGACAGAACTCCTGGAAACACTTATGTTTACCAATGTCTTACAAATAACATTGTACAGAATACAAATGCATGGCCAGATGAAGAGGTATGTAGGCAAGGTCCAATAGGTCCCAAGCACAGGAACTGCTCTTCCCCTGTAGTTGTGTATGTCACCCTCCCAGCGTGTGGAGGTGTTTACCAACCCAGAAGCTCCCAGAACCCTCTAGTTCAGAGATTTTTATGGAGGCTCTGCCAAGTAGGCATGATGGATCGTTCACTCAATCTCCAGCCTCTCTCCTCTCCCCAGAGGTTGGGGGTGGGACTGACAGGTCCAAGCTTCTAATCATGACTTGGTCTTTCTGGTGACCCGACCCCATCCCGAAACTATTCAGAAGCCCACCGAGGGTTGCCTCGTCTTATCACCCACAAAATTTCAAGGAATTTAGGAGCTCTGTGTCAGGAACTGGGGGCGGAGACCAAACATATACTTCAAAGTCGGTCTCAGAATTTGGGAAAGTTACTTCACCCTCTGAATCTTAGGACTCTTGTGTGGAATTTATAAACCAAGGTTCATGTGGAGTTCCTAGCACCATGCCTAACCACACGACGCTCCGGAAACAAATGCCCGCTGTTGCGGCTGTGAAGACACATAGGATAACCACTGGAATCTCACGTCTTTGTGCAATTATTGCCACTTAATTCTCTAGATAGGAAAAGCTCACTCGTCTGATTGTTCTATAACTAATTTTCTTTAGATTTTTGGATACAATGTTCGCAACCATCTTGGAGGGTTCACGTTTCTCTGTTTCATACCATTCTACAAAGCTACCGCAACCAAGAGAGCAAGGTACAGTTTAATGAGAGCGAATTGAGAGTCCACAGATAAACCCTTACACTTATGGTGAATTCGTTTTTGACAAGGGCACCGAGACAACTCAGCAGTGGAAAGAATACTCTTTTCCACAGGCGGTGCTGGGACCATCGGATATCCACAAGCAAAAGAATGAAGTGGGATCCCTACCTCACATCATATACAAAAATTAACTCAGAATGGATCATGGGTACAAATGTAACAACTAAAACCATAAAACTGTCTGAAGAAAAATAGGAGTACATCTCTGCAAGCTTGGGTTAGGCAATGGTTTGTTAAATACGATACCAAAGCAAGTGACAAAAGAAAAGAAAACAAAAAAAAAATTGGACTTCATCCAACGAAAGACTGCTGTGCAGCAAACAAGACTATCAAGAAAGTGAAAAGACAATCCTCAGAATGGGACATGATCATATATATATATATATGATATATATATATAGATATCATATATATATATATCATATATATATGATATATATAGATATAGATATATATATGATATATATAAATATCTATATCTATCTATATATATATCATATAGATATATCATATATATCTATATGATATATATATGACTTTTATCCAGAATATATAAAGAACTCTTACAATTCAACAATAAGAAGACAATCTGATTGAAAAATAAGCAGAGGAGTTAATTACACACTGTCCAAAAAATATACATACAAGCAACCAGTAAGCACATGAAAAGGTACTCAACATCGAGTCATTAGGAAAAATGCACATCAAACTCACATCTGCCAGGGTGGCTAGAATAAAAGACAGAATGTTTCACATTTCCTGCTTTCTTTCTTGTTTTTTTTTTCCTTTAACATTTTTTAATGTTTATTTTTGAGAGAGAGAGAGCATAAACGGGTGAGGGGCAGAGAGAGACAGGGAGACACAGAATCGGAAGCAGGCCCCAGGCTCCGAGCTGTCAGCACAGAGCCCGACGTGGGGCTCCAACTCACCAACCATGAGATCATGACCCGAGCCAAAGTTGGACACTTAATCGACTGAGCCACCCAGGCGCCCCATCACGTTTCCTGCTCTCTAAAATTCCCTGGTGAAGGAGGGACCCCGCCTACCTGCCTTCTTTGCTTTCTCTTTTGGGAACATGTGCTCAGGCATGTGGGTGCATCTTCTTGCCCCTGTGCTATTTATTCTTTGCTATTTAGTGCTATTTATTGGGTTTTTTTTGTTTGTTTTTTTTGTTTTTGTTTTTTTATCGTCTACCTGGGCTATCTCACTGTCATGTTCTGAATACTGCCAAGGACCCTGTAGCTGAGTGGAGTTTCTCTGTTCCAGTTTGTGACTTCTGACTGTAGGACCCTAACATGAGCCTTGTTAGAAATGTGCCGAAAATGAGCTAAATCCAGCCTGAAGAATGAGGATCAAAAGGGCATCTCCTCTGACTGAAAAAAAAAAATGCACAAACATCAGAAGACAGATCTTAGAGACCCTGAATTGATGGCTCAAATGAGTAAGGTATTCCTACTCATTTTTGGATTAATCTTATTCCTAAGTGAATCCTGGGTATATCATTTACCTTTTGCTTAAACAGTATTGGTTAATGGCCATAGCTTTGAAGTTCTAAAATTGCTTATAAAATTTCTATTTACTCCTTTTTTTTTCTAGTATGCCACTTTTGACCCCTTCCAACATGTTTCCAGCTGGATCTCTTGCTGTTCTCCATTAATTGTCAGCAGATTTGGGCTTTTTTTCCCCCCAAAGGGTAGTATAATTTTTTTTCATGTCTTTACTTACTTACTTACTTTTTTTTTTGAATTACCAAGTACTAGATGGGGTGCCTAGGTGGCTCAGTCGGTTAAGTGTCCAACTCTTGATTTCAGCTCAGGTCATGATGTCATGGTTTCATGGGTTCAAGCCCTGCGTCAAGCTCTGTGCTGACACAGCAGAGCCTGCTTGGGATTCTCTCTTCTCCTCTCTCTCTGTCCCTCCCCTGCTCACACTGTCTGTCTCAAAAATAAATAGACTTAAAAAATTAAAAAAAAAATTTAATTACCAAGCACTGGAAAAATCATCTGGAGGTAGGAGTAAAGTATCAGTATGTTAAGCATGAGTCTGAATTTTCATTTCTGAAATTTTCAAAATAGTCAGTCAACATGGACCATTTACATAATGGAAAGTTACAAAAACAGCGTTATAGCCATGGCTCCCAGAGCCTCCTTTAACTTTGATCCCTGAACTGCGTCACTCTTCAGGGTTGGCTCCCGTGTGACGCTTCTACAATTTTTGTGTCTGCATTTACAGATCACCGGAGTGCTTTCAGAAGGGAGGCAGAGCTTAGCAGACGGGGGGGGGGGGGGGGTGGGCAGGTGACACAGCGGGACCCCCGGGGGACCAGAAGCCAGCCAGCACTGAAGTGACCCTCCTCGGCAGCGTGCTGCCTGTCACTCCAACACTGACACACGCACGGAGTTAATGTGGGCCAACAAGGGAGATGCGGGTTAGATCTGCACCCGCTGCCGTGTTGGAAAGGCAAATGAGAAAAACGTACAGAAAGCGCGTCTGGCACAATTCAATGCCCTCGCGAAGGTCGCGTTGAGCCTCTGCCCAGATGCATGTTGCAGCCGTCTTGAAAGATGCTCTCAGACTGGAGGTGGGCTTTCTCCTGCCGCCCTCAGTGCCGAGCTGAGCCGAGCTGATGGCTGGTTTCCATTCCCACTGTCCTCCCCATGCCAGGAATTCCTCTGTGGACTCTCTGTCCATTTCCACCTTTCCGAGCTCCTCTCTGCAGCCAAGGAGCTGGAAGTCTGCAGACAGAGTGTCCTGGAAATGCTTCCAGCTTCCTGATGAGCCGCTGGTGGGAGACTGGAAGGGTAGGGAGGGAAAAGTTCCTTTGTCGTCCTCCCGGGCCCTACATCCAACGTGACCGGTGTCCTTACAGGAAGACAGGCATTTGGACACAGACACTCGTGGAGAAATGCCGCGTGGCCACGATGGAGCCAGCCGCTGGAGGAATGCCAGGGGTTGACTGTTCCAGGGCCCTGGGAAATAGCGGCTTGCAGTGCACTGGCCACCAGGTGTCGTGGGGACACCCCTCCCCAGAGGTGAATACTGAAGTTCAAACAGCTAAGCAGTCGCCAAGAGCCCCGAGAGAGAGAGAGAGAGGCTTCCCCCCCAACAGTAGACAGAAGTCACTTATTTCTCGGAAACCCTGGCGTAGCTAAGACACTAACATACGCTTCCTATCATCCACTTAGTCAACGATTGACGGAACATGTATTAGGTGACATCTTGCCAGATGTGTGGGCCGCACAAATTGCTTCTGGTTCCGCTTTTGAGATGCTGGCGGGTTAACGTAGCTGGTACTTGTAGATACTTTGCTAGTTCCTAGGACCAAACCAAGTAGGTAGGGATTGATGCTCTTCACCAAATATCGCCAGCTGTCTGCCTTGAGCACGTGTAGGGTGACACTTCCTGAGGCCTCCAGACGGAAGCCCACATGACTGCCTCTGGCTCCTGGGCTGCTGGCAGAGCAGTGTGTCTGCCTTGAAGACAGAGCGGGCCAGCGTGAGGTCCTCCACAGGCCCTTTCCCTCTGCTTGACGATGGCCCCAGGTGAGGCAGTACCGTCCCATCGGCCTGGGTGACTGAGTGACTGTCACGGCCCATGGCGGACACACAGCATGAGCAAGAAAAGAAGTCTCCTCTCTGAAGGGGCTCTTGTCACCGTAGTGTCACCAGCATACGTTGACTGGCCCAACAAGAAAGACCCAGTATCTATCTGCTTTGCAGCTGCTAATGGTTCCCTAAAGGAAAATGTACATGTAAATAAAGGGAGTTCATACATATGCAGTTACTGACTGGCACAGAAGTCTGGTGACAAGAATGGGATAGCGTTGCAGGAAGGGAGGGAAGTTTTCCTTTCCTAAGACGGAGTTTTCCATCTTAGGAAACTTCTAGAGGAAAGTCCCGCTCAGTGGAACCGAGGAGGCAGACACACAAAGTGGCACCCAGGATGCTGGCTGATGGGCACCAGAAGAGAAAGTGGGCAGGGTCCCGTAGTGTCTGAGACTGGCCGAGGGCTGGGAAGTCTCCTGGGGACCGGCATTTGGACGGGGTCTCAATGAGCAAGCCGAGAAGTGTGACAGAGGGGTCAGGATGGCTCCTGGCGTCGTTTCTGTGACACATCTCCACTGTCCAGCAAAGCTCCCATCACGGAGGAAGAGCCCGCTCCAGGCCCGCTGGCCGGTGCACAGAGTGACCGATAAATTCCAGGACAGGTGAGGTGCCCGTGGAAGGGCTGGGGCTCAGAAGGGTGGGGGCTGCTCAGGGAAAGAACGGGCCCCCAAGTTCAGACTGCTCTCTGATGTGTTCCACAGGACGCCCTGCAGTCAGGAGAGAGGCCCCTTTCAGATTTGGTCAGGGCTCTGCACAGAACCAATAGGAGATACGTGATACAAATACAGGTGTAGATAAGAGAGAGGGGGGGTGGGGGTTGGAGGAATTTACCAGAAGGAATGGGCTCACGTGCTTGTGAGGCTGGCCAGTCTGCTGTCTGAGGGCGGGCTGGGGACTCAGGCAACAGGTGACACTGCAGCCTTGGGACAGAATTTCTTCTTCTTCAGGAAACCTCAGTGCTTTGGCTCATACTCCTTCGGGGGCTGACTGAGTCCCACCTACGCCACGGAGAGTAACGTCCCTTCCTGGGAGTCAGCTGACGCCGAGGCTGACGGCATCTACTAACCACCGTCACAGCCACACCTAGATGGGGGTTTGACCGAAAAGCCGGCGTTAGAGCCGAGGTGACCCAGAAACTACCAGCACAGCCTCCAAAACACGCCTCCTGCTTACCGCCAAAGCCCCAGCTCCCTGGATGTGTACGTCTTCCCTTACGAAGCCCCCTCTTCCCGTCCTTCTGTCTACACCTGACCAATGCCCCGCCCCCACTCATGGAAAGCCTTCGCTCCTGGCCCCCCACCCTCCCCTCCATCCCTGCTCGGGCCAGTTTCCTTGGATGGGCCACAGTGGTGCCGGTTGAGCCAGCAGTCAGGTTCGTAGTCCCCTGTATCCTGGCTCTGTCCCCACCACGAGGGAGACGGAGGACTCAGCCTCACCTTCCTGCTCCCGGGCCTAACGCTGGACGTGTCCATCAGATATGCATTGGTGCACATATATGAGCCTCAGGTGGTGAGCTAGGACATCCTAGGATCTCTAACTTGATCATTCCCACAAGCCAACCTGTCACACTAGAGGCACAGATTTTAAAGCTAAAGCAACAATAATCTCAAATGCAGGGACTTCATTCTCGAGCCGTAAAAATCCCAAAAGGGTGACTCTTGAGATATGCCTGAGCTTAGGCCATCATGAAATGGTATCTGAGCAAAACAATTATCTTTAGAAAACTAGGTGATTTTCAGACGCTCATTGAGAGGGCTCAGACTCAAGTCAGTAGGTAAGATATCCTCTCATCTTATAGGAAGCAACACATCCAGCATTAATATACATGGATCTGTATCTATATCTACATATACCCCTCCTCCATCTATCCATCCATCCTTCCTTCCATCCATCCATCATCCATCCATCCCTCTATCAAACTATCCATTCATCCATCCATCCATTTATCCTTCTTTCTTTTCCCTTTCCCTCCCACCCTCCCTTCCTTCCTCCCTTCCTTCTTTCCTTCCTTCTTTTCTTCCTTCCTTCCTTCCCTCCTTTTCCTTCCTTCCTTCTATTCATCTATCCATCATCCATCCACCCACCCATCCATGCACGAACATGTCCTCCTGCTCCACTGGTGTCTTCCTTGTTTGCCAAAGAAATAAAGCCTTGATATTGTACTTTGTTGACATACCAGCTAAAAACTGCCTTCTACTCAGCAATGCAAATAAAACCCCTTAGTTGCATCAAGACTGATGGATGGTGTGGCCCTTGGCTGAGCTGGAGAGCGCAGGAGGGAAGCAGGAGGGCCTGGAGGAGGGGGTGCTCAGGTGCAGCCCCCGGGGGACACCCGTGGGGTGTGTGCCAGGAGGCTCAGATGCCGGGAGCAGCAAAGCTGGGAAGGAGAAGAGGGCTCCAGAAGGCATCCAGGGAGCCTGTGTGAACGGGGTGAGTAAGAGCTCTGGACATGCTTATTTTATGAACAAGGAGGTGGACACCCAAGAGAGGATGAGACATCAGACAAAGTGACAGAAAAGAGAATGCCAGGAGCACAAAGCTTTGAGACTGCGTCCTTTGGAAGCAGACTTTATGATACCATCTGATGGGTCTGATGACAGAGAGAGTGGAGACATTTTAAGACCAAAAAAAAAAACCTCACCATCGGGCAATTTTTTTTAAATTCTACTTCATGTTTCCCCTTCCAAATTGAGATATAATTGACATGCATCACCGTGGGAGTTTCACTTACATACCCTGTGGAGTGGTCACCAAGGGCAGTTAACATCCATCACCTCATAGATACAGTGAAAGAAAAAGCATGAAAAGCAAAAAACGTCCTTCCCCTTGCGATGAGAACACTTAGGATCTACTGTCCTATACCAGCCGTCCTGTACATCCCTCGGCCGTGCTGGCTGGACGCCTCACGTGGCACATCCCACCCCTGGTTCCTATTTCTCTTATGACCACAGATTGTACCCTTTGACCATCTGCCTCCGATGTCTCCTCCACCCCATTCCTGCCTCTGGGAACCACAATTCTGATCTCTTTTTCTATGTGTTTGTTTGGTTTTGGTTTTTGGAGGCAGGGGAGTGGGGGGGGGGGTTGGTGTTTTTTCGTTTGTTTGTTTGTTTTGGGGTTTTTTTCGTTCCGCATAGGAGAGATCACACAGTATTTGTCCTCCTCTGTCTGGCTTATTTCACTTAGCACAATGCCCTCAAGGTCCACCCATGTTGTCGCAAAGGCCAGAATTTCAATTTTTAATGGCTGAATAATATTCGCTGAGACAGACAGACAGATAGGTTTTTGTCCATTTATCCATTAATGGACAGGTTTGTTTCCACATCTTGGCTTTTGGAAGTAATGCTGCTGTGAATGTGGAGATGTAGATATCGCTTCAAAGTCGTATTTTCATTTCTTTTAGACGTACACCCCGAGATGGGACAGCGGGGTCATAGGGTAGTTGAGGAGCCCCCCGGAGTGTCTCCAGAGCGGCTGCGGCGGCCTGCGTTCCCACCAGCAGCGCACGAGGGCTCCGTTCCCACATCCTCCCCAGGAATTTTTATATCTTGTCCTTCTGGTGATGGCCGTTCCGACAGGCACGAGGGGAGAGCTCACTGTGGTTTTGATCTGTGTTTCCCGCGTGGCTACTCATGTGGAGCATCTTTTCACGTTCCCATCGGCCACTCACGTGTCTTCTTTGGAAAAACGCCTCCTCAGATCCTTTGCCCCTTTGTTAAAAAATGTAAGTCACACCCCGTAAGTTACTTTCATGGCCCGATCATGGACCCAAATCCACATTCTGGAAAACACCACTGGGGTATATCCCCAGACCACCAGGGAAGCCTGCCCCACCCCCTTCCGCCTGAAGGTCTCCTGTGAGCACTGTCCTCCCGTGCAGGCAAATCCGCAGAAATAGGCAGGTGGTCTGGCTGGGTCTGTTGTGCCTGGGGAGGAGGGGGAGGGCGACGCGGAAAGGAAAGGGTGCGTATGTCTGGACTGACCCCCGGGTCCGGGGACCCTTCGGTGCTGTTATTCCAGCTGAGATCACCAGGCTGTACCATTTCACGCTCATCGGTGTGCCCCAGGTGGCCTCAGCCCCCTCCCTGAGGTACCGGGAGAGCCTGTCCTGGCTCCAAACCCTGCAGAGCAGGGACCAGGGACCCGCCCACCTGCCAGAGCCTGACTCCCTTCTCCTGCAGCCCTTTGCCCAAACCTCCTTATATAAAAGAACAAAAATCAAAACACAAACCAAAGCACAAACAGGAGGCTGGGTGCTCCCTAACCCCGGGCAAGGGCCCTCTCCCCACCGAGGCGGAACCGCTCCGCTGCAGACCGAGATCCAGCTGCCTTCGCGTTTTTTCTTTTGTTTCCGTTTTTGTTTTAAGCTTGACGTCGATCCACAAGAACGTTTTGGGCAAATCGAAAAGCAGCGTGGAACTTAGATGCCGGCTTGGTGGCCGACGCGCTGCACACACAAGGCTCCGTGGAAATGACAGCAGGCAGCTTGGGAACCACTGCGGACCCTCCTCCGTCCGGCACCGAACTGCTCACCAGGCGGGAGAGGATCGTCATTAAGGGTCAGAAATGATGCCTGGAGATTTTCAGTTGACGTATCTCGCATTCTGTGGAGGCAAGTGTGTTCTTTTTTTTTTTTTTTTTTTTTTAATTTTTGAAATTCATTCATTTCTGAGAGAGAGACAGAGCATGAGACAGGCAGGGGCAGAGAGAGAGGGAGACACAAAATCCAAAGCAGGCTCCAGGCTCTGAGCTGTCAGCACAGAGCCCAACGCGGGGCTGGAACCCACGAATCATGAGATCATGACCTGAGCTGAAGTCGGTTGTTCGACCGACTGAGCCCCCCCCAGGCACCTGGTGTGAAGGTAAGCGTGTTCTAATAGGTTTACACGGGAATGCACTCATGGGGCACCCGGGGCCGTGTCTCAGGAAAATCCCTAGGATCTGCCTCTCTCTCTCTCTGTGTCTGTCTCCCTCTCTCTCTCTTTTCCCTCTCTTTCTTCTGTGCTTGCGTTCTTTCAGGAAGGAGTGTTTGGTCCAACTAAGGGGAACTAGGAGGAGCCTCTTGGAGGAAGGGGCATTTAGGTTGGGGTTGGAAGAATCACTTCCAGTGGGGGAAGCGTTTCGGGCTTTGAGGAAAACCTGGAAGGGCAGGAGGACTTAGGGCGGCTCCTTTGGGAAGGGGAAGGTCCCGGGTCACGGCAGCATGCACGGGTGGTGGGAACGTGGGCAACACAGGACACAGGAGGGCTGCAGCCCGAGCCCAGAGGAAGCCTCCATCTGTGGGCAGTGAGGAGCAGTTAGGAGATTATCCAAAGGGAGCAAGCCGACCCCTGTGTTACAAAACACGCATGTTGGTGGCACTATAGAGCAGGGACAGCTGGAGGCAGGATGGGGGTGGCTTACCAAACTCTATGGGCCACAGTTAGGGGACTGGAGTGCCCCGAGCCCCCTGCCCTCCAGAAGCTACCCACGGACACGCCCTCATCCATGTGACAGCCCGGCAGGTGAACCAGGAGGGGGCAGAGCCCCAGTCACGGTCCATCCGGACCCCAACAAAACGGTCCCAACGGCCAGCATCTCTGGGAGTGACTGTCACACGGTGTTTCTATTTCCCGTCTCCGAGTACAAAGACAACCGACGAGAGGATGTGGGTGGAGGAGATCGAGTCTTCACTGCAAATTTCTGTGATTGGAGGTCCTTTCGATGGTCTTGGTGGCATAGCATTTACCGGGGAATAATCAAGCCTTGGGATTTCGTCTAGTCACGCATAGTGAGTCACGTATGCTGCGGGCCCGTCACAGAATTACAGGCTTTGCTTTCAACGCGCGGCTTGTAGACCCTAACGTTCCCTGCAAATCAGTCACCAAGATGGAACCTTGCGTGTCCCTTCCCCCGGGGGGGGTGGGGAGTGTGTCTCCAGAGACGCCCAGGGTCCCCGCCCCCAGCTGCCCTCTGCGGCCACCCCAACATCATGCCAGGGCAGGCCCCGTGACCCACTCGAGAGGTGGGTCTAGACCTAGAAGGCCCGGCAAAGTCCATATTTGTGTTTTCAGGAGTCCTTGTTGACCGTGTGAGACAGGAGACGGGAAATCACGGCCTTCAGACAAATCCGGCCCCTGACGTGTGTTTCTGTAAATAAAGTTTTATTGTAACAGCCATGCCTAATGGCCCACGTATTTGTTCTGTGGCTGCTTGTGGTTACGACAGTAGGGCCGAGTCCTTGTGATGGGGGCCGTGGGGCCCCAAAGGGTAAGATACCTGCTCTCTGGCCCTTTCCAGAAAAGCCTGCCAAACGCTAACGTAAGAAGCCCACCTACCACACGGAGAGGCCCAGCGGTTCCGTGTACGGGTCACAGCACCAGGGGACTGGTCTCCAGGAAGACAGAACGCCCCGCGGAGCAGGGGCGAGAGAACGGCAGCTCTGAGTCACTATGTTGGGCAATTGGTTACACAGCCACCTCTAACTGGAACCCCTCCTCCCGCCCCCGCCCCCGCCCCCGCCCCCCAGGACGGTCAGGCTGTGGCCGTGAAACGGGACGACGAGATCAGACACAAGGCGGGGCTGGACACTCATTCCCGGCACCGCCCAATAGGACACCTGAGTGGCCGCGGAGCTTTTCTGGAGAAACAGAGCAAGTCATGCTGAAACCAGCTCTAAACCACACACTTCTGTTTCCTTCACCCCGTACGTCATCCCCACCGTCGGCAACAGTTTGACCACACTTTGGTCTGTGGGCTCCTGCCTTTTAAATGCATCTTATCGTTACGAATGCGGTACGGGTACCCGAAGGGTCGCCCAGGACGGAAACTCCTCCCCTGACACACAGAAGCCACGTGGGCTCCTTGCACCCAGTTCTAGAATGTCTTCTTAAAGAGACAAGCCGGTCGCTGAACCTGTCTTTAAAGAGACGAGAAGCGCCATGAATCCAGCCTCGGTTTCCATCAGTTACACCTGTTCCCGGCTAAGTGACAATCAGAACACACTCTACTTGTCGCATTTCCTCGACAGCATCTTGACAGAGGCTCAGTGCCCTCTCCCTCCTGCTGGAGAAGCCGCTGCTTACAAAAGGCAAATGGCAGGTCGTGGTGGGTGACGCAGGGGACGCCTGTAGTCAGCACGACTGCCCACCGGGACAGTCGGCCCCCTCCCCAGAGGGCGGGTCAGGCAGGAGGCCCCAAGGACGCATGCACCTCGAGGCCAGAACCACATGAACCATGTTGTGTGACAAAGGGAAATCTGCAGACATGACTGAGGTTATAGGCATTTTTTTAATGTTTATTTGTTTTTGAGAGACAGAGACAGAGACAGAGACAGCACGAGCGGGGGCGGGGGGGGTGGCGAGAGAGAGGGAGACACAGAATCGGAAGCAGGCTCCAGGCTCCGAGCCGTCAGCACAGAGCCCAATGCGGGGCTCGAACCCGTGACCCGTGAGATCATGACCTGAGCCGAAGTCGGACGCTCAACCCACTGAGCCACCCGGGCGCCCCTAAGGTTACAGACTTCAGTAGAGATTATCCCGGACTTCTGGGAGGGCCCAATTCCATCACACCCCCCTGACACCCAGAAAGCTCTTTCTGGCTGGAGGCGCAAACGTGTGACAGAAGGTGGCTTCAGAAATTGCCAAGTGTGACAGCGACTGGGTTTGGAGAGGCCGGGGTAGCATGAGGAAGTCGGGGGGGACCCCAGCCACCAGGACAGGCCCATGAACAAGGCACTCCCGGGCCAGAGGGGGGCTCCTGGGACACTGTCCCCCGAGCAAGGCTTGACCAGCGTCCCTGTGGGGCAGCGCAGTCTCCGGGCCCCTTGGTCCCCACTGAAGAAAGTTCTGCTTCTCGTCACGCTGTCGTCTCCTCCTACGGAGATGCATCACCAGGAGTCCACAAGCACCTATGCTTCCGGTTTTCGGGAATGAGTGAGTTCTTTCAGGGAAAAAGAAAGTGCCCCCTTTCACTGCACACCCACCCACAAAGCAATGCCTGTCTGCATTCCTCTGCTCACCAAGGTGTGCCTTATGCTAGAAGTTTCCATCCTATACCATTGTAAACTATCAGTGTTTGGTCAGCATGGTGGCGGCCACAGCGTCCCTGGAAGGCACTGCGGTCCCCCCACTGTCCCTGGAAGCCATCGCGGTGTCCCCACCATTACTGGAAGCCATCACAGTCCCCACACCATTACTGGAAGCCATCACAGTCCCCACACCATTACTGGAAGCCATCACAGTCCCTTTTCTGGAGCCCAGGGCTGTTGTTGCCCAGGCAACCAAGAGGCCTTCCGACTGACTCAACCGCACAGATGCTGCAGCTCCCACCATACTCTTGGGTCTGTGTCCCGTCCTCTCCCGCTGCCCGGCCACCTGCCCACCACGGCTGTCCCTTGCTGCCTCCCAGCTCACAGGGTGCCCCCTTCACCCTTCCCATGCAGCCTCCTGGGCCCAGCGGATGGAAGATGGACAGGGGGCGGCTGTGTAAGCATTGACCCACCACAGGTGAACCCTCTGTCCCCCCACCTGCCTGGACAAGGAGGCGCCCTGGCAACTGTCGCCCTGTCGCACGTCTGTAAACATTGGATCAGGCCTCGAGCGGGCCTGCACTGAGCTCCCTTGGGGGAAACTGAGGCAGGAGGGCAGGAGAGGGCGGGAGGGAGCTGGGTACACAGGACAGTTAACGCTGGATTTTACTCTTGTAGAACCTCTATTATTTCACCTACTAGTATATGCTGGAGGGGAAAGAATCAGTTCCTGCAAAAAAGAACAATTAACCACCTAAAATCATAGTACCTCAAAATGCATGTAGACCTTGTCTCACACCCAGGGCTCAGCTCTGTTCTAACGCTGTTTGTCTCACAATATCTTAGCCCCGCTGGCCCCTGCTTCCTGGCAGCAGGGGCTCCAGCCGAAGAGACCCCGGGAGGCAGGGGGGCCGGAGTGTGACTGCCCCAGTGACCCTGGCCCAGGGCTTCCCTCCTGAGCCGCGGGTGGCCACCGTGGGTGCTGTGGACGCCTGGGGTTCCCTCGGGGACTCATTCTGGGTTCTGGAGGACCATTCCGCCCCGCGGTGGCTGTCACAGAAAGTGCTTGGCTGACGCCTTGCAGTGCTGTGTTCCTACCAACAAGCCTTGGCTCTCTGCCTGCCCCCATCCCAGGCACTGACTAGGTGTGGCCACCCTGCCCTTCCTGCCTCGGGATCCTGGGGGAAGGGGTGCCCAGCAGGACCCAGGGCAGGACAGAAGCCTGGACACCAGCAGGGCCCCTGACCTCCCTGACAGTGGGTGATAGAGCGGTCGGAATGGGAGCTGGGAGAGGGGCACCTGGGTAGCTCAGTCGGTCAGGTATCCAACTTCCACTCAGGTCATGATCTTTCGTTGAGCCCCGAGCCAGGCTCTGTGCCGACAGCTCGGAGCCTGGAGGCTGCTTCCGATTCTGTGTGTGTGTGTCTCTCTCTCTCTCTGCCCCTCCCCCATTTGCTCTCTCTCTCAAAATTGAACAAATGTTAAAACAAATTTTTTTAAGGAAAAAAAAAAAGAAAACTGGGTGAGAACAGAGTGAGGGTCTGTCCTGACCTGGAGGGCCACAGCCAGACAGGCCTTGAATGACCCTGGTTATGTGTGGGCGCCACCCCCTACATGGCCAGCAAGGCCCAGCATCAGGCCGGGCCAGGTCTGCAAGCAGCCCCCAGGCTCAGGGCTGGCCCACCATGGCCACCCAAGGACCCAGGGGGACAAAGGGCTCCTCCTGGCATGAGGGAAGGGAGGAGGGACGTCAGACGAGGCTCAAGTTCTCCATCACGACATTCAACTGCACCACCGAAGCATGGAAAGAGCCAAAGACCATGTGTAACGAATGCTTGTGGCTGTGTCCCAATAAAACTTTATTCACAAAACACAGCGGTGGGCCACGTTTGGCCCCCAGGCTGTAGTTTGCCACTTCTTGGCTTAGGCAGTGCTTCTCAAACTCTGATGGCCTCGGGTCACCCAGGGAGCTTGCTAAAACGAAGATTCTGACCAAGCAAGTCTGAGCACAATGCTGTCTTTTTTTTTTTTTTTTTTAAGTGCATTTAAAAATTTCCTGACGGTAATGGTTTTTAAAAGTTAAAAGAAACAAGGGACATTCATATTAATAGGATATTTTATCTAGGTATTTTGATACTCAAGATATTACTATTTCATCCAGGTGCACTAATCAGTCCCAGTGACTGGGGTGATGGATGGCGGAGGCCAGCGTGAGGCCTGAGACTCTGAATTTCTGATAAGCTCCCATGATGCTGCCGGTCCAGGGACGATGTTTTGTTGCCAGGGCCTGGAGAGCCCTCCCTCCTACCTGGGCATACCGGGCAGTTGTGTAGCTTTGCACAATTTTCTGCAGAAGAGTCGGCAAATTGCACACCTACCCTAACGCGATGTGAATGTTTAAGCTCAGAGCTTCGGGAGCATCCAGCCCCAAGTTCATCGATGCCATCACCATGTGATCCCCATCAACTAGCATTCTCGAATGCTCTCATCCGCTGGTTTTACACAAAGCCCTTTGCATCATACAAAGGGGGGAGGGCGTGTGGGTAGAGAATGGCAGAACACAAGGGTTGTGACCATCTGTGTGGCAGGCCCTTCACGTGTAAAACGTGGTGTGCATGAATGGCTCACACGATTACGGAGGCTGGGAGTCCTGCGTTCTGTCTGCAAACTGCAGACCAGGGAAGTCGGTGGGGTGGCTCTCTGAACCGGAGGGCTGATGGTGCACGTTCCCGTCCCGAGGCGGGAGTGGACGGTCCCAGCTAAGCAGGCAAGCAGAGAGAAGCAGGTCCTGAGATGAAGGTCCACGGAAGGATCGACGAAGAAGAACTCCAGGAAAGACCGTGGCGGGACGGAGAAGAATCGAGAACAGGGGACAATTTGGGGCCAGTCCCCAGCACGGCGGTGGGGAGCTTTCAGCCCGACCCTCGGGGGACCCAGGCAGACTCCGCACCTCCACGAGCCTTGCCAGCCAAGGACACGGGTGAGGGAGGGAGCGGAGACACAGACCCCCGGCCCCTCCTGTGCTCTGTGCCTCCAGCAAAGCAGCTCTCGCAGCCTGAGTTGCCCACAGGAGGTGTTGGCCATGGGAACAGCACGGAGAGCCCAGAGCAGGAAGCAGAAATGGGAACGCAACCCAAGGGCACCTGGCTAGACCCTCCACACTCGAGAACCTCCCAAGACCCTCAGCACGGCAGGACCCCCATCATCTGGGGACCCGCTGCGTGGGGCGAGCCGTGGAGGCTCCTCTGTGCTTATTACGCACAAGGCCCCTGCACTCCTCTGAGCCTCACTCAGATCAGAGAGCTGGTGGCTCATTCACCCCCGTGAGTGTCGCTCCCTGGGGCGCCAATGTCCACACCGGCGCTGTGCCCCTTCAGGTGAACTCAGCTTCTTCCTGTCAAACGTCTCTTGATCTCTGCGCAGAGCAATAAAACCTCTCCTCCTGGCAGACCACGCCACGGACAAGAGCAGTGTCCTTTTGTGATGTCACCCAGCTGGGCGACGGAGTGGCTGGGCTGCCTCTGCCCGACCCTCTTCCCGGCTGTCCCTGCAGGTAGCTGGCACTGGACCCGAGCCCAGACTCCCGTACCCCCCAACCTCCCCCAGTCTGCCAGGCAGCCTGTCACCGCCCTCATTGTGTGCCTTCATTAGCGTTCAGCCCCTTGGGTCTGTCTCCTCCTTCCCTATTTGCTGCTGGACTGTGGGTCTCGGGTGGTCAGGGGGCAGGAGAGCGGTAGGGGACAGGCACAGGCCTCCCACCCGCCTCCGGTGCCTACGATCCCTGGGAATTTAACAGCCAAGGGAGACGTTCCAAGTCCGGCGGACGCCACACCGATTCGGGGCAGGAAGCCCGCCGCTGCTGCTGGGGCCGCGGGGCCAGATGGGGACACATGCTGGAGGTGCCCTCACTGCTCCGCTCTGCTGGTGTGCTCCCCCCACCCCCGAATCCCTTCTCCCACAGGGTTCCTGCAGTTCAGCCCCGCCCAAGCTCCCCGGCAGCCCCGGGAGCCGTGCCTCATTTCTCCAGAACCTCCTGCCCTCCCGCCTTCCTGCTGCGCGAGCAGAAACAACCGGGCGCCTTTGATCTTTGCCCTTCTTGTTTGCCCATCGTGCTGTGCTGCTGGGCCCCGCGTCTCTCCCTACCAGGGGCCTCCCTGGCCACTTCCTGGAGCTCAGGCTCCCCCCACAGCCCCCTCCCCCACCCCGCGGTCCCGGCCTCTGCTTCTAGAGCCTGTCACGGGAGGTCAGGATTTTCCCTCGTGGCTGGATGAGCCCCAAGTCCTTCCTTTGGCCACAGAGACCCGGCAGTGCGATCATACCCTGAGTGACCCTAAAAAAGGAGGAGGACGCTCAACAATCGGGCCGCGCCCCGCAGCGGGCACCAGACTTGCCGCCAGTCCTCTGCCCGTGGCCAGGCCCTCCGTCACAGACCCATCGGACCAAGGCCTGTCCTGCAGCCCGCGCAGGAAGGGAGCCCACTCGCCTCCCTTGGTGCACCGTGACCACGGAATTGGGTACCAGGCTCGACGTGCCAGGGCCGAGAAGGGAGGGCAGGACCCACGCTCTAAAACCACAGCCCTGTTGTAGGAGCCGGGTGGTATATTTAGCAAAGCAGGATGTTTGTGGGCAAATCAACATTTTGCTGTAAATAAAATTCTGAGCTGAGGATTGCAGAAACTTCTTTAGCCTGTATGTTGCCGAGAAAGCTCTTTTCCTGAAACGAGCTCACGGTGACCCCTCCTGCGGAGAGCTCCCGTGCCTTTGTGATGAGGGGTGTTGTCCGGGGCTGGAGCCGGAGCCCGAGGAGTTTGGAGAAGCTTCTCCCTGGGCGGGCCAGCAAGCCTGTTCCTCCTCACATCTGTGTGCTGTGCCCCCCACTGGCCAACCGGACCCTGGCATCCAGGTCTTGTCGTGACCGGCTTCCACCGCATACAGTTCCGCGGTTGGGGCTCAGGATTCTTTACGTCAAGAGCTCCGGTGGACGGCTGGCCCCACACTGGGACTGACCGGTGGGTGGCTCTGTGTGTATCTCGAGCCGTGTTGCACACACAACACACACACGGCACGTAGGAGGCACTACTCCATCCCCAAACCTGCCTCTCCCCTACTTTTGCCAACGTGTATTTGACTCGTTCCACCTGTGCCTGGTGGAGGAGAACCGTGCTGGGGAGACGCCGCGGCCCTTCCCAAATTCCCGACCTGTGGGTTTGGGGGCAAAACTAAATGGTTGTTTTAAGCCGCTGACCCCGGGGCCGTTTCGTGCTGCAACAGATGACCAAAGTACTGAGGGCGTGAGTCTCAGGGACACTTTCCTGGGTGTCCTGATGGGAAATTCTAGGAAGGCTTCCTGGAAGACCTAGTATCTTAGGGGGTGAGATGGGGGTGGGTGGGATGTTGCGAAAGAGAAAACAGCGTGAGCGGAGGAGGGCCCGCGGGGAGAGGGAGTCGCGTTTTCCTGCGGATGCACAGACCCTGGGAGGACAGAGGGCGGATGGTGAAGACGTTGGCGGACATGAGCTTCTGCCTGAGACGCTCCGGAATGTGGCTCGGCTGAGACTGCATTGCGGACGAGAAGGAGCACCCAGCCATCACCCAGGGCCTCTAGGAGGATGGCAGAAGCGCCCTCGATGGCCCCGGGGTGGTCACACCAGCTCTGACGTCTCTGACTCACGGAGACCACGGGTGTCTACACCAGCAGCCGGCGACGCGTTCGTGTGCCGGTCTCTTCCGAGCGCTCCTTAGCCGAGCTCTCTGAGACAGTGGATGGGGCACACAGACCCCACTCCGGTGCGGAAGACTGGGCACCTAAAGGCACAGGAGCCGCCCAGTGTCCCGTCTGGGGCACGAGTCCCGGAGGACGTCTGCAGGCCAAGAGGAGAGCTCACTGGAATGGAAGCTCCCGTGTCTGAGCCAAGACCCAGACCCTGCGGCAGGAGCAGCGCCACCGTGGGGCAGGGGCGGGGGGATGAAGGTCTAGATGGCTAACCTGGCCATACCCATGACACGCTGGGTTTACACCCGGTAAAAGCCACACTTCTGGGCAAAGGTGGGGTGCCGCTTCGGGAACTTCAGTGCCTCGGGGTCTACCTAAAAGGGAGCTTCCGCATCGGGGGGCCCCAGATGGGTCCAGGTCCCCAACAAGCTCCCAGGTGCATCAGTGCTGCCGCTGGCCCAGGAGCCATACCTAGAGCAGCCAGGATTTAGAGGACGTCTCCAAGAAGATGAGCCAGCATTTACCCAAATGCAGAAGGCTTTTCCCCAGCATAAAAGGGGGAAAAAAACCAAATACAATTATATTCATTGTTCCAGGAAACAGCAATGAAATAGGAACAAATTACATGCTTTACTGCCGTCATGGTAGGATCAGCGCTGTGTGCCAGTGTTCTATAGCTCATGACAGTCACAAACTTAGCGGTATCGGATGATACCTGCTTACTAACCCGTGGCTCTCCAGGCCACAAGTCCCAGCGGGCTGGCCAGCTCACCACGGGGTGAAGTCAAGGCTCTTGTCAGCTCAAGGCTGCTGTCGGGAGGCACGGGGAAGAATCATTTCCAGGCTCCCCACTGCCTTGCAGCTGTGAACAGGACTCCCCACTTTCTTGCTGGCTGTCAGAGGTTGGGGCGGGGGGGCACTGCTCTCAGCAACCAGAAGCCACTCTCAGGTCCTTGTCCCAAAGCCAGAAACAGACACCTCCCTCACCTCACATCTCTAATGTCCCCTTCCATGACCAGCCAGCGAAAACACTCTGCTCTTAAAAGATTGCCATGAGTTTAGGCCCACCCACATAATCTCCCTATTTTCAGGTCAACTGATGCAAATCCCTGTGCTGTGCAAAGTGACGTAGCCCTGGGAGTAACACCGGGGGAGCCAGGTCATGGGACCCTCTTAGATTTCTGCACCACAAGCCAGAGATGCTGCCTCAGGGAAAAACAAGCAAGTTGCAAAGATTTTCTTCTAGGACTTTCATGTCTATAAATTCGTATACAGCGCAAGGGAAGGGTTGTGTTTTTTTCCCCCCATACGGATTGTTTAAAAAACATTCATTTCCCTACTGAATTGAATGGGTATCTTTGTTAAAAATCAACTGACCGGCTGAGCGTGGTTCTCTGTTACGTCCATCTGATCTGTACGTCCACACTACTTGATTCCTGTAGCTCTGTAGGAAGTCTGGAACTCAAGGGGTGTCTGTCCTCCAGCTTTTTAAAAATTGTTTGGACCATTCTAGGTCCTTTGTACAGCCGACCTTTGAACAATGCAGAGGTTAGGGGTGACAGCCCCCTGTACAGAAATCCACAAAGAACTTTTGACTCCCCCAAAACTTAACTGCTAATAACCAACTGTTGGCAAGAAGTCTTACCATAACATAGTTGATTAACACAATATTTTGTATGTCATACGTATTATATACTGTGTTCTTACCATAAAGTAACCTTGAGAAAAGAAAATGGTATTAAGGGGGCACCTGCGTGGCTCAGTCTGTTGAGCGTCTGACTTTGGCTCAGGTTATGATCTCATAGTTTGTGAGTTCGAGCCCCACATCAGGCTCTGTGCTGACAGCTCAGAGCCTGGAGCCTGCTTCGGAGTCTGTGTCTCCCCCTCTCTCTGCCCCTCCCCTGCTCATGCTCTGTCTCTCTGTCTCTCAATAATAAATAAACGTTAAAAATTAAAAAAAAGAAAAAGAAAATGCTATTAAGGAAAACATAAGGAAGAGAAAATACATTTACAGGACTAGACTATATTGGAAAAAAAAAAAATCTGCATCTCAGTGGGCCCATGCAGTTCCAACCCACGTTGTTCAAGGGTCAATTATACTGTCAAGTGCATTTTAGAATTAGCTTCTCAATTTCTACACAAAACCCTGCTGGAACTTTTAGTGGGATTGCACTGAATCTATAGATCGATTTGAGGAGAACGTGCGCCTTTGGGCAATGGGGTCTCTCAATCCAGGAACTTGGCACATCTCTCCATGTATTCCGGTCTTTTCAAATGTCTCTCTCAACAGTGCTCTGTCGTTTTCTGTGAACAGGAGTTGCACATCTTCTGTTCAATGTGTTTTTAACTATTTCATTTGCTGTTGCAAATGGAATTTTTTAAAAATGTCATTATTCAATTGTTTGCTGCTAGCATATGCATGTGCAGTTTAATTTTGTATATTAGCCTTGTATCCTGCAACTTACACTTAGTGGCTTTCTACTGGTAGATGCTTTGAGCTCTTCGGTGTAATCATGCTTAAACCATGTTTAAGTTGAGACAGTTTTACTTCTCCCCTACCAACTATGTCTTTTACATCCTTTTTTTTGTTTTACAGCCATAGTTCTTAGGGAGATGACTACAGTGATAAGAGAGCGCATGCTTCCTTATCTGGTTCCTGATCTTAGAGAGAAAGTACTCACTATTTCAACGGTAGGTATAGTATTGTGTTAACTCTAGGTTTTTCACAGATGCCCTTTATCAGATGAAAGAAGTCCCTTTCTTTTTTTATTTTGCTTAATTTTCTAGAAAAAAAAAATTGCACAATCACAGTAAGAGATTTTAACCTTCCTCTCTCAGCCGTGTGTCGATCAGTTCGAAAAAGTGTAGCCACGTAGAACTGGACAGTGCCATTTACTTCAACCTAATTGCTATTTCTACATCATTTCGTATTCTTTTCAGGTACACATAAAAACCTACATACACATGGCACAAGTCTCAAAAAACGCAGAAGGTCTGTAAGTACATGAAGCAGATTCTCTGATCTCGCCTGAATTAAATTAGGAATCAGTAGCTAAATGGTATCCAGGAAAACCTCCAATATTTGGAAACTAAAGGATACACTTCTAAATAACACACGTTTCAAAAAAGGAAGTTGCAAATAACTTAGAAAATATCTCAAGCCCACGTGGTAGTGAAAATCCATCATATCAAAATGGGTCGCCGCGAAGGCCGTGGCGAAAGGGACTTCTACAGGTTTCAATGCCTGCGTTAGAAAAGAGGGAGAGTCTGAGATCAATGATCGAAGCGTCCACCTCAAGAGCCTAAAAAAGAAAGTAAACAAAGTAAACACAAAACAAGTGGAAGGAAAGAAATAATAAAGAGCAGAAATCAACAAAACAGAAAACAGACATTAGCAAGACGTTCCAAAGCGAAATCCTAGTGTTTTCAAAGCAACAAAGTAGGTAAGCTCATACTCAGACCAATCAAGAAAACATTATAACAGAACATAAACCACTGATATCAAGCATAAAAGACTGGTTATCACTTGGATGACCAGGATAGGATAGATATTAAAAGGATAAGAAGCCAATTTTGTGAATGACTTTCTCCCCATCAGCTTGCTCACTTCATGAACTGGGCAATTTCCATGAAAAATGTAACTTACCAAAGTTTGGACAAGCTCAAAGAGAAAATGGGAAGAGCCCTGTATTCATGAAAGATACGGAGCCTGGTGTCATAAACCCTCCCAGCAAGGAAACCCCAGGCCCCCTCAGTTTCATAGATGAACCCCATCAAATGTTCAAAGAAGTGATAACACCAAACGTATGCAACAGAGAAACAGAGGAAGAGGGAACACATCCCACTGTGTTTCTGAGGCAAGCGTAACATCAACACCAAAACATAACACAACATTACCAAAGATCAAGGATTGTTTTTAAAGCACTAAAGTCAACACGGTAGTGCTCTGGAGAGTCTCAGAGTTGCCCAGCCCCATATTGCAACACAAATGACTAACTCGAGCCAATGAGAACGAACTTCAACTCCTGACGTCATGATATTAAACTTCGTTCCACGATGTCTTTTGAGAGTTGGCCATGTTTGGTAACGAAGAGTCTTTTCGTTTTTATGTTTAAAAAATATTTTCATGTGTTTTTTCTTTATTTTTGAGAGGGAGAGAGTGAGAGAGAGCTGAGGAGGGGCAGAGAGAGAGGGGAACAGAGAATCCTAGCAGGCTCTGCACTGACCGCACAGACCCCGGTGTGGGACTCGATCCCAGGAACCGTGAGATCATGACCTGAGCTGAAATCAAGAGTTGGACGCTTAACGGACTGAACCACCCAGACGCCCCCCTAATTTTTATTTTTTTTTTAATTTTTTTTTTCAACATTTTTTATTTATTTTTGGGACAGAGAGAGACAGAGCATGAACGGGGGAGGGGCAGAGAGAGAGGGAGACACAGAATCGGAAGCAGGCTCCAGGCTCTGAGCCATCAGCACAGAGCCCGACGCGGGGCTCGAACTCACGGACCACGAGATCGTGACCTGAGCTGAAGTCGGACGCTTAACCGACTGAGCCACCCAGGCGCCCCCCAAAGAATTTTTTTAAAAGAAAAAAATGGGGCACCTGAGTGGCTCAGTCGGTTAAGCGTCTGACTGTGGCTCAGGTCACAATCCCATGGTTTGTGAGTTCAAGCCCCACATCGAGATCTGCACTGACACGTGCAGAGCCTGCTTGGGATTCTCGCTCTCTCTCTCCCTCTCTCTACCCCTCCCCAACTTGAACTTTCTCTCTGCCTCTGTCAAAATAAAAAAACTTAAAAAACAAAAGAAAAAGAAAAAGAAAAAGAAATAACTCTGAGCAAAGAAACGCAGAAAATCATATTCCTGGCTTAGCAGAAATCCAAATATGGTAACAAGGACTCCAGAAAAACTGTGTTCGGAGGGGAACTAGAGAAGAACGACATGGAAAAGTCCAAGAGCGAAATGGGCCCATGCTCCCTTTAATTGGCATGTGGTGCAGAATTTCTTACGTGTGTGTCAGTGGGTTCTTTGAAGAAAGCACCGCAACTCCTATTTTGACAGATGTTCTCAGTGTGGTTTCCACTGCACAGCTAAGTGACCTTTCCGCTCACAGGACCCGCGACGGTAAAACCTGAGAACTTTCTTACCTAGTTATTCAGAACGAGCAGGTCACCCGGAACACAAGGCTCGTGGCCACGGGCGGCTCCCACCGTGTGCGCATCCCCGGGGGCCCACGGGACCCCCGCGAGGGTGCAGCAACAAGCCTCCCCGGAATCACCCCTTCGGGAGTCACTCCCCAGAGACAGGGACACAGCAGCAGCAGAAAACCAACGGGAACCAGGTTTCTGATTGGAAATTCGGGACCCCGTTCTGACAAAGGACCTGGTGGCTGGCAGTCTGAGGGCGCCGGCGGTTCAGGAGAACCTGACGGTTCGTTTGCGGTTGAGGCAGCGACAGGCTCGGAGACGCGGCACAGGGGGCGGCCGGCGTCACCACCGCGTGGCCTGGGGCCCGAGACCCACTCCGTGACGGGACCACGGGACGCAGAGAGGAGGGCTGAGGACTGTTGAAGCGCTCTGACACTGCTGTGCCATCACGATGCGGGCGTGCTTTTTCATCATTCAGGCTTGTTGTGTTTTACAGAAGTACTCATCCAAGCAGAGAACGGGCCCTTCCACACGGACTGGGTGTGATGGCACTGTTCCGGAATGTGGGGTCCTCTGGCCGTGGGGGGGCGGACCACAGGTAATGTGATGATGAAGCGTCTAATGACACACTGGTGTTTAGAACGGGCTTGAATGCAGGCCGAGCTGCCCCTCGAAGTCCTGCTCATCCACCCCTCTGCCTTCCCCCCGGGTTCTGGGGTGTACAGAGGGGCTGTGGACCCAGTCAGGGCGCCTGGGGCGCACCTGAGCAGCTGGCTGCAGTCACATCGTCACCGGCACCACGACAAAGAGGCAGTACACGGCTGGGCGGGCTGGGCGCTGTGTGCACGGGGTCAGCAGCCCCTCACCAACCGTGCCCGGGCAGTTGCCGCGCGGGTAACTGTGCAGGGTCCTCGGCGGGAGGCCGGGGCGCGGAGGCCCGGCTCACGTCAAATCTCACGAGAGAGCCTGAAACTCGTTTGTTTTTCCAAGTCAGACCCACGCTCCACTTAAATGTGGTTACTCACACACACCAACTGGAAATGACGCAGCTCTTTCTTCTTGTGCAATCCCCGCAGTGAGCATGTGCGAGCCCCGTGTCCTGGGGTCACACAGCCCCTGGCGATCGGCTCGATTTTCCGCGTCCCAGGGGTTTTATTTTACAAGGCTAACAGACTGCGGCCTGCATAGACTGCCCTGCCACACACGGCCCCTCTTTCCCTCTCGTTTTCAAGGACGGTCAAACCCCGGTGAACTTCGCTGTGATACGTGATTTCCGGATAAACGCATCTTGGGGCTCGGCAGGCCTGCCCGCAGGTGTGTTTGCCAGGAAACAAGCCGTGTCTAGTTTCTGTGGTTTGGCAGGGAAATCTCCAAGCTGGGTGGATTTGGGGAAAGAAGGAACCAAACTCAGGCCCGGAGAAGGTCTGGCTGATACGAAAGGATGCCGAGGTACGGTCCTGGGCTCAGCCGGGCCAGCCGAGGCCTGGGCAGCCACAGGGTCCTGGCCAGAAAAGACTCCGGATGCACCTGCACGGCTCCTTGGCCAAGGCCCTGGGTGGCCCCTCAGCGCCCCCTACTCCTATCAGCCCTGGGCTAAACACCCCCAAAAGAAGGGAGAACCGGGCTCTTTAGGGTATAAAGCGGACAGAACAGGACACGAGGCCCAGTGACACTGGCCTGTGTCCATGGGGACCCACAACTGCATCGTTCCCCGCCTAACAGTTGGGATTTGCCCTTTGACCCTTCCTCACCCGGTAGGCCTCCCGGACCTGCCTGGGATCTCAGGGTGGCTCTCGGACAGGACACGCCGCGGTGGCGTTTCAGGAGAGGCAGGTGAGCCCCTGCTGCTCCCCAGGGTGTGTGGGGGTGGAGACAGATGGCAGGTCAGTCCGCAGGGAAAGCTCGTTTGTCACAAAGGGGAAGTCACCGGGCAGCCCAAGGCTTATGGTTGTCGGACAGCAATAGGATCAGGGCCGTAGAGCCACTGAAATCAACATTATTTATGTAAAGATAACACAAGCTGTGGGGGGCATTGGTGGGGGGTAGGACTAGTGGTCACTCGTGGTCTCTGGGCTACGGTGTCTCAGGCCTCCCCAGTACCACCGGAAATTCACTGTGCTGGGCATCCCCTGGCATCAGGGGCAATCATGTCCCTCACCCTGATCCCCGGAAGCTGCCCATCGCCACGAAGCAGGTGGGGCTGAGGGGGTGGGGAACGTGCAGGTGGACAGAGACGAGAGTTCATCCAGCCACGGTCCTCAAGGAGCTTTGAAGGGAGATCATTTTTAAGTGTATTTGGGGGGGTGTAGGGGCAGAGAGAGACAAACAGAGGATCAGATCACTAACTACAGGTGGTCACAACATGAGCGGGGAAGAAGGGCCATGAGAGAAGACAGACGGGCAGGCCGACACCCCACAGCTTGCGGAGGACTCAACACGGACCAGGTCCCAGCGGATCCAGGGTCAGGCTGGTGACTCTTAACCTCCCGATGTTGGTCCCACTCGGGGCCTCTCCCCCATTCATACTGTCACCCTGAGTTCTCGGTCACCAGTTCTGTGCTCCTCCTGGGCGCCTACAGTGCCCGCCGCCCCTCCGACTACAGCTTGCTCCGCGCCCACTCCGGCCACGCTGGCTGGTGCATCACTTCCCGCGAGGACGCGCGCTGTCTGCGGAGTGAACCGCGCTCCGGAAGTGACGAGTGCAGATCAGGGCTGGGCCAGCAGTGGGTCCGGAGCTCGACCTGCCGGCCAGGGGTGGGCCCTGGGTGGCACGTTCTGCTCTCTCTGCCCGGAACCCCCTCCCGGCACCCCTGCCCAGAGGATCAGCAGCGTCCTCCCAGGGGCTCCCCTCCTGCGGCCGGCCCCCAAAGACGTCCACGTCCTCACCCCGGAACCTGTGAACGTCACCTTGCCGACGTGATGGGCTAAGGGTTGTCCAGGTGGGCGTCCCTACAGGGGAGATGGACGGAAGACAACGAGAAAGTGCCGTGATCGTGGATTCCGGGTGCGGAGCCTGGGGCCTGTGCGTATGAGACCAGGAGGGAGGCTAGGGCCAGGGAAGGCGGGCAGCCTCTGGGCGCCGGGAAAGGAAACACAGATCCTGCCCCAGAGCCTCCAGAAGGAGCAGACCCTGCAGACCCCTTGACTTCAGCCCAGTGGGACTGAATTCTGGCTGCCAGACCAGCAAGAAGCGAACGTGCCCTGCTTTAAACCATCAAGTCAGGGGGCGCCTGGGTGGCTCAGTCGGTTAAGCGTCTGACTTCTCTCCCACTTAGGTCGTGATCTTATGGTTTGTGGGTTTGAGCCCCTCCTCGAGCTCTGTGCTGACCACTCCGAGCGTAGAGCCTGCTTCGGATTCTGCGCCTCCCTCTCTCTCTGCCTCTCTCCCGCCCGTACTCTGTCCCTCTGGCTCTCTCTCAAAAATAAATAAACGTTAAACAAAAAAAAGATATAAACCATCAAGTCAGTGGTGACTGTCACAGCGGCCCGGGAAACGAACAGGCCGCCCATCACCACCCTCAGAGGCCTGCCTGGCCCTACAAGCTCGACATCTCCCCCAGGGGCCGTGGCAGCTGTGCGGAGCACGTGTGGAGCCCCCACGGCTCGGGCTCTGTGACAGAAGGTCTGGGCCTCGACATGCACAGGGGTTAGTGGCTCCTATGCTCACCACGGACCAGCAGTCACTGCTGTGCTGGGCGTTGTGGACACCTGTGCCTTGGCTCTATGTGCAGGGGGACGCCCTGAGGACATGGGGAACCGTGTCCCTTCCCTGGTCACACCATGCGCCCACAGCTCCACGGCCCCACCAGCGACCGGCAGGCCCAGTGTTAAGGGCCACCCTCTTGACCACAGCTGCTTGGGTCAGAGGTAAGCGCCTTGGCCAAGGACGAGCCACCAAAGTCCTTTCAACTGGGAGCTGGGAGCACAGGGCCAGCTGTGGGTATCTCACTAACTAGCTAACTGGTTCAGGAGGCGGGCACAGGAGGCCCGGGCTCCCCACCGCGGCCCAGCTTGCCCCTCCATTCCATCGGACTCCGCAAGCCAAAGGGTGGGTGCGTGCAAATTCAAACAGGCCTGTGACCGGCGGCCTTGGAGACTCCCTCAGAACAAGGCAGGAAGGGTGGGCGTGCCTCAGGGGCCGGGCAGCCCCTTTGGGCTTCATTCTCCCACCTGCCTGGAGGAGAACTCAGGTGCCACCCGACCATCCTGCCGTGTAGCCCCTACGGGATCGGGAGGCCAGGCCCTCAGCCAGGTCTGCCTGCCAGCTGAGTGTGTCCTCCGTCACGGCCCCCGGCAAGGGGCACGTGAGGGCGCTCGGCGGCCCCACCCCCAGGGGCCATCTGGGCTCTCGCCTAGAGCGGCCACCTTCCGCCACGCGGCCCTGATCTCAGCTCCCACGTGATTCAGGATGGATCCTAAATCCCACACGGCAGGCTGTTCACAGATTCGTTTTCTGATGTAAGCACAAAGCTGAGACACGGTGGCCCTCACGTGATGGGTGTCCAGTAACCAGGTCGTGGACGAATGACTGAGTCAACGCCGGGTCGTTCGTAGAGCGTGCACCACACGCAGAGGCCTGTCGGCAACAATACCGAGCGTCCAGACGTGGAGTTCCTCTTTACCCAAACGTGCTCATTTGGCAAATTATTTGATCATCTGCACATGTTGTTGTTGTTGTTGTTGTTTGTAAAAACGGGGATCGGCCGTAAAACAAACCATCAAGGCCAAAGAATATATTGACATTGTTCACAGCGATGCCTGCGCGTTGCACAAGACAAAGGAGGGGCCGTCACTCTCCTAAGAACTGCAGAAAAGCAAATGAAAATCAGGACAGCGCATTTCTCGAGGATGGGGCTGGCGGAGGGTAGCGGCCGCGTCCCCTCCTCTTGGGAGGTGCAGAAATCGGGCCCCCGCCGTCAGGGGGAAGGCAGAGCGGCAGGAATCAGGGCCGGCAATTTGGCAGTCTCTGGGAAAACTAAAACTGCGTCCTCACCCCAGGGCAGGCCCCGCCGCAGGGAAACCTCAGGACCACCGAATCGCCCACCAGGAGGGGAGCAGCGAGGAGCCGGGGCAGCCCCACAGGAAGGCGACAGGGGAAACGGTCGCGCTCATTCTGAGGTGCACGAGAGGCGGCCACAGGCCCGGCCGGAGAGTCTGACGCTAGTGTTTCTGGGGCACAGGTATGTGTGCGTTCACAGGCACGTGTGGGAGCGTGTTCCCCGTGCAGGAGTGTGCGCGCCCGAGTGTGCACATGTGTTGATATGTTCACACGTGAGTGTGCCTGTGTCTGCTCCTGGGAGCACGGGAAGCAGTCGGGAAGAATCACGACAACGGTACGGGTATCCTGCTGTGAAGAGTGCTGAGTTGTGCCTCCACTTCACAGACCAGGAAACCGAGGCAGGGAGTAGCCAAGTCACCTCCCTGAGGTCCCACGGCTGGAAGGAAGCAAATCCGAACCCAGGAGACCTGGTTCCAAAATCCAGCCCACACTCATTCTGGTCTGCAGCCGTGCCCCAAAACGTGAAAGGCAAGGCAGACGGTGGCACGTTTTCAGTGGGGAGTATGGATGAGTCTTCCTTTCCTGCCTTTTTAAAAGTGTTTTGTGTTTCGAATTACTATTTTCAGAAGTCGCCACCCGCTCCGGGGTGAGCCGGCGCTGTGGGATCGCTCCTCCCCCCGGGGAGACGGATGCAGACGCAGCAGGAGTGACGCGGGGTTATGCAACCCGGCTTCGTTTCCACGCAAGTTTCCACGCACCTGGAGACCCTGACGACATCCTCGTGGCCGAGAGCCGTCAAAGCGGGTTTGAAGGACAGAAGGGCTACACCGCCCACACCCTGACTTTACAACCCGTCATTAATTAGGAAGAAGCGAGGCGTGTCTGGTTTCGTGACTTCAGCTGTCCACCTGCGGGACAAATTTCCACGAACGCCCGTGGCTTCTCCCCCGCTGCCTCCTCGCCGCTTCGTGCTCTTTCGGGCGTTTTAACTTCTATTTGCAGCGCTGCTTCCAAAACGGCACGCGAGTGTACACTGCGTAATTCACGAGACGCACTCAGGGTTCAAGTGCCACCATCGCGTCACCGCCACAAACGTAAGCACGGGCGTGTCGACAGCTGTTCTGCTTCGCCCGCCGCCCGGCCAGTCAACAGTGTCCGAAGTTCAACAGGAACACCTGCCCGCCCCGTCCCCGTCCCCAGTTCCGCCTTATGTAGTCAGAGAAGCGCACGCTGTCAGTCCTGTGTCTGAACAGACGTGAACGGTCTGTCCCGGGGTGGTGGCCCGGGGATGCCCTCCTGGAGCACTGGGGTCCGGGGTGAAGAGCTCTGGCGTCACCAGCAGCCACCTGAGACCCCGGGAGACGTACTGCCTGTGTCCCGGGGCACCCCCGGATGTGCCCACAGAAACAGAGGGCAGTGCTGGGGGAGGGGGTGGGAGGTGGCACATCTTCAGACGGTAAACGGAAGGATGAACAGCTCTGCTCAGAAAATGAGGGACGTGTGGGGGCCGGAGCAAAGAGAACGGAGGCTCGGTGCCTCAGAACCTTTTAGAACCAGCAGGTGCACAGGCTCGCGGTTCTATGACGTCAACCACCCTTCCGGCCACTCTGGGGCCCCTGTGTTCTCTGGGCGGCATCCTAAGTCCCAGCGGACCAGGGACGTGGCACGAGTGGGACCCCCTGCAGCTGGGCGGCGACAGGGCAGCCGTGCGTCAGCCTCAAGGTGCACACCTGAGCAAGGTCACCTGTGCACACCTGCGGGGTGTCGGGGCAGGGGTGGTCCACACAGCCTGAACCAAGATGGCGGTCCCTACAGACTGAACGTCTTTGGGGGAGTCCGTGGACTGGCAGAACTTAGGGCCAGGGGCTGCCTTCTCCAGAGTGTGGGGCGTGGGCTGCAGGCAGTTGTTTCTAGGTCTCCAGTGACCAAGGGGCACCACAGGTACCCGGCCGTCCTGCCTCGCACACACCGAGTGCCCTGTCTCCGCATGTGCCAGCTGAGGCCCAAAGGGGGTCCCGGCGATAGACACGGTAAGGAATACTGAGTGCCTGCGTGTGCTGTGCTGTGCACAGATGTGGTGCCATTGAATACCTCGTGCCTGTTCCCTCCCCATCCGACACTGGACAGGCCTGACTGTCGTTCTGCCCACAGACTGCAGGGGAAGCGCCCCCCTGAGGGTCTTGTGCCCTGTCCTTAGGAGGGTCTGGGCATCCACCTTCTCCCACGCTGCCGGGGGGCCGGGCTGGACACGGGATTGATCAGAGGCCCCGTGGAGACAGGAGCTCCCTGGGGACAGGAGCAGCCTCAGCTGATGCCGAGTGGGGCAGACCTGCCCCTCTGAGCACAGTCCAAGTGGATCCGCACAACTGCAAGAAAAAACGGTGGTGTTGTTTCGAGCAGCAAATTTGGGGGACGGCTTGTAACACGGCCCTAACGGAACCACGCTCAGGCTCCTCTGCGCTGCCCCAGCAATCCAGATCCCAGAAATGGAAAACGTGGTGTGAAATGAAGGATGCTGAGAGTGGATCACTGCACATTCAGAACGAAAGCCAAGAACCGGACAACGGGGCACAGAAATGACAGGGAGGAGTCGGTAAAGCCGGAGAACGTGAATACGAAGCACCCAGAGCTTTCTGGTTGTCCGGGTCCTCTTGGCTAATTAAAGTGCACACATCTCATTGTGAGCAGAACGTCGGCCCCTCAGAGATGTCGCGTCCTCATCCCCAGACCCTGTAAATCGCTGGGTTACTGACAGAGGGGGGAAATAGGGTAGCAGATGAAGCGAAGGAAACTAGGAGGAAGACAAGACTGCTCATCGGACCGAAAACCGAGAGATGATTCCAGGCAGCCCGAATGCATGCAGTGTGGCCGCAGGTCCCAGCCGGGGGCAGAGAGCTCAGACTGCGTGTGGTTATGCGTCTGCAGGTGGGGCTGGGGACGCGGGCCCGGGGACTCGGGGACGCAGGCACCGCCAGCAGCCGGAAAGGCAGCGAAGGGACCCTCCCCTGCGGCCTCTGGAAGGAAACAGCCCCACGGACAAGGGGCTGCAGGTCGGCCTCCCGACCCCCAGAGCCGTCAGATTACACGTGCGTGCGGCCCGAGGCCTCGACTTTCCCAGGCCAAGTTTGTTACGGCCGCGGTAGAAACACTAACACAATTGCAGGAAAACTGGAAAAGGCGCGTGTAGTAGAGGCATATCACGTGAACCCGGGGGTGAGCCGTACCCAGGGAGTCGTGGCCTGTTCTTCTGAGAGCACGGGGAGCGCTTCTCCCTGCAGTTCTGTGCTCGCATCTGCGTCACCCTTCCAGCTGCCGGGGGGTGCCGTCCGCTGGAGAGCGCCGCGTGCCTTTACCCCGACTTGCCACCCGCGAAGGCGCTCGTGGGCTGGTGTCAGAGACCAACAGGCTGGTGCACGGGCTCGATCCGCTCCTCAGGACCAATTCCCACCACTGGAGCTGCTTTGCCAGAGGTCAGCAGCTGCCTTGTCTCACGCGCGGGACTTGGCGTCTAGTGCCCCCGCTGCGCCGGGGACCCTCTCCAACACGGTCGTGACGCCGTGTTACGACTTCCCGGGGGCTCGGCGGGGTGGTTTCTTCCAAGGAGTCCTCCATCTTCGGTGCCGGGCGCTTTCTCTCGGGGGTGGCGTCGCCCGGGCACGGCTGGCTGAGCCGGGCGGCTGGGCCGTCAGGACCAGGGGATCAAGGGAGCCCGTCCTCACCTCACCGCCACCGAGACGGTCATTGTTCCAAGGGCTCAAAGGCCGTCGGGGCTTCCGCAGTCTACCTCACTTTGGTTCTGAAGTCCCGTGTTCTTTCTACTCCTTTCAAAGCTCCGTTTCCTTTAAGGATGGTGCGTTTGGGACCTGTGCCTGTCCATGGCATCCTTTCCAATTATTTTGAAGTATTTTCAAAGCCCTGATTGTCTGAGGTGTCTTTGGCTGTGAGCACGGTCATGCGGGGTCAGAAACCCAGGCCGAGGCTCCCTGTGGTCTCAGTGTGGTGGGCTGGAAGCTGGGGGCACGGACAGCACCCAGCTCCCCCAGGAGCCCGGAGCCCCGGCTGGCGGTATCAGGCGAGTGTGCACCCAGGGGTGGAGGCGGGGGTGGGGTGGGTAGGCGGCTTCCGTCCCAGCTCAGCCTTTGGGAGAAGCCGGAGTGGTGAGCCCAACCCCGCCTCGATGCGCACAGGTTACATCAGGTTAATTCACCGGGTAACGAGGCCCTGTGACTCCGGGCAGATTCCCAGAGCCTCCAACACTGTCTGCGCCTGGCGGTCAGCCAGGGCCCGCTGCGGACTTGGCCCAGCTCTGCTCCCCACAACCACCCCCCCCCCCCCGCCCCAGCCCCTTGGCATGTCCCTCGTTCCTTGGTATCCTCAGGTACGTCACCAACCCCGCCCCAGGAGAAATCAGGCTTCTCCTCAGCACACTGTGTATGTGGTGTGTGTGGGGTGTGTGTGTGTGTGTGTGTGTGTGTGTGTGTGTGTGCGTGTGTGTGTGTGTGTGTGTGCGCCTACATGAGGTGGGCCCCAGGGCTGTTTCCATCATGCCCAGAGGGCGTGTGCAGGTTAAGCAGGACAGAAACGGTGGTGACCGTTTCCGAGCAGAACTGAAGCTGCAGCCTGAGTTTGGGGTGCCTGCGTTGGGGGCAAGTTTCGGAAACAGGCGGTGGCTCTAGGAGGCCCCCTGCGTGTTGTGCCGGCCAGAGCCCGTCCCACTCAGGGCCAGAACCTGGCAGGGACACTGCGCTTGGTGGGGCCCAAAGGTCCGGGTCAAACTGCGAGCCTTCAGAGGGATCTCGGGGCCGAGCCCGGGGACTTCCGGAAGAGGGACCGCATCCCCAGGCAAGGAGTCCAGCCACCCCCGACCTGCCCAGGGTCCACCCGCCATTAGCATGGGGGTCATTTCACAGACGGCCAGATGGCACCCTGTACCTTGGGAAGGAGGCTCCCCAAAGCCCAGCCTGCACCACAATAGGTGTGAGAGTGCGGGCGGCCCCCCCCCCCCAGCCGGCCCTCCCCAGCCCGGCCTGGGAGCCCAGTGTCTTCACAGGACGGACCCCTGCCCTGTGCACCTGGCCCCATGAGTCTGTCCTACAGTCCCCCCGCCCTGGGCCTGACCGCCCCCAGGCGGCGAGTGTCTCATCGCTCACTTAGAGGCTCTAGAACAGCAGATGGGAGTTTGTTGACACTGAGGGATTTAAGGAGACTCAATTACAGTCGTACCGAAAAAGCTTTCTCTAAAATAGGAAAGCACACGGATTCCTCAACTCGCAGAAATTGCTGACAGCTTTGTTTTCAACCCAGCAGGAGTAAAAAGAAGCTGACAACTTATTTTTGCAGGTTATGCCCATTCAAGTCTATTTTTAGATCTTTGTCCTCAGTGAGCGCACATCGGAATAGCATTCGGTTTGAGAATCGCCATCTGTTCTGAGCGGCGAGCCCCAGCTCACGGGGTCCGGGGTGGGCGCGCCTGGCCGCTCGCGGCTGTCCCCACGGACGAGAACAAAGGGGCATTTTGTGTCCACGGCGTGTGGAGGGGGCACTCCAACGACGTCACAGGCAGCGAGCGCTGTTAAGTTCAAACAGCTATGAATTCAATTCAAACAGCTATGAATACGTTTTATTTATACACCGAGCACCATGAAAAAATGCCCTTGGCTTTTAAAAATGGAGCTCAAATAATCCCTCGTATTTAAATAGATTTCTCATAAAAAGGCCATCCAACCTTATCTTGGTCGTTAAGATAAAAATTAACCTATGGAAAAAAAGCCACCACAGAATGCTATAAAAGGCCCCTTCCCCTGCCTTCCGGTTTGTGACAAGCACTCCCTCCCTCTGCAGCCCGTTCCTTCCAGAAGCTCACAGAGAGGCCCCACCGGCTGGTGACTCACTCTCTTCTATGGAAATGCAGTTGGTGCATGACATACATCATGACAGGGGACCTGACATATGAGTAATGGGCTACGAGCACCTTCTGGAACCAGCATTCGCATGCGGTGCCCGGGGAGGGCCAGGGGCTGGGCAGGCAGCCCCTAAGCCCACGGGCCTGACCCGCCCTCGTGCTCTATTTTTAGCCTCCACTAAACTTAGCTCATTCCACCCTCTCGAATAACTTAGATCTGAACACCACTCCTCTCCTACGGGTCCAAAGAACTCTGCAAGGAAGATTTAGGTGGTCAGTGACAGGCATTTAACGCGCTACAAGGAGGTAATAGGCCTGTCCCAGGGAGTCCCGCGGCCTCGGGAAGGACCTGGCAGGATTCCGGGACCGTGGACAGCACGCGCTGGCCGTGGCTGTCTCTGCAGAATTGCCCACATACCCGGCCCGAGGGCAGTGTCCGCTGTGGAGACCGTGTGACCCACCCAGGGCACAGCAAGCCCCACCCCTCCCCCTGCTGCTGGTCACTATTTCAGGCCTCTCTGAACGTTTTCCAAAATAATTACCAAAAGGAAATCATGCTGCTCACACATACACACATGCGCTCTTTCTCTCACTCTCTCTCTCTCTCTCTCCCATCCCCGAACACACAGAGTCCTTCTTGGGGAAACCAGTACTAAAAAACCCCTAAGCGAAGCTAGGACGAAGTGGTTGGTAACTCTCGGGGAGTTCACCTGAAACCCGGAGACAACGCGCCGCCCCTTATCAGGCCCGGTTCCAGGAAGCGGGTCCGCCCTGGGTCACGGCCCTTCCCAGGGCTGCCCGCCCCGCAGGGACCAGGCAGCATCGCCCGCCCGGGGACCTGCTTCCTGCGGCTCTGGCCGGGCTGCAGGACAGCTCCACGGTCAGCATTCGCCCACACCACTGGCCTTCGGTGAGGCCGGAGTGTGGGAGGCGAGGGGTGACGGGGACATCCCCAAAGCGCCTGGACTCTGAAGGCTGGACCCTCAGCAACGAAGCTAATGGCCACCCTGCGGCCGGAGCCAGAGAAGGGCCATTGGGGCAGGGCGGTAGCCTGAACTGCACCCCTGCCTGCAACCGCTGTGCAGAAAACAACGCAAAGCACCGTGGAGACAGGCCATCGTAAGGTGTGCTTCGGGGCCAGCCAGACCTGAGGGCATGGGAAGGCGTGTGTGGTGGCCCCCCCTCCCGACTCTGCCCCTTTCTCGTTCTGCCGCTCACGGGGCCACCCGGCAGCGCTGGAGGCTAAGTGATCTCACCTCACTTCCAACAGAGGCACCGCGTCGTGTATACTGTTCAGAAAAAAGAGGCCCAAGCGTCACCCTCTCTGCAAGTGTTCTTTAGGGAACAAGATGTGGTATTTAGGAAAAGCCGCCTGGTGTCCCCTGCCCATCGGGCAGGAGGAAACTGGAGAACTGCTTGCTCCGCGGACGAGAGAATACGGTGCCTCTTAGCGCACACCCACGTACTCTGAGTGGCCCTACGTGAGAAGAACCGGACGTTTCTTACCCTCTGAGAAAACAAAAGGATAAATCACAAACGTGGCTTGGGTGGTGGGGCGAGGGGAACCAGCACCGCTCAACACAACTCTTACAAATTTGGGAAAAGCCTGCGGCCCGTGCATTGGCTCAGTCGGTGGCAACGCAGATTCGAGGGGGCCCGCGAACGCCGAGTGGTTTCCCGGGAGTTCCGGCCCGAGTGCAGGTCCAAAGGGGAGTGGGCGAGTGCACAAGTAACCTAGAGACACGGGCGCAGAGACCTGCGCGGGGCCACTCCACGCGGCCATCTGTGCATGCGACGGACGCCTCCCGCCCGGTCTCTCCACTCCAAGCCTGGAGTCCTCAGCCCCGGCCACGGGGCCCAAGTCCTTCCCCAAGTACCGCCGGGCGGAGCGGAGGGAAGACTGCCCCGCTCCGTGGTGGGAAGGCTCCGGAAGATGCAAGCTGGGCACTGCCAGGGAGCACGTCCTGAGAGGCAGAGCTGGCGGAAGACGGGACCGCAGGTCTGGTTGGTCCTGGCGCCGGCCGGTCGGCGGATTCCCTCTGGCGGTCTGGCTCACTTCAGGCTGAGTTTGTGTCAGTTGCCACATAAAAAGACGCAACACGGGCCTGGAGTCTTACCCTGACCAGGCCCCTCCACCGGCTGACCCCAACCCCCCAGGCGGGCTGCATCGGTACTCCTCGGCTAGCATAGGCCCTTGCGGACACGGCCGCACGCTGGGGCACAGCAGGAACCTCCCCAAGCCCTCTAGGTCCCGCTGCACGAAGGCCGGTGCCCCTAAGCCGAGGTCTAAAGAGGGCCCAATGGCAAAGCATGCTGCTAAGCGGCGAAGCCCTTTAGTCACTCCCAGTCCAGAGTCACAACTGGGAATTTGAGAAGGATCGTGTCCTTGGATGTCGGACGACGGACTGCCACCCCTGCACTAGCCAGCCAGATGCGGCTGTAAGGGGATCCTCAGCCCACGACAAGTTCCAGGACCCTCTACAAGGGCAGCAACAAAAGCGAACCAGTGAGGCGGAAAGATCCCCACAAAGGTCTCTCCAGTGATCCTTCAGGGGAAACCTGATCAGCGGGAGCCTGGGTACCGAGATTGGCTACGGGAAAGTAGGTCAACCGTGCACGTCTGACATCCACTGGCCCTGTCACGTCCCTTCCTCTGACATGGGGGCTTTGGGGACCAGAGAGCTCATTGTGCTTCATCCCCGTTTCCAAAAGGTTCCCTCCCTCCCTGGCACGATGTGCTGAGATGGCTGAACAGCATGGAGGCCACCGTCTACCTGGTTGTGCAGAGCGATGCCTGGCCCCGAGCCGGTAGATGAGCCCTGGGGGGCGTGCGCTTACAGCTGGGCTCAGGGCAAACATTTGCATTTGCGGACACGCAGGGAGGGATGCCTTGCACGACTGGGGGGCCCGTGGGGGTAAGGATGGCTGGTTGGGTCAAGGTTGGCCATCATGGCCGCTATGAATTTTCCGGCCAGAACGGCAGCCCTCCCTTCTGTTGGAAAAGTCACCCTCCAATCACAGTGCCTACTCCCACAGCCACAGGGAGGCCATGTGGTCTACTTCACCCAGCAGAGGCCTCTCCTGGGGGGTTCTGAGTCGGTGTTGAGTGAAGAGAGTTCCCCTTCCTCCCTGGTGGCGAGCCAGGCAGCGGGGAGCTGCCATCAGGGAAGCCAGTCTATGAGACCAGTTCCAGGGGACGAAGCTACAAGCCAGACAGTGTGTGACAAGAATCGGAGTGTGTCCCTGCAGCCCCGAGACCGTGGCTCCGGCGGCATCCAAGGATGCCACTCCCCTGTCTCGCCTGGCTTCCATGCTGAGAGTCACAAAGCTCCCCTTCACCTAAGCCACTCTGGTTGATTTCCTGCCACTTACAACAAAAGTCCCATTACGCCAAGCATTTCAGACTGCACTCTACTGGGTGAGATTTGAAAATACTTAACAAGATGCAGAATTAAACTTTATCCTTTTGGCCCCAGGAAATCAGTACCAACCGTCACACTAACTCTCCATCGCGCGTGGGCGTATGAGCGTTCTGTCTCTCTGGCCCAAAAAGTGTTTAAGAAAAGCAACTGTATCGCCAATATTAGTTCACAGGACGGAGCGCTGTAAAACAGACCTGCGCCTTCCACAGCAAATTAGAATACGTGAAGGTAAGGTTAAAATAGGAGGGCTCGTACGTGAACCAGTCTCAGGAAACTCCTACTCCTCCAAACAAACCAACAAGACAAAACAGAACAAAAACCTCCCCACTAGGTTTCTCCGTTTCACTCAGTGGCTGTGAAGCAGTTGTTAATCACGCACACATTAAGAAGCCGAAACACATTGGGTTATTTCTGAAGCACATTGTTTTGAAGCTCTGTGTGAATCTTTCGTAGTTGTGTGTGGAGAGTTATGTCACAAAGTTAATCATTCCCAGGATGCTTGCATCTGGGGTAATGAGAAACTTCTTGTGCAAGCGGCCATTAATCAGTGAGGGCAACATTGCATAATGGGCTCTGGAACACGTGTCCGGGGATCGGAGCCCAGCGTTTCTGCCTCTCGCTGACCTTTTCCAAAGCAGAACTGGAGCCACGTGATGTGTGCTTCCTGCCAACAGCCACTTATTGCCAATAATTAAGTTGGATAATGTGGAGAAGTAGAAATAGAAATTGCAGTTCCTTCAGAGTTCTAAAAAGGACTCTCTTTGAAGTCCTTGGTTTGTGGCTCCGTGTTGTGGCTGACTTGAACGCGTCACTCTTGATCGTTACCAAAACTACCCATTAAAGTTGAAATAAAATATTTTGCTAAGTGGTTCCTGGCATTTGTGTTAGAAACAATAGCCATGGCCCCACAATAAGATTATTTTATACGTAAGAAAAGGGAAGCAAAAAAAAAAAAAATCAAAGACGCCAGGAGCCAAAGACGCGTCATCCATCCACTCTCAGCCCATCATGTTTGATGTTCTTGAGCAACAGTGTTAGCGAGAAACTCTTACTTAATCTTGCCGGTATTCTCCAAAGAGGACACTTGTGAAATACTCAAGGCAAATAAATATGCTCTCATTATTACACGAATAAAGAGCCCGTGTAGTGTGAACTGCATCTGTGACATCCACGCAGACTCGAGGGGAGCAGAACCGTAATTAAGCCCCGGCAACGACAACGGCCACTGTGTCCAAGGAGCTCTGGGGCCCCCCGTGCCAACCTGCTGTTTCCAACGGCACCTTAACCAAACAGTTCTTCTGGAACTTCACCAAGGGTCCATTTTACATCCTAGCAGCCGACCAGAGTGTATCTGGTTCCCTGGTATATATTACGAACAATAAATTGTCAAGTTTCCTCTTTATTATTTTCTTTTTTGTTTGTTTGTTTGCATTTTAGAAAAGGACTCTTTCCAAAAAAAAAAAAAAAAATTACAAAAAAAAAAAAAACCCAAAAGGACTCTCTTGGATTCCATCCCACTAGCAAACTCTTACTGTACTTGAAATCCTGGCCCATATCTGACAATTTTGAATTAATAAACTGCTCTGTCATCATAGTGTTAATGCCCAACAGTGGAACATGAACTTCACAGATGGAAGGAAAGTTTATACTCCTCCTGAAACACAAAACATGTACCTGCCAGGATTTCAATAACTAACTCTTGATTTTTACCACTTGAATTCTGCATTTGTGCATTGATTTGCTTTGATTTATGGCCGTTAGCTTTGCCACCGGTGGCTGAGTGCACACGAATGCTCCACAGACCGAGCCAATGTCATGACCAGGCAGGGGCAGCTGCAGCCAGAACGGCAAATGTCCTGGGCCTGTGCTCAGAGCACACATTTAAAAGACAACATAGCAGTAAACCCCATACTTCTTTGACTGTAAATAAACTTTACATTTGGGAAGTAAGGTATATTAAATATTGAGGGCTGTAATAACAACAATAAATAGCATAATATTGTGGATAATTAATATCATGGTATTAGTACTAATGGTTAATATATTATCATTCAATAAACATCAGTTTTGATGTACCAGAAGTCAGATGTTATTTATCAATAACAACATCCGCGATACACATGGTTGCATTAAAATCACCTGGCTGGGGGGCGCCTGGATGTCTCAGTCAGTTAAGCGTTCAACTTTGGCTCAGGTCATGATCTCCCGGTTCGTGGGTTCGAACCCCACATCAGGCTCTGTGCTGACGGCTCAGAGCCTGGAGCCTGCTTCGGATTCTGTATCTTCCTCTCCCTCTACCCCTCCCCTACTCGTGCTCTCTCTCTCTGTCTCTCAAAAACAAACGTTAAAAAAAAAAAATTAAAAAAAAAAAAAAGTCAGCCGGCTGGGTGGGTCATGTAGTAGGAAAAGTGCAGTGAGAACCTCCAGAACCTGCTTCTCTGTATAAGCAGTCATTTTCAAGATCAAGTTTTTTACAAAACCCTTGGAAATTAACCAAAAGCTTGTAACCATCTGATGAGCATTTCTTCAGGAAAAATGGCTGAGTCTCAGGAAGAACATCAAGCTCTGTGGAGGTTTAAATTGCCATACACCCACTTTTCCAAACTCCTTAAAACCCAATCATCTGAAAGTCAGGGTAGCCATTGCCCCAACCCCCACTGTGTCTGTAGCCTCCCCCAAAGCTCTCTTCTTGGGACTCTGTCATTTTCTGGCCTGTCCGGCAGCATCCTGGAGGCCCAGTTACTAAGGAAAACCCTGACTCACAGGCTTTGTCTTTATCCGACCTGACTCAGAAACCCCTCCTGTGAACAGCTTTCTACAGGGTATTTGTGGGAAACGATCGGTGGCAACAATTTAGCACCAAAGTCACCTGAGGCGGTGACAGCAGCTGGTACAAAAAAGAAGCTGGGGGATGAGATGCCTATAGTGGGCTGTAAAAACCTCTGACACGTTCCTAGGAGTCTAGAAGGCAGTATGCACGTTCAGGGCTGTGGACACGCTCAGCAAAGACCTGAGAAGGCTTTCTAACTCTCATCTCTGGCTGACCCCGAGGCTCTGCAAGGAAGTGAAGGCTGAGGCAAGGTTGCCAATTGCCCAACAAAACATCGGAGGCAAGCCCCAACATGCACACAGTGCCCCTTCCCAAGACCTGGAGATTCACTGCTTCAAGGCATTTAGAGGAGTCTCAGTCCGGTCATTTAGCTGATCGCTAAATTAAACAGAGACTTTGGGGATCACAAACAATAAAGAATACAGACTATTTCAGACAAGTTAAGGCATAAACAAATAGCAACAATAATAAACAGCAACCACAAACCTGGGACAGGAGAGGCAAGGACCTGATTTCTAGGGTTGCCATATTATTTTATTTATTTTTTGCCATATTATATTATTTTAAATACCTATGCAACAAAATATTGTTAAGACATGTAAAGAAACGAGAAAGTGTGATCCATACAAAGAAAAGAAGCAACTAATAGAAATTATTCCTAAAACCCCGAGACATTGAACTTACCAGAAATGGTTTTAAAAGTTATTTTAATTATCTTCAAAGAACTAAAGGAAAGTATGAGAACAATGGCTCACAAAACAAGGAATATAAGTAAAGAAAAATTGTAAAAAAAAAAGAACCAAAGACCAATTCTAAAGTTGAAATTCTATTAACTAAAACAAAAAACTCACTAGTAGTCTCAGGAACAGCTATGACATGGCAGAGGAATCCGTGAATTTGAAGACATATCAATAGCAATGATCAAATCTAAAGAACAGTGAGAAAGAAGTTCAAAGGAAAATGAACAGAGCCTCAGAGGCCCATGGGACACCACCAAGTGTACTACCATAGACATAATGGGCATTCCAGAGGGAAAGGAGAGATAGCAGTAGAAAGAATACTTAAAGAGCTAATGGTCAAAGACTTCCCAAATTTGAAAAAAAGACATGAATCTACACATCCAAAAAGCTCAATGAAATCCAAGCAGGATGAACCCCAAGAGATCCACCACCAAGGCACATTATAATAAATTGCCACAAGCCACCCAAAGAATCGTGAAAGCAGCATGAGAGAAGTGACTTGTCATTCACAAAGGGCCCCTCAAAAGATTAATGGCCAATTTCTCACCAGAAACCACACAGACCAGAGGGCAGCGGGATGACATATTCACAGTGCTGAAATACAAAGACTGTCAACCAAGAAGCAGATACCTAATAAGCTTTCCTTCAAAAATGAAGAAAAAATTAAGACATTTCAAGGTAAACAAAAACAGAGAAATTGTCACTAGCAGAACTTCCTTACAATAACTTCTATAAAGGGGGTCCTTTGGGTTGAAATGAAAGGACACTAGAGAGTGATTCAAACCACTGGGGGCGGGGGGAACTAAGTGTACTGGTAAAGGTAGCAACACATATAAAAAATTATAAATATATTTTTCATCTTTAACTTTTTTTCCTCCAATCAGAATTAAAAGCTGCATAAAACAATAGTTATCAAGCTGTTCTCATGGACTTAGAATGCATACAGATTTAATTTACAGGACAATAATGGCATAGCAGTAGGGGAAGGGTACAACACTACACGGGAGCAAGTGGCAGATGTATATCTCACCTGATCAATAACTACATTGAATGTAAATAAATGGCCAAACACTCTAGTCAAGAGGCAGAATGGACAGAATGAATTAAAAAAATATGATCCAACTTTATGTTGTCCACAAGAAATACACTTTAGATTCAAAGACCTACATAGGTTGGAAGCAAAAGGATAGAAAAAATATAGCACAGAAAAGCAACCAAGAGAACTGGAGTAGCTATCCTAATGTCAGACAAGACAGACTTAAAGATAAAAACCTACTATAGATGGAGAAGCATATTTTATAATGATAAAAGGATTAATTAAACAAGAAGACATCATCATCATCATCATCAATACATATGCTTAACAACAACAGAGTCCTAAAATACATGAAGGAAAACCTGACAGCATTTGAAGGGAGAAATAGACAATTCAACAACAGTAGTTGCAGACTTCAATACCTCACTTTAAATGCTGGGTAGAAGAAGTGGAAGACCAACAGGAAATAAAAGAATGGAACGAGACTACAAATGAACCCGACCTAGTAGAACGCTCTGTCCAGCAGCAGCGGAATGCACATTCCTATCGTATGCACATGGGACCTTCTCCAGGATAGATCATATTTGAGGCCATAAAAAAAAAAAAAGCCTCATTAACATATGCCAAGGACTGAAATTATACAATGATGAGATTGAAGTATATTTGCCAGCACAACAAAATTGAAATTAAATTTGTCCCAATAATACAAGGACATCTGGGATGTTCGCAAGCATGTGGAAATTAAGGAACACAATCCTAAAAGACCAGCAAGACAAAAATTTCACAAGAGAAATTCAAAAATACTTTGAGATGAATGAGCACAAAACTACACGTGTCAGGGTCCCCAGACCACCTTCAGGTCTGGTAATTCACTAGAGGACTCATGGCACTCAACAAATAGACTACAACCAAAAGGATACCGAGCAAAGCAGCAAAGGAAAAGGTGGAGGGGTGGCTGTCGGGGAGACCAGCCGCAAGCTTCCAAGGGTCCTCTCCCAGTGGAGTAACACAGGAGGAGTTAAATTCCTCCAGCAACAAAGTATAATCAGACGTGTGAAGTGTCACCAATATCTCATTAGAGACTCAGGGCCCAGGGCTTCTGCTGGGGCTAGACGTGCAGGCATACTCTGCTTGGCGAAAATCCAAATCCCATATTCCAAAAAGGAAAGCATAAGCCATATTGTCTGTACAGTGTAGGCATAACTCTTACCAGTTCTGGAAATGGGAATTTCCCCAAATGTAAGTTTCCAAATGTAGGCCAGGGGCCCATCTTGCAACCAGTCTTTCCCAAGAATAGTAATTCAGACCTGTCATGTTAATTAACTCTTTTCCACAAACATATCAAAACTTACGGGATGCAAGTAAAGCGTGCTCGGAGAGGCATGTACGTGGCATGTGCCGACAGGAAAAAGACCTCAAATCAAATAACCTAACATTCTACCTTGAGAAATTAGAAAAACAAGAGGAAACTACAGCCAAAGTAAGTAGAAGGAAGGAAATAATAAAGATTAGACTAAAAATAAATGAAAAAGAGGACAGAAAAGTAATAGAGAAAAAAACACAAGAAAATGAAAAGCTGATTCGTTGAAAAGCAACGGAACAGGTAAATCGAGCGGGATGAACAATGACAAAAAGGAAGGAGCCTGAAATACTAAAATCAGGAATGAAAGGGGGGAAAACTGCTACCGATCTTATAGAAATAAGGATGGTGAAAAATTCACATACATATTGTATGTGAAATTACATAACCTACATGAAATTTAAAATTCCTAAAAAGAAAGAGAATATTGAAACTGACTCAAGAAGAAATAGAAGGTCTGTACTGAGGTAAAACATGAGGGTAAATTCACAATCAAAGCATTTCCAACACAGGAAAGCCCAGGTCCAGACGGTTTCACGGATAAATTTCACTGAACCATTAGAGTAGAATTAACATCAATCCTACACAAACACTTTTGTTAAAAAAAAAAAAGACTTCCGAAATTGTTCTGAGAAACCGGTATTACCCTGATACCGAAACTGAAGAAAGACATCACAAGAAAGAAAACTACACAATAATATTCCTTCTAAACCTAAACCCATAAATCCTGAACATAGTATTAGTAAGCCACATCCAGCAAAAAGGAATATACACCATGACCAAGCAATTTATCTTACGAGTGCAAGGTTGGCCTAATATCTAAAAATCAATTCATGTGGGGGCACTTGGGTGGCTCAGTTGGTTAAGCATCCAACTTTGGCTCAGGTCATGATCTCACGGCTCCTGGGTTCAAGCCCCGAGCTGACCTCTGTGCTGACAGCTCCGAGCCTGGAGCCTGCTGCACATTCTGTGTCTCCCTCTCTCTCTGCCCCTCCCCCACTTGAGTTTTCTCTCTCTCTCTCTCTCTCTCTCAAAAATAAACAAACATTAAAAGATTTAAAAAAGAAAAATCAATTAATGTAATAACTGTATCAATAGAATAAAAAATAACAACTGCATGATCAAATCACAACAAGGAGAGACAATGGAGTAGAATTAAGAGTTTAGAAATAAATCTTTTACCAAGATAATACAAGAGAAGAAAGAATAGTTTTTTCAACAAGCAATCCTGGGACAACTGGATTTCCACAAGCAAAAGGAGGAAGTTGGACCCTACCTCACACCATATATACAAATTAACCAAAATGGATCAAAAACCTAAATGTAAAAACTAAAAACTATAAAATGCTTAGACAAAAACACATCTTTATCACCTTGGGGTGGGGAATAGTTTCTGAGGACACTGAAAGCACAATGCGCAAGGGAAAAAACAGATAAACTTGGCTTCGTCAAAATTTAAAACGTTAGTGCTTCAAGGGACACCATCAAAAAAGTGAAAAGACAGCCCACAGGAGAAAAGATTTATAAATCATATATCCAATAAGATAATTTGTATCTGGAATGACTAGTATCCAGAATATATAAAGAACAGTTACAACGCAATAAAAAAATGGGAACCTAATTAAAACCAGACAGAAGGTCTGAATAGACATTTCTCCAAAAGATATACAAATAGCCAACAACCACACGCAAAGATCTTGAACACCATTAGTCACTGACACCGGGACACCTGGGTGGCTCAGTCTGTTGAGCAACTGACTCTTCATTCCGGCTCAGGTCATGATCCCAGGGCCGTGGGATCGAGCCCCGTGTCAAGCTCCATGCTGAGTGTGGAGCCTGCTTAAGATTCTCTCTCTCCCTCGGCCCCTCTCCCTGGCTCGCTCTCTCTCCACTTCACACATAAAATTTTCTAAGATTAAAAAAAAAAAAAAAAGGCAATGACAAGTGCTGATGAGGATGTTGAGAAATGGGAACGTTTACGTATTGCCAATGGGACGGTAAAATGGTGCCTGATTTTGGAAACCAGTTTAGCAGTTCCTTGAAAAGTTAAACATAAAGTTGTTTTGTGACCCAGCACTACTTCCGCTCCTGGGTGAACACCCAAGAGAAATGGTAAAATATACCCCCACAAATACTGTACATGCATGTTCACAGCAGCAGCGTTCGTAATAGCCGAAGAGTGGAAGCCACCTAAAAGTTCATCAACCGATGAGTGGATAAACAAAACTGTAGAATGTCCACACAATGGAGTATCTTCAGCCACAAAAAGGATTTAGGGACAATTTGTACCACACCATGGATGAACCTTGAAAACATAACGCCGAGCGAAAAAAAGCGTCAGACGTCACAGGCTACATATTGTATAAACCTGTTTAGATAAAATGTCTTAAGCGGGCGAATCCAGAGACAGAAAGCAGCTGAGTGGTTGCCAGAAGTTGGTGGCAAGAGACAGACCGCTAATGAGTACAGGGCTGCTTTGGGGGCTGATGAAAATATTCTGGCATTAAACGGTGGTCATGGTTGTACAACTCTGTGAAGAAATGAAGACGGCTGAACTGTGCAGCTTAAAGGGCGACTCCTTTGGTATGTAAATTATACGTTAAAAAACAAAATAAAACAGAATCCCCACAAAACCCACAAAGGTGTCTTGTCCTTCAACTCTGATGTCAGGGCTCCAAACCCAGAACCAATTCAAAAGTTATGAAATAGAGCCCCAAAGGCATCAACAGGTAACTTCCCCAGGTGACAACAGCTTTGGAAAACTCTGTTCTCAGGGGTGACAAATAGACTAGAGGAGGTCTTTTTTCTTGCAGATGTGACCTTTATTCTGTATCTGCTGGAGGTCATGGGGTGAGAGAGGTAGGACCCGTCTGTCTCAGGCCAGGACTCAGTTCTTTTTCCTGGTTCCCTTGACCATGACTTTCCTCCTCACATTCACTTTCCAAGACTAGCTTATCCTTGGGGAAGACTGGATACAACTAAAAATGTCAGTTCTGTTGAACTTTTACAAGAAATTCAACACAAATTTTCCTATCTCTACATGCAAATTTTTTTTTTTTAAGTTTATTTATTGTGAGAGGGAGAGAGGGAGATAGTATGTACGGGAGGAGCAGAGAGAGAAGGAAAGAGAGAATCCCAAGCAGGGTCTGCAACGTCAGCATAGAGCCCGAAGCGGGGCTCGAACCCACTAACTGTGAGATCACGACCTGAGCTGAAACCAAGAGTCAGACTCTTAACTGACTGAGCCATCCAGGCGCCCCTCTACCTGCAATCATTTTTAAATACGCACATAGCATGGGGCACCTGGCTCGGGTAAGCATCCGACTTTGGCTCAGGTCACGGTCTCATGGTTCATGGGTTCGAGCCCCACGCTGGGCTCTGTGCTGACAGCTGGGAGCCTGGAGCCTGCTTCGGATTCTGTGTCTCCCTCTCTCTCTCTGCCCCTCCCCAGCTCACACTCTGTCTCTGTCTCTCAAAAACAGATGAAATGTTGAATGACAATTTTTTTAAAGTCTGTAAAAAATATGCACACAGTGTGTGAGAAGTCACCCATTCTACCTGACCTCAGAAGTACCAGCACAGTGGATGGGCCTGGATAAAACTGTTTGTCTTTTTTTTCTTTTTCTTTTTTTTAACTTTATTTATTTATGTTGAAAGAGAGAGATCGGGAGACACCAAATCCTAAGCAGACTTCACACTGTGCCCGGAGTGGGGCTCGAACTCAAGAACTGTGAGATCATGACCTGAGCAGGAATCAAGAGTCGGACACTTAACTGACGGCCCCCAAACTGTTCGTGTTTAACAGGGGGGACTGACAGTCCCATGCCACGCATACTCCCCACAAAGACTGGACGCAGAGAAAGTGCCTTTTCACGTTGTGTGCAGACCTCGGCTGGTGTTCCGTAAGCATCCAACGGAGGAGCCCCTGACAACTCCCACCAATATCATCTCACCATAACCGGAGCATCTTTGCACCAGGCTGCATGTGGTCTGTCATTTCCTGTCTTGAATGGCGCGTCACACGTTTCTTGTATTTTTAAAGCACTCAGATGAGGGCCGCCTGTGAGCAAGTTCTGAGGTTCAGAGAAAGTGTGTTTCAGGCAAGTGTTAGCAGACAACTCAGAAGAAATGTGACTCAGGGCAGGAGAGGCCGCGAGGAGTCTGAGCTTCTCCGGCTCGCCGACCCGCGCTTCACTTTCTGTAAACTGCACAAAGGTTTCATTCAACTGGGCTCGGAGGCTGGAAGTGAAAGTGGCCTGACTGTTTTTGAAAAGGTCAGGAAAGTGCACTCGCCCGCCTTCATATTCCTCTGAACCCTTTGCCTGTGAACATCACGGCGACGGGAGTCTGGCCCCGAGCCTCGGGGGGATGCCGCGGTGATTTCGCGACTCCCCTCGGCGGCCTTCGATCCCACTCTGCACCACGGGTTCGCCGCATGTGATGAACGTGTCACACGGTGGTCTCCCGGGCCGCGCGTCAGGGCTGCGTGTCGGCCGCGAGGTGCGGGCGGCAGCCCCCGCGGGGAGCCTGCTCTGTTCCTGGTCTGGTCACACCCCTCCCAGCCTCTCCTCTGTGATGGCGGGGTACAGCCAGGCAGCCTGGGGAGGGCCGATCGGGCATGAGAACCCCCTCCCGCCCCCCACCCCCCCACCCCCCCGCCCTCAACACTGGTACCGGGAACACGGCAGCCAGCGGCACTGGGCAGCCGTGTACCTCCCGCGTCCTCAGCCTGCGTCAGCAGAAGGAACGCGATCCCGGTGACACCGGGGACACAGCACGGCCACATTAGGAGAGCTGTCCTCTGCCCCGCCTCGTGCTCTTACGGCCCTGCCGGGACTGCTCGCCTTCTGCTTCTGCTTCAGCCGCCGGGGTCGGGGCAACTCCTAGGCCCGGAAGAGCCCAAGCGGCTTCCCCTGCTGACCGTGGTCCTCAGCCTCATGTGGACGGCGCAGGGCCGCCAGGAGAAGTGTCACCGGGGCCGGATTCACACTGCACGTCTCCCAGCTGTCCCCGACTCCCCTTTCCCAGGGTGAACGCCAGGTTTCTGAATCGTCCCCGAGCCCCCTGCCTTGTCCCAGCACGGCTCTTCTGAAACGTGAAACAAGGTGCCAGCACAGCCGTGGAAGACGGCTCTCCCGCTCCCAGGCAGACACGTCCGATCTGTGTGCACAGCCGGTCACGAGCACCACGTAACAGCCCTCTCTACAAATGAACCAGCAGACTCAGATGACGAGACGCTTTGCCTGAGGTGGGTCTCCTCACTGACCTTCTAAGAAACCTGGTCAAAGGGCTCCTGGGTGCTCTCTAGAAACGCAGAGCGAACCCGTGACGCTCGAACTGAACGCGGGGCTCTGGGTGAGAGTGCAGAGCAGAGCGAGGTGCTCGCCACACTGCCCCAAGAGTACGGGGGACTCTCGAGCCACACGGGCTTCCTTTTTTGGTGAGTATCACACAAACCACGAGTCCCCAAACTCACGCTCTGGTCGCCGGCTGAGGGAGGCAATGCCCCGCTCCCAGCACCGTGGCCGGCCCCATGTCCCGCCAGAGCGCAGTGATGAGACTTTGGGGCTCTGGGCACGGCACCTGCCACTGATCCAGCCCGCCACTTTCTCGGCCCGCCAAGGGACAAACCCGTTCCCAAGGATCTCTGGGCGCTGGCTGCGAACACGCAGCTATGGGACCCAGCGGTGGGGGTGGGGGGAGAGCTCCCGACCCCACTGCCCTCCTGCACTCACTCTGTGCTCCAGGTTCTGCCCCCCGGGAGTCACCCGGAACTCTCCCTGTAAACCCAGCACGGGAACAGCCGCAGAGGTTTGGGGCCTCACACGCAGTGGTCATTAACCCTAACGACCAGCCCAAATTCCCTCATCTTGTCCGTATTCACATCTGCAGTGATCTTGTCCGTGTTCCCTCCAACCAAAACAGGCAACACACACTTGAAAACGGGACAGACAAGCTGGTGGCTGAGCTCACTCTGCTGCCCCACAGGGGACAGTCAGCTCACTGAGGATGGCCTCCTCCTACCTTGTCTTCTTGGCCTCGCGCTGCAGGAACAGGACGATGGGGGCTGGCCCCAACAGCTCGAGCTCCGCGTCTTGGGCTGTCCTTGGCAACCTCAATTCCCCCTGCCGGGCACCCTGCTCTCTCACTGCCTGGAGAATGCACCTGAAAAATAGATGCCCCAAACCACGTGCTTGAGGGTGGGGAGCCTGCCCTCTAAGGATCTGTCGGGGGGGGGGGGGGGTCTCCCAAAGCCAAGGACTCCGAAAGTACAAAGGGACGGTGGGTTTTCAGGGCCTGGGACCCACAGGTATTTTGAGCAGAGGGTTCAATCCCTAACACCCCAAACACCTCCAAGCACAGTCTGTGTACAGCCTGTGTCGTCAATGCGGAAAAATGGTTCCCGTTTTACCAAAACATTACCAAGGAACTTTTAAATGCTGTAGTTTTTCTTTTGGGACAAATATACAGTTATTCTGTAATATAAGAAATCGATTTCATTGCCGTTTTGATAAAGCCCAATAACGCTGACCTACACATACATTAATAGTTAACTTGGTAGGCGGACGAAGAAATACAATGGCACAATTAAATACGAGAAAGCGTCTGCCTGCCAGGAGTTTCAGACCCCGGATCAGAGCGACTGTAGGACCTATCACAAGAGAGAGCCATGGTCCAGGGACACAAAGGGTCAATGGCCTGCCACCAACAAGCCCGCATGAGACACTAGCATTTCCCATGGAGCATGGCATCCGTGAGCAACACCCAGCTACTTGGGTCCACCTACCTACAAAGCTCTAAGAAAAGTGGCCAGAAAAGTGATACTCTGTGACAAGCCATTTTGACAGCCAGAAGAGGAGGGGGGGAAAAGGACTAAGGAAAACTGTCTAGTTTTTAACAAACTTGAAATGATCCGTTAACTCCCAGAAATGAGTCAAGACAATCTGCGTTTTCTTTGGGCGATTATTGCAACTCTCCTTGTCTCCCAGCTTCTGTGACTCGCGAGGCCTCTTCTTTCCCAGAAAGGTTATAGATTAACCAGCACAAGCGTCCTTGAAAACCAGTGTGTCTCCTGCTCTGAGATGATGTGAAACGCTTTTCCCCTGAACGGGGACTGTGCTCAGTTAACCACCCTCCCCCCAGGTCTTCTTCATCTTCATCAGGGGATCGCCACCACGTGGCCAGCGTGTGTCAGCTTGCCGTGGTTCTGAGTAAGGCCGCACAAACGCTCTGTGTGCCAGAGGACAACGTGGGCAGCAGCCCGCCCCGTGAGGGGCAGCCCCCTCGAGGAGCCACCGGACTCGGGCACAGCGTCAGGACCACCCTAGCTCTGCCAAAAGAAAGACCACAGGAAAGGCAAACTTCGCAGACAAGTGGGCACTTTCCCCTCGCTCTCATACATGAGTCTGTGATCTCTGCAGTCACAAGGGGAGGAGCTCTTTGCTTTCAGATCCGCTCTGGTGACTTCATCCAAACTTGCAGGAAATTAAATGGTGCTCCATCAGCAATAGACCACGCATCCGTGGGGAGAGACCAGTCATTCGGCACACGCTTGATATTTTCGCTATTCACGTGATTATTTCCCACTCCGCGAAAACGAACTGGCATTTGAACGTGTCACGGGCAGAACAACACGGTGCTGAAATCTTAAGAAAATAAGGAACAGTACTTTACTTGCAAATTATCCTGCATGAAGTGAGCGGCGCAAGTTTATCAGAAAACAAAGCATGCACCTCGCCGGATACAATCGCCAGGGCGGAACGTGGAATTTAGTAAGTCCCCATCACATGAGGCCAACCAGCTGAGCGCTGCCCCCAAACGTGCAGGGCCAGCCGCACAAGTGACAGGGAACATCGCGCTGTCCTTCGGCACCAGGACACAGAGAGTGGGGACGGCCAAAGCCTGGCCGGGTAGGCTCTGGCACGTGGCAAGTCCACGCTTGCCTATCTCAAGGCTTTTCAAATGGAGGCGGAGAGTTCAGTTTCGCAAAATGAAAAATAATAATAAAACTTTCAAAGTCGATGCGCTTCCCGAGAGCAAGGAAGCATCGGTGCTGAGCGTGGGAATGCACAAGACAGGCGGTCACCCACGTGGCCAACCGCACTCGACAGCAACAGAGCACGGGTGTGGGATCGGGGAGGACGGTGGGGCACCACCACGGTCCGCTCGTCATGCGGTGCCCGTCCCGGGAAAGCGGGGCCTCCCCGGTGCTGCCAGCCTCGGGCCCGGACACAGGCTCGGGGAAGGCAGCCTGGTTTGATAACGTACAAAAGAAAGCTGGCCGGAATCTGTTTAGGGAGCTGGAACGTTCCCCCTGCACCACACACTGAATTCTACAGCTCACTGTGCCCTGCACACGTGGTACCTGCCCCCTCCCCCGGCGAGGCTGTCCGCTCAGACGTGCCCCCGAGCCCCTCCGAATCTCCTCACTTTGCCTGGCCAGCGGTTAGAAGCGGGAGACGGGATGGCCGTGTTCACCTCCTTCCTCACTGAAACCAGATGCGCAAGAGCCAGGGGCGGGAAACACACTCCACGGCCGCAGGCCCGTTAGGACAGCCCGGCCCCGGCGGCACGGCTCTGTCCCCCAGTCAGACTGGGGGATGGGGCCGCCTGCGCGGCGGTCGTCCAAGCGCGCCACCGCCAAGCCTCCAGTGCGCCTCACGAGGCCTTGGGCCCCCGTCTCTGACCGGGTTACCGTCCCACCATCCGCACTGCATTCTAAGACTCAAGAGGTCACCTCACAGAATGGGCATGCAAAGCTGGTTTCCTCTAAAAGCCAACACGCGATGATTTATTCAATTCAGAAAGAATGGGGTAAGAGAGAAATTCCCAAGTTTTCTTTTCACCGATTTTATTTATATTTGGTAATTTTCACTCAGAGAACCTATCAATTCCTCTTCCAGTCAGAGATGCATGTATGTGTGCGTGTATACACATTCCCTTAGAAACTTTATTTGGTATGACTTCACATTTTTTGGTATATAGAAATAATTTTATTTCGTATTGCAGCACAGTAGACATACAATCAATATTATTTCCTAGAGTGTGCAATATAGAAATTATTCACATTAAAAAATTAAGAACAGAAAGCCTCGTATGCAGGAAATATTTAAAACTGTGTACCTAACTTTGAATCAGTTTCTGACAGCGCAGACTACTAGCTTTATAAACCTGAATGAATATGACATGAGACACGTTTGAACAAAGTACACAGATGGGTCCGCTCCAGATGCCTAATTCACTAGACGGAGGGCGCGTTCTTCACTTTGGTCAGTGGGATTCCACGTGCTGAGGCAAATGTGGATCTGAAAGATACTTCCAGACGTACACGTCTTACACTGGCATTTGAAAGGTTTGTTTCTTCTATTCTCCTTTATAGCGAGGGGACCTTTTCTCTTTAAAAGCAAGAAGACCTTCAAGCCTGTCTTTTGTTGAAATAGTCTAGAGAGACAAAACATTATGTTACCTAAACCAAAAAATAAAAACTGTAAACGTTGAACAAGCTTTATGTAAAAAAAAAAACAAAACAAAAAACAGAAAATAATCTAAAATTTGAATCCTACTAATCATTTGAAGAATTGTTACCAAATTGACCATTCTAATTCCAAATATGCCCCCCACCCTCATTTCAAATGTACATAAAAAAAACCACAGGCTTTATCTTTTACATAGTTTTAGGTTTACAAAACATTGAGCAGAAAGGTCAGCCTCCCATACACTTCCTTCAAGCCCCCGGGGTCTATTTGTCACACCTGAGGAACCAGTACTGATCCAGTATTATTCCCTACAGTCCAGTTTCCAGGGGCCGCCGTGCTGCTTCTGTGCTGGATTTTCACAAAGCACAGTCACATACCCACCACTACAGGATCATACAGAACAGCTGACCTGCCCTAAGCACACTCATCCCTGCCCTTCGCTGCCTTCTCCAGAAGGTCAGAGACTTGGAATCCTGCCGTATGTGACCTTTTTCGACGGAAGTCCTTCACTGAGCAGTATGCGGCTGAGGCTCTTTCGTGTCTTTTGGTGGCAGGATAGCTCATTTCCTTTTATCGCTGAATAAGACACCAGTGTATGGATGCACCTCAGTTTATCCATTCACCTTGGCTGCTTCCAAGTTTGGAAATTCGGAATAAAACTGCTAAAACAGTGTGCAGACTTTTGTGCAGATGTAAGGTTCAACTCACTGGGGTAAACACGCAGTAGTATGATTGCTGGGTCATGTGGTAAGATTACGCTTAGCTCTTAAGAGATGGGCAAATTGGTATTTTGTTTGTATTTGCATTTCTTTTTTCTTTTACAGTTTATTTATTTTTGAGGGAGAGACAGAGTGTGAGCGGTGGAGGGGCGGAGAGAGAGGGAGACACTGAATCCAAAGCAGGTTCCAGGCTCTGAGCTGTCATCACAGAGCCCGATGCGGGGCTCGACCCCACAAACCGTGAGATCATGACCTCAGCCCAAGTCAGAGGCCTAACCAACCGAGCCCCCCAGGTGCCCCTGTATTTGCATTTCTTAATGACACACAATGTGGAGCATGTTCTATGCTTATCTGCCATCCGTGTATCTACTTTGGTGAGGTGTCTGTTCAGATCTTTCCCTCACTTTTTAATGGGTTATCTTCATATTGTTGAGTGTTAAAAGTTCCTTGTATGTATTGGACACGAGTCCTTTATCAGGCAGCTGTGAGGATCTCTTCCTGTTCTCTTCGCAGTGTCTTTGGCAGAGTGGAAGTTGGTAATTTTAATAAAATCAAACAATTTTTTCTTTCATAGATATTATACTTTTGGTGTTGTATCTTAAAAAAGCGATCGCCAAACCCAAATACACCTACATTTTCTAGGTGATCTTGAAGACATTGGGCCTATGGCCCACTTTGAGTTAATTTTTGTGAAGGTTGTGACGTCGGTGTCCAGGTTCATCTTTTTGTAGCTCAATGTCCATCTGCTTCAGTACTATTTGTTTTCAAGACTATCTTTTCCCCCACTGAATTGCCTTTGTTCTTTTGTCAAAGATCATTTTATTTTGTTTATTTATTTTTGAGACAGAGAACAAGTATGGGAGGGGCAGAGAGAGGGGTGGGGGACAGAGTTTCTGAAGCAGGCTGTGAGCTGTTAGCACAGAGCCTGATGTGAGGCTCAAATCTATGAACTGTGAGATCATCACCCGAGCCAAAGTTGGACACTTAACTGAGCCACCCAGGTGCCCCAAAGATCATTTTACTTTCTAGGAGTCCACTTATGTAACTATTTTATATGAATACACTCTGGACTCCTTATTCTGTTCCACTGATCCATTTACCTGTTCTTTTGCCAACTCCAAACTGTCTTGATCATTGTAGCTTTACAGTAAGTCTTGGAGTCAGGTAGTGTCATTCCTCCAATTTTGTTCTTCTTCAATACTGGGTTGGCTCATCTAAGTCTTTGAACTTTTCATAAAAGCTTTAGAACTGGTTTGTCAATACAGACTTGCTTATTTTTATTGGGATTGCACTGAATCTATAAATAAAGTTGGGAAGAAGTGATTTCTTCGTAATGAGTCTTACTATCCATGAACATGGGATATCTATTTACTTAGATCTTGATTTCTTTCACCAGTTTTGTAGTTTTCCTCCTATAAACCTTGTACTTTGTTTTAAATTTACACTTAAGTATTTTGCATTTTTTTTGTGCTAAGGTAAATGACGTTATGCTTTTAATTTCAAATTCTAATTTTTCGTTGCTGGTATATAGGTAAGCAACTGACTTTTGCTTATTAACCTTCTATCATGCAACGTTGGTCTAACTGCTTATGACTGTTTTGTTCTTGTTGTTGTTGATTCTTTGGGATGTCCCACATGGACAATCATGTCTTCTATGAAGTTTTGTTTCTTCCTTCCCAATCTGTATATATTTATTTCCTTTTCTCATCTTCCTACATTAGCCATGATTTCTAGCAGATGTTGAAAAGGACACGTGAGAGGGATGCCCTTGCCCTATTCTTGCTCATTCAGCATGATGTTAGCTGTAGGTTCTTTTGTAGAAGTTCTTATCAAGTGAGGAAGCTCCTGTCTAATCACAGTTTGCTGAGTTTTCACTACAAATGGGTGCTGGATTTTGTCACATGCTTTTCCCCCTAGTCTGTTGATACGATCATGTGATTTTCCTGTTTGGGCTTTGATATAATGGATTACGGTGATTTCAGTGTTAAACTTGGCTTGCACATCTAGAAAAAAAATCTCATTTGGTTGTGGGATACAATTGCTTTTATACATTGCTGGATTCGATCTGCTAATATTTTGTTGAGAATTTTTATATCTACATTCATGAGAGATAAAGGTCTGTGGTTTTCCTTTTTTGTAATGTTGGGTTCTGATTATCAGGGTAATACTGGCCTCAGAATGAATTAGGAAGGGTTGTTTCTTCTTCTATCTTCTGGGAAAGATCATTAAAAACTCATATAATTTCTACCTCAAATGTTTGGTAGAATTCACTCGAGAAACTGGGTCTGGTGCTTCCTATTTTGGAAGTTTATTAATTACTGATTTAATTTCTTTAACAAGCATAGGGCTATTCAGATTATCAATTTCTCCTCGTGTGAGTTTTCGTATGTTGTGTCTTCCAAGGAAGTGGTACATCTCATCTAGGTCATCAAATCTGCAGGCACAGAGTTTTTCACAGTATTCCTTTATTATTCTCTCAATGTCCATGGGATCACTAGGGATGGCCCTTCGGATGGCCCTTCTTGTATTTCTGATATGGGTAATTTTTATCTTCTCTTTTCCTTGGTTGGCCTGCCTAGAAGTTTATCAATTTTACAGATCTTTACAATTACCAATTTTTTGTTTTGTTGGGTTTTTTCCTTCTGTTTTTCTATTTTCAGTTTCATTGATATCTGTTCTAAAGCTTATTATCCCTTTTCTTCTACTTACTTTGAATTCTATTTGCTCTCCTTTTTCTACTTTCCTGAAGTGCAAAGTTATTATTAATTTTAGATCTTTCTTCTCTAATACATGCATTCGATGCTAAAATGCTGGTGTAAGCAGTATTTTTGATAAATTCCCACAAAGTCTGGTACTGTATTTTCATTTTGATTTAATTCAAAATATTTTTTAATTCCTCTTGAGACTTTGACACGTGTTATTTAGAAGTATGTTGTCTAGCCTGCATTAAAAAGATTAATCCCACCATTAATAGATGTGATTTCCCAGCTATCCTCTTGTTATGATTTCTAGTTTAATTCCATTGTGATTTGACAGAATGTTTAGGATTACTGTTCCCTTACATTTTGTAAGGTGTGATTTGTGGCCAAAATATACTTAAAAAAGTTTTCTTCAGATGCTAAGGCTATTTGTAAGTGTGCAATTTACTTCATTCATGGCATGCTCATCACCAGCACCACCATGTGCATCAACAGGTGGTAATTTATACAGAGACCAGGCATAGAGGAACACTCTATCTGTCCCTCCTAATTTATGACACTGCCATGATTAAATGGGAGGTGAAGCAATTTCCAATTCTCACTAAAGGTACAACAAAATTCTTTTGCTACTTTAGATGCCCTACACAAAGCTACATCTTTTGGGAGGGGACGGGAGGGGAGGGGAGGGGAGGGGAGGGGAGGGGAGGGGAGGGGAGGAAAGGGGAGGAAAGGAGAGGAAAGGAAGATTTGTTCCTCTATACAAAGCCCTACTAATTTGTGTATGGAACAGAAAACTGCATACAGTGAATCAGGGCACTGTCAGTGGGCAGGAAGGAAGGCTCAGAAACAATGCATCTCACACACTGACGTTCCCCAGCAGGCCCATGTTCGCTCCACTGCCCGCCTCCCACCTGTCTACACGAGAGTGAGGGTTCAAATCCATCTCCACAAAATACAACGTGAGCCAGAGAGACATCTACAGTATGAGTGATACTAACTTAATTAAGAGTTTTTAGAATTACGTAAACAAGAGACATTAGTGTATCGAATGGAATCAGGGATAAGAGCTGGTAATAGTCAAACAGCAAACACAGCTAATTTCAACCCATTTTTATGGTTTCGAAAGGGGCAGGAGTATAATCTTGTTCAGAGAGACAATTCATCTGACTCATGCAGAAGGTACAGAGAATTTGTAAGAGGTGTCCTCACTGAATTAGTGGCTGTATTACCTACCTGAGCATAACAAGCTTCTTCTATGGCTAATCCTGTTACTAAATCAACCTGAGAATAAAAACATAATATAATTTCAGCAGGAATTATTTTTTAAAATCTGGAACACTCCATATAAATTCAAACTAGTAACGCTTTTCCAAAAGAACAGAATTGATGTAAGACAACAAATCAAAAGTATGACCAGCATACGAATTCTGGAACCAGGCTGCCTGGGTTCAAATTCTGACTCTACCATGTAGGAGCTGTGTAGCCTCGGGTAAGTTAGGTGATAAGCTCTCTGTGCCTCAGCCGCATCTGAACAAGAGACTAACCACAGCATCTACCAGGTGGGGGTACTGGGAGAATTAAATAAGCTAATCTAGGGGAAGGCTTTATACAGCACCCTGGTATGGCCCGGCACGAGAAGGCATCTGCTATTAGTGTTGTTATGATTATGCAAGAAGTCTTAAAAACCAAACACTCGGGGAATTTTTTAGGTTGTGTTTATTGCTAACAAATTCAATCTCTTTTTTACGGCTACGAAGCCCAGAGAGACATGGTGGTCTCTGAGTCCGCAAGGAAGAAGTATCTTTCTTTCTTCACAATTCCATAATTTAGCCCAAACATCTGTTGCAACGAACGCCTGCTGTAAACAGGCACCTGCATTGCTTCCTTGCCCTGCCTGCTTCTCTCTGGCCTGGGGCCTCCACTCCCGGGAAACCACCTCCCCAGGGTAACCCCAGGACGTCCCAAAGTCTCGCCTTGTTAATGAGGGGTCCTTGCACAAAGCACGTGGAGAAATTATAGGTAGAGAGAGCCGGGCTCCGCTCTGAGCTTGGGAGTTGTTCCTAGAATGCTTTCTCGTCATGCAGCACTGGTGTTGAGAATACACAGGATACCCTTTTCTTTTGGTCTCGTATGAGCCACTAGCCAATAAATCTGTCTCTTCGCTGAATGGCAAAAACAGCCAGCATGTCACAAGCTGCAGGACATGAGTGAAATTCCCTAATTCTGTGATGAAGATACTGGATCGGCAACAGCTAAGGCAGAACGAAATCGATAATATAGCTAAAGATACCCTCGGTAGCTTACGGTAACGGTAGCATTGAAATAGCTGGATTTACAACATTAACAAATAAACGGAATTAAGTCTCCACCACCGACTCCAATAGCAATCTCAAGCAGCAAGGCACTTACCTCCATCCCTTGATTAATTGCTAATTTTGCCACTCTCATCGCAACAGGTCCCTAAAATTCAATTAAAGAAACAGATTTTCATTACTATTTATGCAAAGTATGTTGTACAGCTCAGTAAAATTCAGAAATTCCCATCGCTGGGCCCGTGGCAAAGATGCAACAAAAGCTATAAGACGGTTAACGGGGGGATTTCCTTTGGGCCTTGGCACAAGTCTGCTGCCTGGACAACTGTACATGCCTGCAGGCCAGCAGGGGCCGTGTGCCCAGGAGTGGGCTGACCATTCTCCGGCAAAGCTCCCAACAGGTGAGGTAGGGCAAGGAAGAGGCGACGAAACACCACGGCCCCGGGTGCACGACGGGAGCGCAGGCTGGAGGGGACCAGCTGGTGTCAGCACCCGTGCTGGACACTGGCTCCACACCGGAGCTCTGTGGGCACCTGTGACCCAGCGTGACGATGATGTGCCCTCCAGGCAAGTTCCCCACACCACACGGAAGCTGACAGCCCAGAGAAGTCCTTCAGGACGAGGGAAGGTCACGGAGGGAAGGACCAGGTGTCCTCTGTGAGAAGAACGTTAACTTTTGTCGTTTTTGAAAACCACAACGCGCCAGACGGAATTTAGCTGTTTGATCACATTTGAAATTCCTCAAAACTGTTCGTGGGCGATGAGTTAGAATTCAGTGTATCTTTTTTTTAAGTGTCTTTTGAATTAAAATGCAAAATGGGCTCTAAATACCAGGCGCAACAGGGGACACCCATAAATGAACAAATAACGGCACGAGGCGTGGCAAAGGTCGCTTTCCCCTAGCAGGGCCTTCAATGGTCACCTTTAACCCGTCTGAATCCCCTTCCGAAGTCACATGCTCATTAATAATCTTTTTCAGAGACCACAGGTTTTCAAGGGTTGGACAAGTATCTCAGAATTCCTGACGATGTGACTTGCACGTGTGGAACACACACTAGGACCATTTTCTTTAAGATCGTCAACCCTTTCTGTTGTTGTTTTAAGCAGGGTGCTCCCGTCTGTGAGAACCTTCTCTACTCCCTGGTATCTCGCCGCTGACCCCGACCAGGTGCTTGTCTGACTTCCGTGCGCACGAACCCCCAGCCCCTCGTGAAAGCCCAGCGGGGGCTGGGGACATGCTTCTGAGGGACGCCTGGGCTGCTCGTCTACAGAGCACACTCTGGGCAGCAAGGTTGCCTAAACTGGAGAAACAGGAAAATGGAAAGGCTAGTAGATGATAATGCTTATTTAACCGGCTTCTTTCAAAATACAAAACCAGCACTTCTTCTGGACATCTTTTTTCTCAAACAGGAAAACGGAAGTGACGTCCAATACAGAAATCAAACGGAAATGCTAATTTTAGAGAAGCTGTCCAATTATCTGGAAGACTCATCATTCAGTGACAAAAACCAAACGTGAAGAGTATCGTCCCTCAAATTTTATTCTGTAACTTTTGCATGTCGTCCAGTTACACACTTTCTGGACCACGCAGCATCTCCCTTGGCCCAAGGAAAAAGTCCTCAGAGGTACGTCCTTCGCAGGAAAGGGACAGAGGGTGAGGACCCCCGGTCCGCCACGCGGTCAGATGGCGGGTGGGGAGGCGGTGCCCTCGGGCAGGAGAGGCGTGGGCAGGGGTGGGGCGGGGGCGGCAGGAGATGAGCCATGAGGCACAGAGCCGCCGAGGGAGGGAGCTGAGCACCGCTGTCCAATGAGCAGAAGAGGCTGTGAAGGGCAGAGCAGGAAGGACACCACGACCTTGACCTTTCTTAACCACACCCCTTGTTTCAGCGCAGACGTGGGCTGATCTTAGAGCTTTAACACCAAGGTTTCAGTGAGAGCCTTTTTGTTTTCCCTTAAAGCACCGAAAGTCCTTCCTATCTGCTGTCAACTGCGAGCGTGGGGCTGCGTGTTCCTCACACGGGGAGCAGACGACGCGGGGGCCCCGTCCCGACAGAGCCCACGGCCAGCCACGTGAGAAGCAGGGAAGGGTCCCCGGCAGGCGGTGTGGTTCCAGAGGGCGACCGCGCCACGAGGCCCTGCCCGCCCGCGGTCGGGGACGGGCGTTCGTCTGGCCACGGGCCACCCGGGCGCCGCCCTCCGAAACGGGCGGCAAAGCTCTGAGCCAACACGGGAGGAGGACGCCTCTCTCCGGAGGGAGACTTCCCGAGATTCCCAGAAGGATCCCCGGCCCCCGAAACGGCTTCTGCAACCTGTCTGCGTCAGGCGGCGCGGTCGGCGAGGAAGTAATCGTGCCCGCGGTGCCGGCGAGGCGGCTACCAAACTTGAAACCGCACTCGGTTTCAACGGCAAATCGCTACCTGCTTACACAGCACAAGCCCTCTCATCCGCGATTTCAGAAGCGAGGCGTAGGCGAAAAACACACCGGAGAGAAAGAACGCAGCCACCCAGAACGAGCCCCGCGACGCAGCGGCCGACGTGACGCGTCGGCGCCGTCCTTTGCGAGCGCACGCGCACCGCTCCAGGCTCGCAGCCTTCACCGCCACACGCTGCGCCCGGGGAGACGCACGGCCGCCGCTGCACGGGCCCGCCGCCCCGACCCGGCCGTGGCCAGGGCGGCCCACGCTGCCGTGCTCAGCCGCGGTCTCCCCGGCACGGGTGTCCCCACGGGCTTCGCCCCCATCGGTCCAGGTACACGGCGCAGCTCAGAAGCCGCCAGTAGGTTCCGTCACAGGTGCCGACGCGCGTGGGACGCGTCGTCGGAGCGCGGCCGCAGCACGGGCCCCACTTTCTCTTCACATCTCGACCTTGAATTCCGAAGGCTCTTCGTGTGCGGCTAATCGTTTCCGGTTTTAAGGCTACCGCGTACTCTTCTACTTGGCACGCGCGACAAGCATATCACAGGCATGTGAGAGGACTGTTGTGTCAATTTGCTATAAAGTTATTCAAACAGAGAGAAAACGGAAATGCAATTAGAAATACCTGAGGTAAAAACTCTCTTGCTAGGTCCAAGGCCTTGCGGTACGCAGCGTCCCCCTCCTGGTTCTGTTCTAGAACGTGGCTGATCAAGCCCACCGCTTTGGCTTCTTGGCCATCGAGCACGCGGGCAGAGAAGATGAGCTCTTTGGCCAGCGATATCCCGATAGCGCGCGGCAGGCGCTGCGTCCCCCCTGCGGAGAGAATGGGGGAAATGCGGGCAATGATTTCGCACCTTGTAGTCTTAGCATTTTGGTGTTTCGCTTCTTCATTTATCAAACAAACCAGGGCCAGAAGCTTACATGTCAAAATTAGTAAGTAGAAAACTACTTCAAAGCAGAATGCAATTAGTTTATAAAATTAAAAATCCCCAAAAAAGAACTAGAGCACCTTCTGTAATTATTAAGGGATTCTGGCTCCATTTATTCCTTGTAACACAGCTGGTGTGTTCCCAAGTCGAATCCACAATCATCACCACGTCAGGGGCCTTACGACGCATAGCGGTGGGCAAGCAATACTGTCCCTTAGCGCATTTCACCCAGAGGGATGACAGGTCCATAAGGCGGGGCACCTTTCATTAAGTTTGGATAAAACTTGTCCAAGCCTGAAATCTAACTCATGTGCTTCTTTTTTTTAAATTTTTTAATGTATATTCATTTTCGAGAGAGAGAGAAAGAGGGAGAGACAGAGCGTGAGCAGGAGAGGGGCAGAGAGAGAGGGAGACACAGAATCCGAAGCAGGCTCCAGGCTCCGAGCTGTCACCAGGGCTCGAACCCACGAACCGTGAGGTCATGACCTGAGCTGAAGTTGGATGCTTAACCCACTAAGCCACCCATGTGCCCCATAACTCATGTGCTTTTTAAGGAATCACTGACAGTAAACGAATTACAAACTAATTTTAATTTAATAAAAATAAAGCTAGATAATTCTTCGTGAGACAACTCGGTGCTGGTAGAGAGTCCTCGTCACTCCTGGCGCACTACCCACCAGATCCATCTAGAGCTCTGCTCTGCTACCTACTCGTGACGAGGCCAGGATCTCGTTGAAAAGAAGGCTGGGCAAAAACAGGTAACGTTCTTATTCGGCAGCTTTCATTTCTACCAAGAAGAATATGGAAGCAGCTACGTTAGGATTCCCATAAATCTCATTCTGAAGACAGCCGCTGGGCTGCCCAAGGGCACTGGTGGCCAGGAAGCAGGGGAGCGGAGCGACTGTCAAGCTGCAGAGAAAAAGCAAGGTGACGGCCTGCCACCCAGACGAGGTCACTGTGTTTTGTTTGGCCCGCAAAGTCTAGAATTTTATTTTTATGTATTAGTTGCCAACATTTAAAAAATGGGTGGAGGTTTCAGGTGGGAACTGATTTCCACCGGGAGGCCCATTTGAGACACAACGCATCCATGTGGCCACAGCCCCTCTCCTCTGTTGCCAGGACTTTAGCGTGACAAGCTCTGCTTTCTGTGAGACAACTTTGAAAGGAGGGGCACCTGGGTGGCTCAGTCAGTTGAGCATCCGACTCTTGAATTCAGCTTGGGCCACACTCTCATGGTTTGTGAGTTCAAGCCCCGCATGGGGCTCTGCACTGACCCCCTGGAGCCAGCTTGGGATTCTCTCTCTCTCTGCCCTCCCCCACTCACATGTGCATCTTCTCTCTCTCTCTCTCTCTCTCAAAATAAATAAAATTTAAAAGGAAACCAAGATCTTTCTTATTCTCACCTCAATCAAAAGTGGCACCATGAAAAATAAAGATCACAAGTTGCAGAAAGCATGTTTCCCTTCAGTAATGAAGTATCTTCCTACGTTTTTAACGAACAAAGCATGTCCGCATTGGAAGAACACAACTTAAGATGCTATTATTAAGCAACTATGTTAAGAACCATGTGCAGCTATTTAGAAAATGTGGGTGATGTAGAAAAAAAGAGAAACAAACACAAGCTTCAATGAACTGGGGAAGGACTGATATTTTCAATAAGGATTGGTTTTGAGTGTAAATAAAATGAGTAGGGCTTCCGTAGAATACAGTTATTGTTTATATTGTTCAATTAGAGATGGTGATTTTATAAGTGTTTTACTTGATAAGGCAGAAAATGTGCGTCTGAAAAAAAATGAAGCATTGACAACCTTGAATCTAACTGTAAACAGCGACGTTGCTTGGCCTGGTAAAGACAGGTCTGAGAACGCACGGGACAAGCACCAGGGAAAAGGGCAAGTTATCTATGGCGTTTCCAATGGCAGCTGATGAGAACAGAGATATCAATAATACAACCCAGTATTTACTCATGGAGCAGATGGGAACTTCCATGAGATGGATTCACGAGAATGTATGGACATCATATTCATGATGAGCACAACACTAGGAAATGATTCTCTTTCACGTTCTGTGGAAAGTTTGATGTAGACTGGTCAAAATGAACAAATGTGAGCTTCAGGGATCGTTGCTAATGCCGCACTTGTTATGCAACCGAAACTCGAGTCTTGCAAGGCGGCCAAGCTTACACCCATTCGTTATTTCATTTCATTCAGAGTATCGTTCTCCAGGAACGAGGGCTTTGTAGAAATTAAAGACAGGAACGGTAATGAAACGAAGACCAGAAAACGCATCCACCACCCTGAGCTGAACGGCACATAACTCAAGCTCTGCTCGGTGACACGGGCGAGGGCCAGAACGATCTGCTGGAGGTCGTGGCCTGAGCGAGGGTCGAAAGACAAGGGGAAGGGGGCTTTCTGTTCCTGCTGGAAACGACGCATCAGAGGAGCTGGGAAAACCCGCACCTTGGCTCACCGACTAACCCTGCATCTAAGACTCAGCCTTTGGGGGGACATCGCAAGCCATCTGCCCTAGGAACCTCGTGTAAGTGGGCCATGACGGCCGCTTGTCCTTCTGTGTCTGGTTTTACTGCACTAAAGCATACCGTGCTCCAGGCTCACCCTGCTGTGGTGTGTCCGCGTTTCCTTTTAAGGCTCAGTAATATTCCACTGTGTGAATACCACGTCTTATTTATTCACTGACCCGGTGATGGACACTTGGGTCGCTTCCACCTTTCAACTATCAAGAGTAATGCTGCTATGCATATGCGCGACAAGTACCTCTTTGAGACCCTGCTTTCTTATTCTTTTGGGTAGATACCCAGAGGTAGAGTTGTTAGATCATACAGTAAATCTAGGTTTAACTTTTTGGAGGAACAGCCATACCGTTTTCCTGGTAGCTGCACCATTTTACATCCTTATCAACAGGGTACAAGGATTCCAATTTCTCCACATTCTCAGCAACATTTGCAATTTTCAGGGGTGTTGGGTTTTTTTGAAGAGGGGAGGGAGGGCTTGATGGTAAGCATCCTAACTGGTGTGAAATTGTACCTCACTGTGGTTTTTGATTTACATTTCCCTAATAACTAGTCGTGTTGAACTTCTTTTCATCTGCTTATTGGCCATTTGTGTATCTTCTTCAGAGAAACATCTATTTAAGTCCTTTGCCCATTTTTTAAATGGGTTGTTTTTTTGTTGTTGTTGAGATGAAGGGGTTCTGTATATATTCTGGATAGTAACCGTTTATCAGATAGATGATTTGCAAATATTTCTTCTCATTCCATGGACTGCCTTTTCACTCTGTTGATTGTCCTTTGAAGCACAAAAGTGCTTTTAATTTTAATTTCGATGAAATCCAATTTTTTTTTTCTTACATTGCCTGTGCTTTTGGTGTTGTATCCAAGAAATCATTGCCAAATCCAATGTCACAAAGTTCTTCCACTGTTTTCTTCTAAGAGTTTTACAGTTTCAAAACTGACATTAAGGTCTCTGATCCATTTTGGGCTAATTCTAATACGCGGTGTAAGGTAAGGGTCCAGCTTCATTCTTTTGCAGGTGGATTGTCCAGTTTTCCAAGTACCATTTGCTGAAAGAGGCACTCTTAAATAGTTACACAAATACATTATTTAATTCACTCACTCCCACAGAAATTCTGTCTTTAGGAAAACTATCTGGTGAAAACTTATCTAGCTCAGTTTCCTATGCTGCAATCAGTTTGCGGCAAAGACTGGGGTGGAGCTGGGGGCGACTTCCCCATGCTCCTCCCAATCATATAAAATTTGTGATCTCGAACTTTATAAAAATGACGTGACCTGTTTGGTTTGCCTTTCTCAGTTAATATGAACAGCTTTGAGCAAAGAGCCGTGCACGTGGAGGTTACTAAACCACGGGGCATTATGACACAAAACGCTACACATGATCAGTGAGGGATCTCAGATATCCAAAAGTATCTCAGGGATAGTCACCCTAAATAGAGAGTATTTTTATGTCAACATTCTACGCCAGCTCGGAAGTACTTCTGTTTACGGACAGCTATTTGACATAATACAATTAGACAAAACACTTGTGCTCGTCAGGGGAGTCAAAGCTCAGCGCAGCACCATGCCAATTACCTAATTATTTAACACAAAATGAATTCACTGGGGGAGTGTATATGCAGAAAACTAATCTGTCACCTATGAATTACACTTCCTCCTTCATGACATTAAGCATAGGATGAAAATAAACAAACACAGAACGATACAGCTTCTAGTAAAGTCACTGATAAGTCCAGCGGTGAGCAGGGTGGGCAGGCAGTGTGGGGGGGGGGGGTAGAGCGGGGAGCCACTGCCCCCACCTGACGAAGCGGGGAGGTCAGCAACAGAGGAGGAACCACAAGCACCCAGGATTTGTTCACATCCGAATATAATTTGCTCCCGGCAGTCGTATCCTGGAAGCAGGCAGCTGTGAGCCACGTCTGAAGCCACAGACAAAAATAACAGGATGAAAACACTCAAAATGGAGTCTGTCTTGTCTTGCTGCTTTTGCTTGTAATCTATCAACGGGACAAAAATGAATGTGTGGCTGCAGTTTTTAGTTAGTTGAGTCTTTTCCTTTACCTACTGATTTTCAAAATAACAAGGTGGTTCCCTAGCATCCTCCAGAGGTGACGAGTTAAGTTTTTAATCTTCGAGAACCATCATAATTTTACAGATTTTAACCTGTCTGATGCATCAGAATCAGTGCAGTTCTTATCTTTATAGACGGTCGACCACCCCATCCTTGGCTGGTGGAACTTAATGAGATTGGCTCTAGCGTCCTTCTGATGTGACCGTAACAGTCTTTGGTGACTTCTTGTTGCCCAGGACCACGGAATGTTCCAGAATCATCCTGTAGCTCTCCTCCCCAGGCCCCACATCGACCACTTGGCCCACAGCCCTCTGGGGCTGCGCTGGAAAATCTGACGCTTCCGCTCACATTGTGATCTAGCACTCTTAACAACAACCATGCTTTCGAATGCATGTTCTATATATTCTCTTAGTGATTCTGTGTTGAGTTTCCAGACTCCGTTCTTCCAACGAATCATGAGTGTGAAGGACGGGTGCTAATGTGAACATGGGGAGCAAATCCTCTGTCCGTGAGGACTCTGCCATGTGATGCTACCTCAACTTTTTCCCGGTCCACTCTGTTCAATCCAGCCTCCTTCACAAGACCTACAATTTTATTACACATCCTTGAAACCTTAGAAGTCAATCACAAAGTCTGGGGCAGTTTTCTCAGGGCTGCATCAAGACCACAGATGGCTGCCCTAAGAAGTCAGAACCCAGGTCCCTACTGTTCCTCCTTTGTTGCCCTCCCCCTATGCATTCTGTCCTCCGTGTTACCTCATGGTCCAAGAAGGCTGCAGCAGCCTTGTCATCACGACTGCAAACCAGGCAGAAGGAAGGGCAAGAGAGTGCTGAGTTTTCAGAGCCACTGATGAAGTCCCAGCCAACAACTGTGCCTCCACGTCACTGGCCAGAACTTGGGCACACGTAGTTGCAGGGGCGTGAAAGGTCACCTTCTTGCTCAGGGTTTTGCCTTAGCATGTAAAGGAAACCCGGGGCTCTTACTACTAAGGCAAAATGAAAACAGGTGTGCACTTAGCAGTTGCTACCTCAAGTGGTAAAAGTGTGTTAATCACATACCAAAATGTTTTCATGTTTACCTATTATTTGGATTGAAAATATATTGGAAATGTTATATTCCATCATTACTCTATTATTTTAAGAAGGTGTCAAGAATTTTTTTCCCCTATGTAATCTCTTCTGGGGTAATACCACTTAAATTTACTTTAAAGGAGCAACCTCTAGATTAGCGATGGCTGAAACACAGCAAGTGTGTTTTCGCCAACAAGGGCAAGAGGCAAAAATTTTCGCCCCGCTCCCTTGTGTTCGTGCTGACCTCCAGTGCCATGGGGAGCTGCTGGCTGCAATCTGGAGGTGCGATCCTTCTCCTCCCAGACCACAGTCCCAAACTCAAAGTCGAAAATAAACCAGACACAGATGCTACCTTCCTTTTGTTATATTTACATAATTTAAAGAGTTTAAAGCAACCTTTATGTGGCATTTCACCACCAAGCATAATGTAATACGTAAAGAACAGCCACAGTTTGCGGATTATAAATTATAGTTTAGTACTATTTACAAGGTAGAAAATGTCAAGTTTTTCTGTTTTTGTTTCTTAAGGTTTTTTTGTTCTCAAGAGTTATGTAGATACCACATTAAGGGCATTTATTGCTATAATGAGAAGAGATCTCAGAATTCTACAAGTAAATACCACTTTTGAATTATGTCTAAACCCCCTCTCAGAAATAGCCAATTAAGGTTACTTTTTCCTTGAACTGTACAAGACACATTGCAGGAGAATGTTAGTTTTGGATTATAATTCCTGTTGCAACTCTGTCAGAGGGCTTTAGGCAAGAGCTTTCTTGCTAGATCTTGGCTAGATGTTTACAAAACTGACTTCCTCCTGCTTTCATAATGAAACATCAAGGTCAAAGAGGAACGCACTATGTGAACAAACATGGTGTGTTTACTGGTCTCATGATGGACCATGTCACAATCATACAAAAACCATAAAAATATTTATCCTTCAATTGGTGACCAACATTTGCAGTGTGGTAAAACCTTCTGTTCTCTGAGGATTTCAATTTTTTTTTAATGTTTATTCAGTTTTGAGAGACAGAGAGAGACAGAGCATGAGTGGGGAAGGGGCAGAGAGAGGGAGACACAGAATCCGAAGCAGGCTCCAGGCTCTGAGTTGTCAGCACAGAGCCCGACGCGAGGCTGGAACCCACGAATCGCGAAGTCATGACCTGAACCGAAGGTGGACACTCAACCGACTGAGCCACCCAGGCGCCCCTGTTCTCTGAGGATTTTTAGCATGTTGTAAAGTAGTGAGAGAAAACACACACACACACACACACTGGAAGAAGTAAGGGGTAAGTGAGAAGAAAACCCTAAGCAGGGAAAGCCGAGCAAAAACTAACAGAAATACATCAGTTTGGGGTGTATGTGGTTTATCCTAAAGGAGCATTTAGCAAAAGTTAAAAACTTTTCTTTAATGTTCATTATTGAGAGAGAGAGAGAGAGAAAGCACGTGCAAAGGGCAGAGAGAGAGGGAGACAGAGGATCTGAAGCGGGGTCTGAGCTGTCAGTACAGAGCCCGACGTGGGGCTCGAACCCACGGACCGTGAGATCAGGACCTGAGCTGAAGTCAGATGTTTAACCAACTGATCCACCCAGGAACCCCAAAGCTTAAAACTTTTAAGAACTGGGTCAGGGAAGAAAGGCTGGGTATCAAAAATAGTTTTCCAGAGCCAATTAAGCTGACTGGCAACAAATTAAAACCTTTGTGATAAAGCTTTCATTAATATGCATTCTAGAAAGCTGTCCTGAAAATTAAGTCCATCACTGTTAGAGACACAGAGATGCAAAGGTTTTTTTCATGAAGAAAAAAATTACAGGGGCGCCCGGGGTGGCTCAGTCGGTTGAGCGTCCGACTTCGGCTCAGGTCACGATCTCACGGTTGGTGAGTTCGAGTCCCGCGTGGGGCTCTGTGCGGACAGCTCAGAGTCTGGAGCCTGCTTCGGATGCTGTGTCTGACTGTTGCTCTGTTCCAACCCCGCTCATGCTCTGTCTCTCGCTCTCTCCTTCAAAAATAAAAACATTCAAAAAAAATTTTTTTTGAAGAAAATTACGTTTCTTTTCAGTGTTTACGTGCAATTTTTCCAACCAATATTTGAAGCGCGAGTTTTTTTAACTTTTAAAGACCGTGTCGTGCTACAGCGGACGAAACGCAAGAGCTTACTTTGCGAAACCACCTGAAGGCGGCCACGGCGGGCATCGGCCCACGTCGGGCCGCCGCGAGCCCCTCGGCTCCTCGCGGCAGCCGCGGGGGCTCTGAGCCCGGGGGCTCTGAGCCCGGGCGCTCGCTCGGCCTGCGGCAGGGGCGGCTCCGAGGGGCGTCCCCGAACGCGGCGCGGACGAGCGGCCGGCAACCGGCTCCGGCCAGAGCAAGGAGGTGGCCGCCAGCCGAGTCCCGCGCGGAGCGACGGAAGAAAGAAGGGAACGGCCGGGCTCCCCCACTCGGGCGGGACTTCGGGCAAGCCCGCCAACAGCGCGCTGCCCGACAGCGCCGCCCGCGCCGGCGGAGGCGGCGTGCGTCGGGGCTGTCCCAGGCGGGAGTCGCCCGCCACCCAGCGCGCCGCCGCACTCCAGACGTGACGTGACGTGACGTGACGTGACGTGACGTGACGTGACGTGACGTGACGGGCGCGGCCGAGGCTCGAGGCGCCGTCCGTCTCGTCCAACTTGCAACGGCACCGGCACCCGCGGTCCGCAGCCACGGCCCTGGACCGCGCGGGTCAGGCTCCCCTGTCCCTTCGGCCTCCCGGGAGCCCCTCTTCGGTCGCGACGCTTGTTTCGGTTGCAAAACCCAAGAGACCGTGATAGGATCTGCGGCTCACTTGCACGGGCACGGCGCCTTCGGCAGCAGTGCGGCCGCGGCACGGGCACCCGGTCGGCACGACTCCTGCCCCCCCGGCTCACCCGTCGGGGTGGAGGACCGGGCTTCGCACAAAGGGAGAAACGAGGCAGCCCACGCCCAGCGACGGTCTCGGTAGTGAGAAGGGAGACGGCCGGAGACTACACGATCCTCCCACCTGCAAGAAAAGTGGGTGTCCGCAAACCGGACGGAAACACCACAGGTCAGCCTGAAGTTAAACCCGGGGACTGCTCAGAGAAAACGAAGGCCGCGGAAAGAAGCGAGCCAGCGGACTCTTCCCTACGCTGACGTCCAGACATGTATCAAATTAACTACTCTTGCGGGAACAGAAGTCTCCCTACGGTGAATATTCTGCGCTATCCGTCATAGGACGCTGCAACCTTGTACAAGGTTACCTCTTCTCTGCTTCAATCCCCGGCTAATTATACAGACGATATATTATATAAGATAAATACAGTCGGTTCAAGTCATGTGAGTGCAAGTACATCGCAAGGATTACAGCTGGGCTGCGTATCCCTTCCTTTCTGAGACCACTCACAGGTATGTAATTATGGCGTCAAGTGAGAATAACACGCATGTATGCACAGACATGGCCACCCTAATGAAAACTCCTGGTTTTCTTTAACGTAGCGATATTTGCTAAAAATACAACGTGTCATGGTCACCCCCTGCGGTGAGCCACGTGATTACTGAAATAAGATACCACTAAATTCCACCTCTTTTTGAGTTGTATTTACCATATTATGCTTTAAAACAAACCTCCTATATATGGAAAACAGTTACGTGACAATATTCCCGAAGGCAAAAGAATGGCAAATGTGGCAAAGCATAAACCACGCGGTCTGTGCTTTAGGAGAGACTGTTTCATTACCGCCACCGATTCCGTAAGAACTACGGTTAAAAGTTAAATGCATGTTCCAAGTTACCGGAGAACTCAGTGGCTTAGAACAGCAAGCATTTAGTCGTGTGCAGTTTCTGTGGGTCAGGAATCCAGGCATCGTCACGTGATCACGTGGAAGCAACAGCCCCGGGTGTCTAGGCTCACTCGAGCCACTGCTGGCCTGTGGGTCCCGCCTCCCAGGAGCCACTCCACGGGGTCTAGGCTCACTCGAGCCACTGTTGGCCCGTGGGTCCCGCTCCCCAGCGGCCACTCCGTGGGGCTTCCTCTCAGCCTGGCAAGTGGCTCCCCCAGGGTGACAACTCCAGAGAGCAGACACAAGACGGACCTGGGAGGCGATTTCCCATGACTTCTGCCACATTCTTTGGGCCATCGATATGCCCAGGCCTCACGAGGGAAGGGGCCCCACGTGGAGTGGGCACTTAGAGGCTGCCAACCACAGGCACGAGGCTCGAGTGCACAGCCCGTGATGTAAAAGCCATCTCTTCTTCTGCCCATCTGCCCATGAGCAACAGGCGCATTTTTCCAGAGCACATTCACACAGCATTTTCCAAAACTCTAAAATCATCCTCCAGTCTTTCAAACTCAAGGAAGAGATGAACAGAACATGTTAACCATTATCTTTAAAAAATAACAAAGGGGGCAAAAAGTGGAGAGAGTATAATATGGAAGACGTTCCTTCTGGAAAGCTCATCCCGTGAAAAATAGTCTTTGCCAACTACGGTCAGAAGTAGAGCGAGTGACACCCACACATCACCGGTGCTTCTAGCCTTTCTAAAAAGTGTTAATTTAACTGTATCAACAAAAAGAGAGGACACTCTGGTGTTTCGTACAAACTGCACCTTGACCACTTCATTAGATGAGGGTCTCAGAAAGGGCTGAGGACACAAGAATCCTCAATGTGCACACGTTTTCTCTCTGGATAAGGACCCTGTAAACTCTTATTGATAAATGAAACAACATACACAAATATTTGACAAAATGACTAAATAATGGAGTGGGCACAAAGATCCGAATACTTTGTTTTCCCTCATCAAAAGCAAGTCACGTGGTAAAAATTTAAAGATTCCGGCACAGCAGAACCATGATTGATGGAATAAATAACCACATTTAGTGAGAACACATCAGGCACTGCGTAATTTGACACATCATTACTTACTTTCGCAAGAATCCCGAGGCCGCAACGATCATCAGTCCTCATCTGACAAATGGGAGGACCAAAGGCTCAGAAGGGTAACTCATGCCCACTAGGCAGAGCAGTGGGTGAACGAGGGGAGTCTGGTCCTGCGGCCCACCTGCTTCTCCCGACAGCAAGCCGCCCCCTCTCCGAGACAGAAGAGGCAGGGCTCCTCGAAGAGCTAACTGTGGCAGGGCAAAGTCTTGGAGGGAGTTAGCGCAGGAATGCACCTGGATGACCGGAAGGAAGGAAAGACCAGCTGCTGGTACCAGGCCGTGACCGATGGCAGGGAGCGTCAGAACAAGAGTGCACGGCAGACAGTTCCCACCGCACCGTGCTGCCCCGGGGAAACGGATTTCCGTCAAGGTCCCCGGACCGAAGGCTCGGGCCCTCCTTCCACCTAGGTACCACCCCCTCCCCTTGTGCGGCCGACGCGGGCCCGCCGCCACCTGACCCTGCGGGCCTCAGGGCTCTCCCGGCAGGAAGAGGCCAGACGCCCGGGACCGGTGGGGGTGAGCATCGGCACACATCCAGCGAGGAGGGTGCTGGGCCAGCACGGCCAGCCCTTCACCCCTGCACTTTGAGGTCCCCTGGGAGGAACAGCTGCTTCTTTTTCCATTTTGAACAGAAAACAAACAGCAAAATAAAACAGACATGGTGTTTCACAGTGGCTGAAACCATAAAGATAACTAATTAGCGTTATTACTCCTTATCGGGAGAACAGCCAAGCGGTCCGTGAAATGACGGTACAGAAAGATTTTGTTACTTAGGGAACCAGTTGACAACTGTTTCCTATTAACAAAGGGGAATGAGCCATTCTTGAGCGCATATCCGAGGAGGATGAAGCAACTCTGACTTACTGGAAACACATTATTTTTGTAAGATGTATCCAATACCCGGTTCGGGTTCTCGTAACTCTAACTCCTGCTGCGAGACAGAAATCCTGTCAGAAACAAGCAACCTTCTCCCTACACCCGAAACAAAATAAAACAAACCCCCTACCCAGCGACCACAACCCCTTCCTCCACCAGCAACAACTACCCACAGCACATCGTAGCAGCTCACGTGCGTTCGCCCACAGCTCTGACGTTGCCGTGTTCGGCTGGGCTAATTCATGACAATTATCTGTTATGTATTTTCCCAACGTTCGTTGTATCCTATTAACAGAATACCAATTAAAATGACAAAACCGTCACAAAATGTTGGGGTAACACCCCAACGCCACACCCACAGACTTCCTGGTTACGCGCGACGCTCCTGGTCGCTGGCTTGCTCACAAATGCACAGAAACGTCAGGTGCAGGTTTAATCCAGAGGGTTTTATATATTTATTACAGGTTCGTACTTTAAACTACACTGAGGCTCAGATGGATGTAAAATGTATGTGAAATTAACTTGGCTAAATGCCGATGCTCTTTCCTTTTCTCCCCAAGCCTCACATCTGGCTTCCCGGGTACGCTGCCGAGGACGTAGGTGAAGTCCCCAGAGAATTGGGCTAGCGGCTCCCCTCACCCTCTCCCGGAGTCCTGCTCATTACACACCGCACACGGGAGGCTCCAGAGGGGCAAGCCTGTCCTCTCCCCCTTCCGGTAGAACAGGCGGACGGCACTTTCAGACACGACAGCAGTTAATTACTGCCCTCCTAGAGAGAACAAAGTTCTTTTACAATCGTGTGAAATATGGCTTATGTCAACAATGGATTGACAAAGATGTTCCTTGGGAAAATTAAGTCGGAGATGCAAACATTAAAATTAGGCCATTTCGTCAGTATTTTAAATGGAAAACTCTTTAAACACTGGGAACATCATATGCATTGATAACACATTTCAAATACATGCAGCAGAATTTTCTAGGACAGATATTTGGCTAGCTCACGGCTAACTCCTAGACTCTTTCTTTAAAACGCAAGAAAAGTTAGCGGAAAGCTCAGTGAGGGGGCAGAAAACGCGAGGAGAGAACAGCACTGAGGCAGAAGCAGCACCACCACCTCACGGCGTGATCACGACGCAGCAGGCCAGGGGACGCACACGACACATGTCACCTGCGGGCCACGCAGCCCGCAGCGTTGCACAGGCGGGATGACCTCAGAGCTGTCACAGCCCCTCTTCCACATGAGCACAGGAGTGTGAAGGCAGCCCCGTGGCAAATTAAAAAGCGGAAACTTTTTGAGAGCCAGGCCTCTCTTCTCAGCTGCCTGTCCCACAGAGCAGTGAGATGCCACTCTGGCTTGCATCTGAGGAGAGAGGCAATCTGGAGGCAGAAGGCAGAAATGATCCTGATTACCTAACCAGTAATTACCTTCAAAGATCCACAAGAATTCCATGAACAAAAAGGCAAATGTGAACATAAAGGAAACAAGATCAGAGGGGTCAGGATAAGTGAGTGGGAGAAGTGCCCAAGGGAGCGGTTTACAGAATCCCTACAGGGAGCAAACATCGGCCCTGAAGAGCAGCAACCTGGTTCCGTGTCACTTACAGGTATTAGCACATCGAGTCCTTCTCACCCCTTAGGAAGCAGGACCCTCAGCCCCCTTCATGCAGACGGGGAAACAGGCCCCAAGTCAGGGTCAGCAGACACGGGGCCAGCACGCGATCCCAGCTGGCCGCTCCCCCTGCCCCCCTCATTCTAAGGCTCCCCAGCCCTCCCCTCCCGGCACACACAGGCGCACACATGGAATGTGCCCATCCTTTATTTTTTAACATTTATTTATTTCTGAGAGAGAGAGAAATGGAGCATAAGCCAGTGAGGGGCAGAGAGAGAGGGAGACAGAATCCGAAGCAGGCTCCAGGCTCTGAGCTGTCAGCACAGAGCCCGACGCAGGGCTCGAACTCACAAACCACAAGATCATGACCTGAGCTGAAGTTGGAGGCTCAGTCAAGGGAGCCACCCAGGTGCCCCGCCCATCCTTTGTATCTCAAGCTGCCAACAGCGATACAGGGGCTGCAGGTGGGACACCGTGGGTGGCGGGGGGTGAGGCACGAGCAGAGCCCTGCCCTCTGTCCCTAGGTGGGGAACAAGTGATAAAACGGAAACAGGTATGGCCCTGATAAGGGGGGAGGGGAGCCTGGGGAAGGCCTTCTACACAGCCGCAAGCGGACCACCTCCAGCCCCTGGGGGGTGAATCCTGCCACCCCTGCTCCCTCCTCCCGTGCTCTCGGATGACAGGAGCACAGGCAATACTCAGCCCTCAACACAACCGTCCCTCCCTGTGCAGCGCAACAATCCCAACAGAGGCTCCTGGGCGGTGAAAGAGACCCGGCATGGTAACGCTACAGAAACCCGCCAGCCTCCTCGCTCCTCCAGGCAAACCACACAAGCCACCCGCGGAGGACAGCAAAAGCACGGGGCGTGCCTGAGACACCACTCTTCGAGGAAGGAAGCCCAGTGCAAGAACTAATGGGAAAGTTCCCATAATTTAGACAAGACGTGAAATCAATACGTGAGACTCAAAGGGGCGAAGATAAATCAGGAGACCAGAACGTAAAGGAGCCCTGCAGCTAAGAAAAGCGCTAAGGACCAAAATAACACTACTCCAGCACTCACACAGGAGTCAGCAATGGCACAGCATAAAAGGAGCAAGGCGGAAGGCATCATGCTGAAGGCAAAATGCTGGCAAAAGAAGGTACGACACGCACCTGGGTAAGTTCGAGGCTGAGCAAACACGGGGCAGATGGCTGTTCCTCAAGGAACTCAAGCCGCCAGGGCTGAGCACCAAAAGCCTCGGGAGGGGGGCAAACCCGAAGGCTGGGAAGAGGCTGGGCCCCTCTCCGTCCACGCCAGCAACCGCCTTCCTGATTCTCACCTGAGGGACGCACCAGCCCCACTCCGGCTGGGTTCACCCATCTCCCAGGCTCCTCCCGTCCGTCCCCCCCACCCAGTCCTTCAGCCTCCTCATCCTCCGCAGTCTGGTCTTCCTGCCGCTGGAGGTCTTCAGCCACGTCCGGGCGGGGGCCGGTGATCTCCAACCTTCTACTTAACCTTGCCATTCCCTTAGTCGTTCTCTGCATGCGACCCTCTTGCGCGCCCTGATGCCGCATCTGCATTGCGGCACGTGGCTGCAGGAAATCTCGAGGTCTGGAGAATGAGGCCGCCCGGAGCTCAGCCCCCAGGGCCAGGGCACAACCCTGGCCCAGGAAGCCCTGGGGAGTACTGAACTCTCCTGCAATCCCGACCGCTCGACCCTGGTGGCACGGCCACTGTACCCCGTGTCTACAAGGCGGCTCTCCTCTCCAGCCCTCACGTAGGCAGTCAGCAACACTACAATTCACAGCTTCTCCATCCGCACGGGTCCTGTCTACTTCCCGCACCCCCTTCCCCATCTGCCCACAACGCTGGTCTCAGAACGAGGCCACACTCCTCATTTGAAAGGAATCCCTCTATTTCCTCCAGGATCGGAGACGTTGGATCGCCGTATTGTTTTTATTCTCTCGGTATTGTGGACCCCTCCTGCTTACGGGGTCTACTTTTTCTGCTGGTGAGTCCTTTCATTGCACTGACACACTGGCTCTTTACAGGGCACCCGGCAAACACTTAAAGTACAACAGCACAAATCAACATTTCAGAAATAGTGTTTGCCTGTCTACTGATGGCAACATCACACATTCCCTTTTCCCCCCCTTTTATTATGTTTTCTTCATTGAAGTCGGAGACATACAATGTTATGTCACTTTCAAGCATGCAACATCATGACTTAACGTTTACACACGCGATGAAGCGATCACGATAGGTCTAGTGACCATCCATTACCATACGTAATTATTATAACATTATCGATGGTTTTCTCTGTGCTGTACGTAACACCCCATGACCTACTTATTTTATAGCTGGACATTTATACATCTGCATCCCCTTCACTGACTTCATCCCTTCTCCCACTTCCCACCGCTGAGAACCACTCATTTGTTCTCTCTATTCGTGAGTCTGTTTCTGTTTTGTTTGTTCATTCGCCTTGTGCCTTAGATTCAACATCTAAGTAAAAGGCAGATGTCTTTCTCTAACTCTGACTACTTAGCATAATACCCTCTAGGTCCATCTGTGCTGCCACAAATAACAAGATCTCAATCCTTTTTATGGCTAATAGCCAGTGTTTATCCATTCAACTATCGGTGAACTTTATCCATTCATCTACTGATGGACACTCGAGTTGCTTCCATATCTCAGCTATTGTAAATAATGCTGCAACAAACACGGGAGTGCAGATACCTTTCTAAATTGGTGTTTTCATTTTCTTTGGATGCCCACGAGTGGGATTATTGGATCATACGGTATTTTTAATTTTTAAAGGAACCTCCATACTGTTTTCCACACTGGCTCTACCAATCGACATTCCCATTAACAGTGCAGGAAGGTTCCCTTTTCTTTTCGACACTACCCATGGTGACACGTGTGAGGTGTATCTCATTGTGGTTCTGATCTGCATTTCCCTGATGATGAGTGATGTTGAGCACATTTTCACGTATAGATTGGCTATCTGTTGGTCTACTTTAGAAAAATGTCTACTGAGGTCTGCTGCCCATTTTTTAATTATATTGTTGCTTTGGTGTTGAGTTGTATGAGTTTATATATTTTGGCTATTAACCCCTTAGGGAATATATCATTTGCAAATATATTGTACCATTCAGTAAATTGGCTGCCTTTTCATTTTGTTGATGGTTTCCTTTACTGTGCAAAAGCGTTTTGTTTTGACACAGTCCCAATAGTTTATTTTTGCTATTGTTGCCCTTGTCCAAGGAGACAGATCCAGAAACAATGCAAAGACTGATATCCAAGACGTTAGAGCCCACGTTTCCTTTTAGGAGTTTCAGAGGTCTTAACATTTAGGTTATTTTTCTGTATGGGGTTAAAAAAAAAAAGGGGGCGCCTGGGTGGCGCAGTCGGTTAAGCGTCCGACTTCAGCCAGGTCACGATCTCGCGGTCCGTGAGTTCGAGCCCCGCGTCAGGCTCTGGGCTGATGGCTCGGAGCCTGGAGCCTGTTTCCGATTCTGTGTGTCCCTCTCTTTCTGCTCCTCCCCCGTTCATGCTCTGTCTCTCTCTGTCCCAAAAATAAATAAAAAACGTTGAAAAAAAATTTAAAAAAAAAAAAAAAAAAAAAAGTGGTTCAGGTTCATTCATTTACATGTAGCTATCCAGTTTTCTCAACACCTTTGGTTGAAGAGACTGTCATTTCTCTATTGTATATTGTCACTGATTAACTATCCCCTTTGTCATAGATTAATTGACTACAAAAGTGTGGCTTTGCTCTGGTGTCTCTATTAAGTCCCACTGATCTATGTGTCTGTTTTTGCACTGGTACCATTCTGTTCTCGATTCCTGTAGCTTTGTAGTATATCATGAAATCAGTAGGTGTGAGGTCTTCAGCTTTGTTCTTTCTCAAAATTCCTTAGGCTATCTAGGGTCTTTTCCAGTTTTATACAAATTTCAGGACGTTTGTTCTAGTTCTGTGAAAAATGCTGTTGTTACTTTAATAGGGATTGCATTAAATCTATAGATTGTATTGGGTGTATGGGCATCTAACAGTACTAATTCTCCCAATCCACAAACATGGTATGTTTTTCCATTTATCTGTGTCATTTTCTATTTTTTTCATCAATGTCTTCGAGTTTTCAGAGTATAGGTCTTTCACCTTCTTGGATAAATTTATTCCTAGGTATTTTATTCTTTTTTGTTGCTATTGTAAATGGGACTCTTGATTTTTCTTTATACTGGTTTATTATTAGTGTATATATTTGCAACAGATTTCTGGATATATATTAGTTTCGTATGCTGCAACATACATTTATTACTTGTAATAGCATCTTGGTGGAGTCTTCAGGGTTTTCTATATATATTATATATATATAGATATATGTATATATCTATATATATCATGTCACTTGGAAACAGTGACAGTTTGACCTCTTCCTAATTTGGATGCCTTTTATTTTTCTTGTCTAATTGCTGTGGCTCGTACCTCTAGTACTGCATTGAATAAAAATGGCAAGAGTAGGCATTCTTGTCTAGTTGCTAATCTTAGAGAAAAAGTTTTCAGCTTTTAAACATTGAATATGTGTAGCTGTGGGTTTGTTCACATATAGCCCTTTATTATATTGAGGTATCATTCCTTTACATCCAGTTTGCTGCGTTTTTAGCATAAATGGACACTGACTTTGTCAAATGCTTTTTTGCATTTATGGAGGTGATCAGATGGTTTGTGGCCTTCATTTTGTTAATGGGGTATATCATGCTGATTAGTTTGCCTACATTAAACCATCCTTATATCTCTGGGATAAATTCCACTTGATAGTGGCATATGGTCCTCTGACTATATTGAATTTGGTTTGCTAGCATCAGAGATATTGGCCTATAATTTTTTTTTTTTTTAATGGTGTGTTTGGTTTTGGTATCAAGGTAATGTTGGCCTCATAGAATGAATTTGGAAGTGTTCCTTCCCCTTCAATTTGTTGGAACAGTTTGAGAAAAATAGGTTAACTGTTCTTTGACCGTTTATAAGAATTCAATGGTGAAGGTAACTAACCCTAAACTTTAGTTTGTTGGGAGTTTTTATTACTGATTCAATTTCACTACTAGTAATTCATCTATTCTGATTTTCCATTTCTTTCTGATTTAGTCTTGGAAGATTGTAGATTTCCAGATTTCCAGGAATTTACCCATTTCTTGTAGGCTGTCCAACTGTTGGGTAATAATTGTTGGTAGTTATCTCTTATGATCCTTTGTGTTTCTGTGGTGTCAGTTGTAAACTTCTCTTTCGCTTCTGATTTATTTGAGTTCTCTCTCGTTTCTTCTTGATGAGTCTAGCTAAAAGTTTATCAATGTTGCTTATCTTTGCAAAGAACCAGCTTTTAGTATCATTTATATTTTCTATTGTATTTTTTGTCTGTATTTCTTTCTTTGCACGCTCATCTTTATTACTTTCCTCTCCCCCTTCTACTAACACTGGGCTTTTTGTTCTTTTTCCATCTCCTTCAGGTGTAAGATCAGTTTGAGATTTTTCTTGTTCATCAAGGCAGGCCTGTCTCGCTATACACTTCCCTCGTAGAACTGCTTTTACTGCATCTTGCTATTTTGGAACATCGTGTTTTCATGTTCATTCATCAAGGCCTTTTTTATGTCATTGATTTCCTCATTGAGCAACTGGTTACTCAGTTTCTATGTGTTTGTTCAGCCTCTATGTGTTTGTGTTCTTTCCACGCTTTCCCTGTTACTGATTTCTAGTTTCACACTGCTGTGTCCTGAAAAGATGCTGGATAGGATTTCAGTCTTTAATTTATCGAGACTTGCTTTGTGGCCTAACGTGATCTATCCTACAGAATGTTCCATGTGCACTAAAATACTATATATTCTGTTGCTTCTGGATAGGATATTCTGTATATATCTATTAAATCCATCTGGTAAAATGTGTTATTCCAAGCCATTCCTCCCTTATTTTCTGTCTAGATTTTCTGTCTAGATAATCTGATCCACTGATGTAAGTGGGCTATGAAAGACTCTTACTATTATTGTACTGCTGTCATTTTCTCCCTTTATGTCTACAACATTTGCTTTGTGTGTTTAGGTGGTCCTATGTTGGATATAGAGATATTTACAATTGTTATATCCACTTTGTTAGATTGACTCCTTTATCTTTATGTAATGCTGTCTCTTGTTAGTTTTTGTCTTAAAGTATGTTTTGTCTGATATAGGTATTACTACCCCAGCTTTTCTTTTCATTTCCATTTGCATGGAGTATCTTTTTACAACCCCTCACTTTCAGTCTGTCTTTGGGTCTGAAGGGAGTATGGTAGGAAACATATGATGGGTCTTACTTTTTTATCCATTCAATCGCCCTCTGCCTTGTGTATTATTTATTCTCTTTACATTTAAAATAATTATTGATTAGGTATACTTATGACCATTTTGTTCACTGCCTTCTGGTTTTTTATAATTCGCTGTTCCTTTCTTCTTCTCTTGCTCTCTTCTGATTTGATGACATTCTTTATTGTTATGTTTAGATTGTTCTCTCTTTGTGTAGCTATCATAGGTTTCTGGTTTCTGGTTACGTGAGATTCATGTAACACCCTATGTATACAGCAGTCTATTTTAAGTTGATGTGGCTTCGGTTCAAACACATTCTAAATGCACTACGTATTTTCTCCAGGTCTGTGGTATCCTTCCTTCTTGTGGGCTGGACGTGGGTCCCAATCAGACCTCAACTCTGCCTCTCCTGCCCTCCTTGATGTGGCCTTCTCTTTGTATGTCAGTCCCTGGAAGAGCTGTTCAGGTCCTTCTCAAGGAGAGATGCTCTATATGTTGTCTGCAGCCTCGCTGTGTCTGTGAGAGCAAGTGAACTCAGGATCCTACTGTGCCATCGACTGGGAATCTCACACGTTCTCATTTAAGTAAGCTGATTTGAGAAAAACTAACTTTACCCATTTTATTATTTTCGTTGTAGTAAATGATTTGTCATTGTAACAAGACACATGAGATACTTCTGGTCGAAAAAGCCTTCATTTTAGGGAAAGGAAAAAATGTGCTATAGAATAGATGGCGATTTTTCATTTTTAACATTTTAAGTTATATTTCTCAAGTAATTCTGAAAAGTTTCCCTCAAAACAAAGTAACACATCAATTTTGGATTAAAACCGAGAATGGTGTGTGTGTGTGTGTGTGTGTGTGTGTGTGTGTGTGTGTGTATTTTTTTTTTTTTTTTTTTTGAGAAGAAAAAGACCAGACTGCAGCTGCTATCCTCCCTGGCCCTGAGTACAAGGGCTGCACTGGGGCTCCCACCTCTGCCCCCGGCAAGGACAGTCAGGTGAACTGCATTAGTCAGTGGTGCAAACAGCAGGGGCTTCACCAACACCTACAGGTCTCCACCTACACTCAGAACAGGCCCTAACCAGCCAGCCTGCAGGAGGAGGAAGGGCGGGGGAAAGGCTGAGTTATGGTAGTTATCCCGGGGGTCCATCTTGGGCCAGCCACATGGGCCGCCACCAGATAGGTGAGCGGGCCGCCCAGGAGGACCAGACCTGCTCGATGGGCCCAGCCTAAATCGCTCCTGCATATGCACCAGATCGAAGTAAATGGTGGTTGATTTAGAGCCACTGACTCTAGGAGTGGACTGTTAAACAGTAATATGGTGGCAACAGATAGCTGGAGCACTGACAAAATGCCTCATAGGGAACAATGACTAGAAACAGAAAGACACAACTGTACTGGTATCTTCTGCAACGTGTCCTGAGAACACAGACAGTAAATCCACAACGAGCAAGGGAAGTTTTGATCCTTCGTATCAGAATCCAGTACATGAAACAGACAGACGCTGTAAGGACACAGATGAGGCCCGTCTGCTGCCTGCTTCAAACACTGTTGTGGCGGGATGCAGCCACACCCACCCTGGTGTGTGGTCTACGGCAGCCCCACGCAGCAGCCGCGGAGATGAGGAGTTGGCCCCCCAACTACTAATGGCCCCCACAGCCTGACAAATTTACCAACCGGTCCTTTACAGAAAGTTTCCCCACCCTGATACAGACGATGGGAAAAATACAAATAACAAGTTTGATCTAAAGAACCCTGCACCCCATCTTACTTTCAAATATTTGGGCAACATGCATGAATGCTAACTGTGCCCTCGGTCAGAGAGAAAACCTCCGCAATGACAAAGTAACTTGTACTAGATAATCTGTCCACAAAGTAACGGAGACCAGATATCAAACAAAAATAGTCTCTAAAGCTACGTTTCCATATTAAAAACATACACAGGCACCTGGGTGGCTCAGTCAGTTGAGCATCCAACTTTGGCTTAGGTCATGATCTCACAGTTCATGGGTTCGAGCCTGGCGTCAGGCTCTGTGCTAACAGCTCAGAGCCTGGAGCCTGCTTTGGATTCTGTGCCTCGCTCTCTCTCTGCCCCTCCCACGCTCACACTGTCTCTCTCTCAAAAATGAATAAACATTAAAAAAAATTTTTTTTTAAATCTACAAATAAGCTAAATGACAAATAAGTATACTAAATAAAACAGTCAAAATACAGATACAATTTCTAAACAAGTGACTTATAACAAAGCACCTAATATGGTAAATATCTCAATCCTAAAATTTCTATGTTTAATGAAAAGCAAAAAAGTCTAATAAGTTGAATACAGTTTTGAAATAAGATATTTGGATCAGACAATTTTCCCTTTGAAAACAAACAAAAGGAATGCTGGGTTTCAAGATTAAAGAAAAAAAATACGTGTGTGTGTGTGTGTGTGTGTGTGTGTGTATTTATATACATATATATGTAAAATAAGCACTAGAGATCTGAAAGAACGGCCATTTTACGGATGAAACCAGAAATCACCTAAGTGGGCAGAATACAGGAGCCCCTCAGTCACGGACGCCCCAGGCTAAGTCACACGTACTGAACCCTGGCTCTTGATCCAGGTTCCAGGGCCACAGGGTTGGAGGCAAGGAGTCAAGAGCTAGAGCCTGATCCAGGTGGGGAGGCTAAAGGAGACCCACCCATCGTGCAGGACTACAGAGGCTCCTTTCTAGGAAGGTAAACCAGATCTCCAACCTCACAACCACAAAGCACTGCATAAAAGGCTGTCCTCGTGCTAAACAGAGCCAGAGGAGGGCTAAAGAGAAAGAGGAAAACTGGGGAGTTACAGCCACAGAACTGCAACTGTGTAGTTCTGCCTCCCAGCATCACAGAACCTGGGCACCCACGGACCCTGAAGAACTGATGAGAAATCCAACTAGCCCTGCCCTTGGGCCAAGAGCAGAACAGATACAAACCTCTCCGGGGCAGGGCACATTCAACCCTCGTCAGAGCGCCTGCAAGTAAATTTTCCCAGGAATGACCGGCACACAAAGATACTCAGACACAAAAAGAAAAAGACAAGAGCGAGAACCAATAGAAACAATAAAGAGGGTAAAAAAGACTCACAAAGACCAAAAACAAAATGATCAGGTCCAGGTTTTAGAACAAATACATCTACCATAGGTGAATGAATGACAAACTTAAATATATTTGCAGGAAAAAGAAAACTAGAAGTGATTTAGAGATTTTAAAATGAACTAAACAGAGTTTCTAGAAAGGGAAAACACAGTAACTAACATGAAACACTTCAGAGATATACTCAGCAGCAGGTTGAACACAGCATAAGTAAATTAGAATTATCCCAAATCCAGCATACAGAGGAGGAAAAACAACGATCCGGTCTTGCATAAATTTAGCAGATTCTGAGATGAAAGGAAAGAAGGAACAGACAAAGACAACATTTGAAGAGGTGCTCACTGGATATTGCTAAACACTGAGGGGAACCAATTCACCTATTAAGAGTACCAGTGAATTAGCGAGATAAATAAAATTAAATCTATACCTTAATAAATAAAATGGTAATCCAAGAAGCCAGAGAGGAAGAAAATAAAATGTAAAGGAAGCAGGCAAACAAAACCAAAGAAACAAACAAGAAAAGAAAAACCCTAACAGATTTCTTCAAAGAGCCAAAAATGACACTAGAGCCAACTTCTCAGGCAGAACAGATGCCAGCAGAGAGTGAGATACTGTCACAGGGCTGAAAGGACATAACATCACCCCAGGAGCTGTTAACAAAGGGAAAAACGACAGGCTCAAATGGAGTTAGTTGCGCTAAGCCCAGCTTGAGCAAACCGAGACTTAATCCCCAGCGCACGTGCACTCTCGGCCGCTCCCAGCAACGTGACCTTTGTTGAACCGGACCACGGGAATCACCCGGCCGGCACCAGTGGGCTAACTAACTGCCTGGCAGACCCCCACCTTCCCGGGAAGGAAGGCCAGGGACCTTGCCGGGAACAATCCTCTTCCCGCCCCCTTCTGCCTACAAAAGGCTTCCATTTTGCACAGCACCTCAGAGCTCCCGTCAGCCAGGATGTGAGGCTGCCGAGTCACGAGCTGTTTGGCAAAGCCGACTGTGTCTCCCAACTAACCGGGTTCAATGTCGTTTAACAGATTCAGTGGCAGCGGTGGGATCGAAGGAGACTTCCGTCAGCTTTGAGAACAACAAGAAGCTCAGGTATGGCACCTGGGCACGAATTCTCTACCATTCCTGTCTTCCCTGAGGGTCCGGGTCTGCTCTCTTGGCATCAAGCTCTCGATCTGATCGGCTCTCTAGTCCGGGCAGGTCAGCTTGAGACACCAGGCAGTTCCATCTGGAACCGAAGCCACCAGTGCTTCATACAGACCACAGTTCACCGTCTGACTAGAACACCCCGGATTCCATACTGGGGACAGCCAGTGGCAGCTGTCGCTCCCCACTTGTTGGGAATCCGTCTGCAATCCCCACTTTGGGGTCTCTGGTTCTGCCCCTCCCCCAGGCCACGGCTCCACAGGAATCGGAGGTACACGCCGGGCCTCCCCTAGGCCGGGCCGCAGTAACATCCTGAGTAACTGTGGGACACACGTGTGTCTTACGTCGTGTACATAAAGGCTATCGCTGGCGAGTCTCAGAGGCTAGAAAGCCACAAGGGCCGGCAGACACGGGTGCAACACTGAAATGCTGTTACGTTACTCCCCATCCAGCCTAAAACTCAATCAGGGTAAGTTGTACGTGGAACAGGTTCAACTGACAATAGCTGTTCACCTCGTGAAAACCTCTCATCACCTACAGTAACAAGGTAAGCTGCAAAACATCACATCATTCCCTCCCCACGGTACATCCCTTTTTGGTACTAGTTTGGCTTAGCTAAAAATAACGAAACTGAACTAATTAATAAGAAGAAGAACGGAATCCTTAAGTTCCAAAGAGTTGAGCGGGTCACTTTCCAGCACTAACGACAACCCAGAATTACCACGGCCGTCATGAGGACCATTCTAATCAGACGAGATCGCTCACGTCGGAAGTGCCCTGGAGAGCAAGGGTTCCCAGATTAGACAAACTGAAAGGGACACCTAATTTTTTTACCGGTATACTGAAATGTTAAAAAGCCTTCAAAAGTCCCAAATAGCTTCATTAAAAATCTCTTTGCAAAAGGCTAATGAATATTTAAAAATGCGAGATCATGAACACAAGTCCGCTAAACTGTTAACTTTACAGCTCCAAGGCCAGAGGCCTAAGTGATACCTGGGTCCTGCCTCATCCCTCCTACGGTGGGGTCCATCATGGAAACACTGGCCCAGGGGGTCCAGCATCTCTACTGTAATCAACCAGGGCCGTGGGAAAACAGACTGTCCTCAACCGGCCTGTGCAAACGTTTCAACATCTGTGCCCCTAAAGAAGAGCCCCATATGGGCCGCTTCTCCAGTTGACAGACTCCAAAGGACTCTCGGATGAACTGCTACCAGTAATCCCCTTAAAAGAGCAAAGGGGTAACTACATATTAAAACGAATGAAAGAACTGGCCAAACTCGGGTAGATTGCGGAGCTATCCTCTCCACCTCAAACCTCACTTGCAGCCTGCAGACGGGATCCTGGAAAACACGAAGGGGCTGGCTAACATTGAAACATCACAGAAGGAAAAGTAGGATGTGGGTTTCTGGTAAGAGAAGGTGTGAGAAACGGAGATCTATTTTTTATTGAGGGACAAGAAAGTCATTTTGTCCTAAAGGGAGGAGACTACAGAATGGGGGGGGGGGGGGGGAGAAAAAACCCCAAATCTGAACACAAATTACAAAGTGGTAGATTTGTAGCTCAAGCTGGCTAAGTTTGAAATGGACCTAATGATTAAATTCAAAAAAGTAAATGAATTTTATTATCAAAACTACACTGGCACAAAATTACACTTGGCTTTCTTCTGTCAACAGGACAAAGTTTTCTTAGATTATTGGTCTGCTCCTGACTAGGGACTCTGAAGGGTTTTCTTTAAAGCGATCTTCCTAGAAAGCAGAGTCTGTGTTTTAACAAAATAATCTCCTACACTCCATGTTGTCACCATCATCTCTTTGACTTACTGAGACTTCTCAATTAAAAGAGCCAAGGTTTATTTTTTACAATGACTTAACTTCCTGGATTTGCCCCTAAAGTCCTTAACTGTCACTACAGTTAAATACATGACTAAGTATTGTTTCCCCTGCGATCCTATCTGACCAAGTATTTTAAAGCCTTTAGGTAGTTTTGACAAATAAATCAGATTCTAAATCAAGTCTTCTTGACCTTGAACTAGCTTTGGGATTCTCCAAAGGGCCAAACAGCTCAAGAGATCTGCTCTCTCTCCTTATGAAAATGGAGATGTTAATCTAATTAAGCTTATGTTAAATTACATGGGACGCATCCTCCAAGAAGAATACTGAGCCCTTTTTCTGTTGTATGTATCTTAAAATATTCTATATTTTGGACGTGATCTTATTTTTTGTAAGTTTGTTTGTTTGTTTGTTTAGAGAGACTAAGTGAGCAGGGAGGGGCAGGGAGCAAGAGAATCCCAAGCAGGCTCCGCACTGTCAGCACAGAGCCCAACACAGGGCTTGAACTCATGAACTATGAGATCATGACATGAGCTGAGCTCAAATTGGAGGCTTAACCAACTGAGCCACCCAGGTGCCTCTAGACATGATCTTAAAATACTGTATTACAGAAATAACTACGTTTCCTTATCAAATGAACTCTGGTCAGACCTTTAACAGTGGGCATTGCAAGTTTCTGTCGTTTACAGAGAGTACTTGCACTTAGATGCTCTCACAAAAGTGTTCCTGCAAACGTGCTTCATCTTCAGAAAGATCCACAGAAAGGACCTGGACAACAGGATTCTGAAAACTTTAAGATAACAAAGCTACTGGGTAAGAATTTCCAAAACTAATGGAAAAACTAGATTCAAGAAAAGATTAATTACATGGGACTGAACTTATTAGCAGGATGATGAGAATTCTTTTTTTTAACAATTTAATAACATGTACCTTTGTAAACAAACATGAAACATTTACCTTTTCCCCCCCTCTCTGATCCATCCAGATTTTAGAAACTCTTGAGTATTCTTTTCATGGCAACGTAATTAGTTATTTGCTCCAGTTCAACAGTAATCTGTTTTCCTCGTACAGGACACAATTGGAAACACTGGCTATATTACCAAAGCTTTCACTGAAATGGTATTTGCAGGTAAAATCTGATGGGGAGGGGCGCCTGGGTGGCGCAGTAGGTTAAGCGTCCGACTTCAGCCAGGTCACGATCTCGCAGTCCGTGAGTTCGAGCCCCGCGTCAGGCTCTGGGCTGATGGCTCAGAGCCTGGAGCCTGTTTCCAATTCTGTGTCTCCCTCTCTCTCTGCCCCTCCCCCGTTCATGCTCTGTCTCTCTCTGTCCCAAAAATAAATTAAAAACGTTGAAAAAAAAAAAATTAAAAAAAAAAAAAATCTGATGGGGAGTCCTTGGCATGGCTTCCTGGCCTCAGGGAAAGGTTCCTTATCAAAGTTTTCAGCAAAGGGGCGCCAGGGTGGCTCAGAGCATCGACTTGATGTCGGCCCAGGTCATGATCTCGCTGTTCGTGGGTTCAAACCCCACATCAGGCTCCAGGCTAACAGTGCAAGGCCTACTGAGGATTCTCTCCCCAGCCCCTCCCTTTTCTCTCTGTCCTTCCCTTGCTCACTCACGCTCTCTCACTCTCAAAACAAATAAATAATTTTCAGCAAAGCAGTCTTTAAAAAGAGCTATGTGGTCAATCTGTATTCTTCTACTTACGTAAATAACCTGGCCAAGTTGAATGCAAATAAATTAGTTTCACTGTGATTATCTTTAGTAAAAATGTAGGGGTGATCAGAGAAAGAAAAATTATGTCTGTACCTTTGTAAATATCAGATTCTGGTCCTGTCAACTGTCTCCCAGGTTTTGTTATATACCTGTAAACTGGGCTGGATCCTGAACTCTTCTGATTTCCTCAAATGTCTGGGGATGACTTTCTGAACTAGTATGTCCAGTGTTCTCCCATCCTTCTAATTTGGAATGACGAGGAACAAAGACTGCCCTTGGATCTCCTTGGAAGGTGCAATACCGGGAGCTCCTCACTACTCAGATGGCAGCCGAGCTTTAGCGACTGGAACCTTGGGTACACATCTCACAGCTGAAGAAAGCTCCACCTGACATCTGGTCCTGTGTAGATGCTAGAGACCTGCAAATAAAATTGACTCGGAAGAGAAGTAGCCGACATCAAGGTAGCCTGCTTCCTCCCAAGACGTCAGATCAAGACATCGTAATTTCACTAAACGTGAAACTCTTTTTTTCTTCTCTGTCTTTCCTTTACTCTGACACTGGCCTGTAAAGATAATGCTATCAGTCATATTCCCCAGGCCATTGCTGAATGAAATGACCATTCGGACTGTTGGATTTGTAATCAGACACTGATCTCTCCATGATGCTGCACTCCATTAACAGTGCCACGGTACCGGGCAGGGTTTGTGCACCGACATGATTTCTCTTTGTCTGCGGTAGTTATCGTTCTCCTCGGACCTGTGAATACCTAGAAGGCTGGCGCTTAACTGGGCAATGCCTCTTAGGATTCTAACTGCACCTGACCACAAATGAATGGAGACACCTCACGTGTCAACTGTCCAGGATTTACATCATCGAGTTTAAAAAGGAACCTCCCAGCTCCTTTCATAATCCTCTGGCAGGCCCCAACTTCCCTGGTTGGGAGTAAATGTAAACAAGGCTATCATCAGGAACCTCTCCTGAACTCGTGAAAGTACTGCAGAATCCACCGCTAAGACAGCTGCCCAACAAGAACCCAGAGACGCTCTGGCCAAAGTTGTTCTTGAAAACAGGACAGACCTTGACTTGCTTTTGGCTGGGCTGTGGCAGCCACCACCTGTTGTACCTGGATTAACACTCTTGGGGAAGTTGAAACTCAGCTACATCGGATCACTGAGAGAGCCATTTGGCTTAAGAAAAGTACTCCTTCAACGGGGTCTTTCTATGGCTTATTCGGTTCTGACTGGTTTGGGTCATAAGAACCCGTGTCTGGTATCTTTGCCACAAGCATCTGTGCCACCAACATTTTTGCCACGTAACTAACTGCCCATAAAGCAATTTGCCATAAAAGATAAAGTAACGTGAAAGAGGGACACTTGTGAAAAAGGACATAATGAAGCATGAAAAATAAGTAACGAAAGTAAAGAGATTTTATCACGCATACAAAACATTACATTTAAATGTGTGTGGATTCATGGCAATACTGTGCAAACATGTGATACTATTTTGTGGACTGTACGTAAGCACTTGGTTCTAAAGTCCTTTGTTCAGAGCAGTATATATATAGATTCTTTGCTTGTTGATTTGTTACCTCGTTCTGTGCTGTACGTTTTCTCTTCTTGATGAAATTTCTCCCTTCATTAAGAGAATATCCGTTTCCAAACGCGAGGAGGCGTATCTGTCGCTGAGCTTTGTGTTGTCTTGCCAAAGCTTTCCGTGCCGTCGCGTGTTCCTGGCGTACTGCCCACGTGTCCGTGTACAGACGTTCCAAAGTTCTGTGGGAAATGTGGCTTCACCTCCGCGCCTTCCGGTCCCTCAGTCTTGCTCCTCCAATCCAGGGTTTCAAAATAAGAAACGAGCGCCTGCCGCAGGTCCGGCAGGTCAGGGTCACACGTCGGCTCCACGAAGCCACGCGTCACGTTGCCAACTGGAAGGAACGCTAACGCTGTGATGCATTTGATTTTCTGTTAAATTCAGCCTCTGTCTGCCAGCACAACTTCTATCTGACACCAGTGGTTTTGGGGTCAGGGTTTTTTGCCACATGAAACAAACAGCCAGTTAGAGTGGTATCCAGGTATTCTTCTAAAGGAAGAGACAATACTTTTTCCTCAAAGTCAACCGTTAGGGCCTCGGGGCCTACTCTTGAACATTGAGCGCTTTAGTGTACAAAAAAAGTCTGCTCCCGGAGGTAATTCGAACAGACAAGAGCCACTACTGTTACTGATCGCTACGTGCGACATACGCTTCAACGTTCCACCACGTGACCCGTCCCTTAGAGTTCACCTAATCATCAAAGGCAGATTCTGTGTAAATACCGGAATTCTGCCTATACCACGTTCTCCGCTACCAAACAGCAAAAAGTTTTCAGCATTTTCCAGAAACATACTCCTCAGGAATGACACAACCATTTCTTTTTAGGAGCTAAGTGGAACTTGACTCTTCTTTTGCTGCAACTACAGATACTGCTGAGTGAATTGGTAAAGACAGCACTGGAGAACAAGCGATTGTGTCTCAATGAGGCAAAGAGGCAGTAATTAATGCTCTCAAAAATCAGCTGCATCCTTTATATTGGCCATAGCTCAGTAAGCTTTTGGTTTGGACGAGTGGGAGGGGAGGAGCGCTGGGCAAGGACCCGCAGACGACAGGCTATCACTCTGGCGCAGTGCGCAGTCTGGCTGTACGCTCCCACCCCACGCTACGGCGTCACCCACCATCTGGGGACCGCCACATCGACTCATCACCGTATAGACCGCTACGAGATCTAAGGTTTATATGAAATTAAACATGGGAGCACCAAGTTGACAGAAAAGTGAAACTGTCAACCAGTTGGGTTTTTTTTTAATGTTTTATGGCAAAAGTGCCTTCCAAGCTATTAATTAGTTAATGCCTTAAATTTTGATCCCATCTCTCTCAGTTAAGCTCAGAGTCTAATCAAAAGTGAGGAACTGTTTAAAAAATGCAACAATGGGCCCAAAATGGGAGTCACTTGTGCCAAGCCCACATCAACCAACCAAGACTTAATACCTAACCTAACCGTAGCCTCGGCCTCTCCCAAACACGTCACCCCTAACCAATCAATTTGGGATTGCCTGGTCAGCACTAGTGAGGCCACCTGCCTGACAGACCACTTCTTCCTTCAAAGGAAGGTGACCTTGCCTAAAACAACCCACTCTTTGCCAGAAATTTCCATTTTCTGCCCCTTCTGCCTGTAAAGCCTTCCATTTTATACAGCTCCTTGGAGCTCTGTTCTGTTTGATAAAATGGAATGCTGTCCAATTCACGAATCACTAAATAAAGCCAATTAATGTTCGAATTTACTCAGTTGAATTTCTTCTTTAACAGAGTCTACACCCAATGAACATATTCTTCAAGAATGAAGGCAAAAACATGAAGATAAAACTCTGTCCATTTCTCATAGCAATATCAGACTGAAACAAAGCCATTCAAAAACAAACATACAAAAATGAGAAAAATCCTTAATAATGTGGATCTATAGCCCCAAACTTATAGGTAGTAAAAAGGATTAATGCATTTTTAAAAAGCTCACAGGGCGGGGGGCACATTCACTAAGCAAAGTTTGAAGACAAATTAGTAAAGAGGGAAACTGGTAAAGTGGGGGTAAATGGGCAATTGGGAAAAAAAAAAGGCACAAAGAACTAATTCTTAATACACAACAAACTACTGAAACTCAAGTTTCAGTACAATTTAATAGTAAAGGAAAAAAGCAAAAGCTGTGAGCAGACAATGGAAAATTCAAATAGTCCACAGGGGACCAGAATATGCTACTTTGAAAACTGCCACTTTGGCATAAGGATTATTTTGAGCTGAAAGCAACTGAGAAACAGCAGACACAGGAAAAGCTCTAAAACAGCATTAAGTTTTCCTTTTGTAAAAGCAAGGTACATTTGTACAGGAAATTTCCATTTGTAACGGCGTCTCCCTCTCCAGCACTGGGAGGAGGAGCACAACTCAACACTCCTCTTCAGCGGAGAAGGCAGCAACACAAATCTGCATTGTGAGCCTCCCTAGACAAGGCTTTCCCCATACATTTCCATAACCTACCTCTCACAGAAACCCAAACCCTTTTCCTTTCGTTTCGCCTAAGATGGCATCTGAGCCCCTGAGTTCTAGCCACCTCCTGGAGTTACTAATCACTGAGTTTTCTCCCACGTAAAGGCACACGGTAACACAGTTTCCCTGTTAGTCTGTCTTCTGTCAGCATAACTTCCAAGACCCCAGGCAGAGAACATCAGAGGGCAGAGGAGTGTTCGCCCTCCTCTAAAGGCCCTTATAAAGAGAAATGAAAGTTACATAACCATGGAATGTCCTTCCTGACTTGTGACACCGCAGACATCCCAAGACCAGCAACTGTGTTAGCGAGGTGCCAGGGGTGCTGACCCCTGTGCAGGAAGGTCAGCAGGACCTGGGAACAGCACCCTCAGCCTTCTCACTTCTCGGACGCTACTCAACGACAGACCAGTAATGACATGAGATGCTGTGACACACAGACAAGTTTTTCCTAGTGACTGCATAATTACAAAAGACCAAAAACAAGGCAAGTGCCTATCAGTAGGGGCAGGCTGAGTGGATTACAGCACATCTACACGACAGAAAAAAAAGGAATGAGGAAGACATCTTTGCGAGCATAGAAGTAAGGGTTTTTGCTGTCTACACACTGCTATCCTGCGTAGATGATGCCTGGGTCATATGGGTCACATGGCAGGTGTACGCACAACTTCTTTAAAAATGCCAACATGCTCCCTAAAACTGGCTGTACCATTTTACAATCCTGTGTGTGGTATAGGAGAGTTCCAGAAGCCACATCCCTGTCACCATTTGGTACAGTCAACGTTCTTAATTTGAGCCACTCAGCTTGGTATTCAGTGGTGTGCCATCGTGGTTTTAGTATGCATTTCCCTCATGATGGACATTTTGTCATGTACTTATTTTCCGTTCATAGGTCCTCTTTGGTGAAATGTCTTCTCCAATCTCTTGACTATTTTTTAATTCGTTTTTTTTTTTTTTTTATTTAAATTCAAGTTAGTGAACATACAGTGTAGTCTTGGCTTCAGGAGTAGAACCCAAATGACTCATCTCTTACATATAATACCCAGTGCTCATCCCAACAAGTGCCCTCCGTAATGCCCATCGTCCATTTAGCCCCCCCTTCCCCCCAGCAATCCTGTTTGTTCTATTGAAGAGTCTCCTATGGTGTGCCTCCCTCTCTGTTTTTATCTTACTTTTCCTCCCTTCCCTTATGTTCATCTGCTGTGTTTCTCAAATGCCACAGATGAGTGAAATCATATGATATCTGTCGTTCTCTGACTGACTTACTTCACTCAGCGTAACACACTCTAGTTCCATTCATGTTGTTGCAAATGACAAGATTTCATTTTTTTCTTATTACTGAGTTTTGAGAGTTCTTTACATATTTTACAGGCTGCAAGTCTTTTATCAGATATGTGATTTGCCCCTATTTTTTCCCAGTCTGGGACTTGTCTTTGTATTCTATTAACAGTGTCTTTTGACAAGAGATTGATCAAGCCCAATATTTTCATTTTTTCCTTATATAGATTGTGCTTTTGGTCTCTTTTCTAAGAAATCTTAACTTTCTAACCCAAGAGCACAAAGATTTTCTTCCTAAATTTTGTGCGGAAGTCTCATAGTTTCAGGTGTCACATTTATGTCTATGATCCATTTTGAGCTCATTTTTATATACAGTGAGAGATACAGATCAAAGTTAATTTTTTTGCATATGTTCGACCAATTGTTGAAAAGATTATTCTTTCCCCTAATTTTTAGACTTTATGCCAAGCTTTATTTTTAAATGTTTACATTTGGGGGTGCCTGGGTGGCTCCATTGGTTAAGTGCTTGACTTCAGCTCAGGTCATGATCTCGGGATTCATGGGTTCGAGCCCCGTGTCGGGCTCTGTGCTGACAGCTCAGAGCCTGGAGCCTGCTTTGGATTCTGTGTCTCCCCTCTTCTCTCTCTGCCCCCTCCTCCACTTATGCTGTGTTTCTCTCTTCCACTAAAAATAAACATTAAAAATTTTTTTTTAATAAATTAAAACAATAAGTGTTACATTTGTATTATTCATTCTTTTTGTCTTTCAGGGGCCTGCTGAGCATGTCCCAAAATACATTCCTTCTTCCTCAAAATGTCTAAAAGTATTAGTTCTATAACAAAGAAAAACTAAAGGCACAGATTCTTAACAGCATTGGATTTTTGACAAGGGACGCCCTAGCCTAAAAGCTGGAATACAAAGAAAGCCCAAGGGCGGGCGAGTGGCTCCAGAGGCATTGGACATATGGCCTAGGACACGGTCGGGGCTACGGGTTGGGACACGGAAATTTCAAGCGTTGGCAGGCAAGCCTTACACTCTGGCCACCTCTCACGTACAGAACACTAATGCGTGCTTACTGATCCCCACTAAGATGCAGTTACACACACGCGCACACACGCGCACACACACCAGAGCACTGCTATAATTCGTACGCTAGCCTAATGGCATTTCTCTGTTCACGGTCAACAGTATAACAAAGCATCTATGTCTGCAGGAGAGAGCTCACGTAAATGCCGAAAGAGAGAACACTAGAAGAAACAGGTCGAGAAAGCGAGACTCCTGAACGCTGGCCCGGAGCTCTCTGACAGCTCTGGTGGCTGCGGGAATAGGAAGGCCACGTGGCCCCGGGACTCACTGAGGAAACAGTGTCTCACAAACCATCGTGTCAGCCTCCTTTTCCTGCTACCTCACCCCTGCAGCTGTTCTTTTAGCTGACTGCACAAAAGAATGTTTGTTCAGGTTTTTTGTACGGTAACGTAAAATCAACCATAAAACAGATACACTAATACATACTTAGTGACCAAATACATTTTGTACCTTTCCTCATAACTAGGAATGTGACAGATAAAAGTAGACTTAAAGAGTACGTTCAGAATATGCTTATCAACCACTCTTTTTCTTAGTTTTAAATTAAAAATAATTTTAAACTAAAAAATTTCTTAAATTCAGAGACTCTTTGGAAACTGTAGTCTGTGCTAACCCCTTCTTTTGGGAAACAGAAAAAACTGAGGAGATAAACGGTCTCCAGGTCCAGAGTGAAGGGCAGAGAAGCTTTAAAAGGACCAGCGTGCGCCAGAGAAAGCAGGCGGCGCGTGGCCACCCGCCCTCTGGTGATCCGGGGCATCCTGTGAAATCCCACCACCCCACTGGCCCCCCACAGCCTGTCCTGGTGAGCACATTCCTCTCACTCCTTGAGAAGCTGTCTTATCACCACAGCCCTGTCAGGGTCATAAAGGTCACTGCATCACTTGGCAAACATTTAGGATGTTTTCAGAGTTCTCACTCTCTGCCAGGTCTGGCGTAGGGCTCGGGAATACCAAGGAAACTTCCTCCTCGGTGTTTCCACACATGCACACAGCAGAGTCCCCCGTACCCCCAGGGAGCTGCAGGATGCGTGACTTATTAGCTGCAGTCCCGTGTTTTCCAAGTATTTGACTCTAAACTGGTGGTTCAAAACCTTAAAACAAAATGTTGAAGGCATATTCATTATGTTTTCTTCTCTCTGGAACACAGCGCTCATAATTTTCATCTCACTAAGAGGAAGAGAACTTGAGGGCTCCGGGGTCTCCCGAGTCGCAGACTCTCTACTCTTGCAGCCCGTCCCTGCCCGGCGTCCTATCAGACCGTGCACTGCTGGGATGTGGGACTAGCTACCCAGGGGCTCTGTGTCCTCCGACTCAGACAGGGGTCCGTCCACATTTCCCACCGGGAGGACTCCTGGTTACACACCAACACACCCTTCCGGGAGTTGCGAAGGCACAGAAAGGCCTGATAAAGAGAAATTATTCGTGAACAAACTGGAAACTTCCCTCAGCGCATGGAAAGGCCATGAGCCCGTCGACATCCCTGCCGTGGCCTAAGAGGAAGGATGCGGCCCCAGAGTCTGGGGGCGGGGCTGAGGTCCCCGCAGGGATGCCACTTGGCCTCTGTAGTAAATCAGTGTCATCATCTTGCAGGGGAGGAGGCTGGATGACCTTGGCGCCATGACTCCTCTGCAAGATAGAGCCCGTTGGCTCCAGCCAGTCCCTCCGGAGCAGCCGCACAGGCTTCCCGGAGCCGGGAGTACACGAACACACATCCGAGCGCTGGGCTCTCTGCCAGGACTGGACAGCGAGCTCTGGTAGCTAGCTCCAGTGTCAGTAGGGAGCTTTCTCCTCTCGTAGGGCCTTCAGCGGCACAGGGGTGGGGTTTCTGGGGTGCGAGTGTCTGTACGCTTACTCCTGTTGGGTCTGTACTACTTACAAAGTGGCTGGGTTTCTGAGAGGAGTCATTGGAGGGTGCAGAACACAAGTCAGTCACTGACCGTGTGTTCACTACAAAGCCAGAAGCTGTGGTTTCCACTGATATAAACTCCCAATGAGCCTGTAAAAGAAAGAGGAAAAGGGAGCCGAGTGTGGCCGCAGGCCAGGACAGAGGGGCTGCCCTGCACCCCGCGCCTCCTCCGTACCTCCTTCCTTCCCTGAAAAGCCCACGGCCCCGAGCTGTCCTTCAGTTCAGCACACAGTTCGGGATACTGCACAGGGCCCTCGGCACGGGGGTGGTCTGACTGCACTGTGGGGCAGCTTACGTAACTATTTTCACCGTCCCTCTCCTCTGAAGGGAGGATTTGAATCCTCTCTGCCTTTCGATGATTTTCTGTGTCTAGCTGAGCCACAAAAGCTGTTGAGGAAAACTACCCATCTACCAATCTTTCCTTTCTTCCCTTTTTTTTTTTTTGAGGGGTGGTGACAGGTAGGGGGAGAGAAGCAGAAGTCATTTTTGAAAACTGTACCATGTGATCAAGGGAGAGTTACATGAGAATAACGGTGCCTTGTGAAAGAGCATTCATAAAACAGCAAGGGGACATTTACCTAGTGCTTCGGATGTGCCTGGCCCTGTTCTAGGTGCTTTGTAAGCTCACTTAATTCTCACACCGAGTCTGTGGGGTGGTGCCAGAACCCCCACTTCGGGCCCCAGAGGCGATCGTGAGTGCGGCTACGTGTTCATACACGGGCATCACTACTTTGCAAGACTGCCGACCTCACGGAAACCCAACCCCATGGGCTGTGGGAGCACGAAGGGTAGGGGACACCTGGGTTACCAAGGACGTCACATACTGGAAACAAAAAGCAGTGAGATACCTCTCGACATCGATAGAATACATGTCTGGACTAAACTGGAACAAAGTTATCATGAAACCCTAAAGGCAAAGAAACAAAGCCATTAAAGTTGGCCTTTAAAATGGAGGTGCCAGAACAATCCGTTAACGTTCATATTCTTACTACTGGACCAAAATCACAGAGAGAATGGATGAACATTTAATGAGAAAACTTCTTGCTCCTATACCAGTTGTTACTAGTGTTGTTTTTATTTCCCTTTTCCTTTAAATCCAATTTAGGAGTTAGAATATTTAGAAGTACACTAAGGTCTATTACCCTCTGGAAAACGACTCCTCATACAGTTTCTTCAACAAGATCCTCTCGTTGCTTGAAGGAAGTTTAAAGCAAGCCAGTATCGAATATACATTCCAACCTCAGATGATATGCAAACGACTTGTTTCCTATCCAGGAGAACTCCGGAGAGCGCAGTCCGGTAGCCATGTTCACACTTACTAAAATGCGCACTCAGGGGTTCTCTACACAGAACAGTGAGAAGTGAAGCGGACGACTGCGACTCTCTGGGTTTAGCAGACGCTCAGACTCCATACCTGTCAGGAAGTCATGACATACGCTCAAAACTAAACCTGTCCACAGTATGCTCCTCTGTATGGTGCTGAGTTCACAAGCATGGCCCACAGACCCTCTGTGCAAGCAGAAACTAAATTACGGCCTGGGATAGAAGACTCCAGAGACACATGCGGGCTTCCTAACGGGACGGAGGGGGCCGTGCGGCCCCCTCACCCGCAACAGGCATCGCTCTGTGTCCACGGACTGCGATTCTCATCAAGTGTGGCAAGACGCTGGCTCTCGTGGTCTCATGGCTCTTCTGTGATCCCCAAACTCGAGGGCTGCGGGTGGCTCCCTGAAGCCGTTTCCTCACCCCCCTAGGGCGCCTTGCAAAGGGACACTCCAGAACCTTCTCCGAAACTAGTCCCTCAAGGTAAGCTAAACAGGTCTCTTTGCAGCAGATCATCTCTGTGTTCCTCAAAGCGTTACAACAAGTAATTCTCCTGCATATAAACCGTATTTTCATGGTACTAAATAGAACATGATCCCAAGAAACTGTAATTATGTAAAAAATCAGCAAGGAGTGAACAGAACTACATTTCAAAGTAATTAAAATGGAAAGAAAACCAACGTCCATTTTGGCACACTTAAAGATCCGTATCCAAACACAAGAGCGGCAAGAATATAACAAATAAGCGTGGGTTGTCCTGAACACACGACTGCGGAGACCAGACGGAAGAAAATCTGCCAGAGTGTTAAGAAGGTCACTTCTGGATGGTGTGCACAGACTTACTCTGCTCACCTTAACTTCCTCGACTTTGTGACTTGGGGCTACAACGGCAAGGTATTCTAAGTGCTGTCACCAAGTGGCATGCCGGGACCCAGGCGAGCCTTCGCAGAGGAGGGGTGCGGTGGGGACTGAAGGCAGCAGACCTGTGCGGCTCGGCCCGCAGCCCCACGACAACAGGGAGGGTCTCCAGAGGCTGGCGGGGGCGGCGGGGGTGCGTGGGCACCGGGGCCCAAAGGGCAACGCTGGGAAGAAAGCTCCAGTCTTCGATGCCAGGGCGAGGTGATGCTTTCTTTGGTGAGGTCAGCTGCTGAAGGTTCTGGAGTAAATTAACTCGGCAATCACCATAGGGACATAAATGCACCACGGAGAGGACAGAATCCCAGAGCCCAGTTACAAGACGCCAGATGTGCTCAGGGCGCAGGGAATGAAGTCTGGATTAACAGAGTAGTAGAGGAAACAAAAATGAATTCTAAACGAGAGACGGTTAATCTAAGCCACGTGTCCAAGCATCTCCTCAGTTAATAGAAAAAGGAAACAACTACCTATATTAGCAACCACGTAAGTGCTGTCATGCAGCACGTTTACAAGTGAAGAGTATCTTCCTGCCACCAGAACACTTCTCTCAACCAACAACAATCCTGACTAGTAGAGTGGGGCCATCAATCCATCAGCGGGATCGAATACCTGAAATAGCTATGGGGACCCTGGAGAAGGTTCAAAGACTCAGTTTCCACAACCGTGACATGGGACGAATCTACCTCTTTTGGCTTAATGGAGAAATACAAGGCAATGAGATAATGCCCATCGCAGGACCTCGCGTACAGAATAAACTCAAAGGTCAACTGAATCAGTTTATATCCTGGAACTGAAAATATTCCAAAGTGTCGCAGGAAAGTGGCAGTGAGTCCTAGGTTTAGGCTTGTGAAAGAGTTTACATATTCCCTAAGTTCCCATTTGGGTCACGGGTTTGGAAGGGTAGCCTTCTGACAGTAATACAAACTCACTAAATGTACACACCAGTATGTATACATCTCTTAGCGTTAGAGCAAACTAATTAAAAATGTTGGCATGCTATCGACCCTTAGGATACTAAATATAGTCCCAGCTAAACTCAGAATAACAAGTTTCATATTCAAAAACCTACGAATGATAATCCACATTGCTGATTATATCTTTGGTTATGGTTGAAAAAATTTTAATATTTCCGTTTTAAATGGTCTCAAAAGAGCAGTTTTTCCATGAAGGTATCTTGAAATACAGTGACATCATATATTTTATCTAGTGCTACAGTTTACTCGCTTTTAATTTGCTGCCCAAATGTGTAATATGTGAGTGATGGCAACACCACAAAAGAATGTCGTTTTTAAAGAAAAAGCTTTGCACAGCTGCTTGTAATAAAATAACCAAACCTCGGAGCAAGGCTGATTAGATAAAGATAAATATAGTAACACATGCAGAAGTCTGAAATAGATCTGAGAAAAACTGTCACAGAGGACACTTCCATGACTGTCCTGACAAGTGATTTTTAATAATTAAATGAGCCTATACATGCATATGCATAGTTTTACATAAAAGCTATTTATAATATCCCCTTACGACGTCACAGAATCATAAAACTGTGCATTTCATTTTAAACTCAATTGCTAACTTGGTACACAGAAATCGTTTATAAATGGCCTTTATTATTTAAAGTCGTACGTATAATGAGAATTAACTTAGAAGTCTTATTTTAATTTTCAAAAACAAGCTAAACGCTCATGAAGCAAGGCGCTATAAATTATGTTCCTCTATTTTAAACACAGATAAAGAACAAGGTCTAACTTCTGGCATGTTATCCTCTATTTATAGGAATTAAATACAATTAAATTTAAATCATGTCATAAAAACATCTAGCTGCAGTTTCTCTCATTTTAGAAACAACAGAAATCGATCTCTCTGTAATATACAGAAGTATCTGAAATTGCTTTCGGCTAGTCTATTAAAATCAGTGAGTGGGGCTAAACTGTAAAACAAATACACATCTACCCAGATTGCGCCAATTAAGCTTATGTTTTATTTAGTGGCATAAAATAACACTTCATATAACTCACCCTAAATTAACATTTGCTAATACAACTATGACCCAGATTACTGTGAAACTCTGACACTTCTTGCAAGGAGAGAAGTGGGACTTCCTTTGCCGGCCCCTTGCGACTTCTGCTCCCTGACCCCACATGCCTGAGTCTCTTCCCGCGGTCCGTTCCCACACCAGAGTCATGATGACTTGTTTTCTTTACCTTTATGCTAAGTCTTGAGATCAGGCCTTGTAATTCAGCCAACTTTGTTCTTTGAATCTCCGTAGACATTTCGGAATCACTTGGCCACTTCACACAAAAAAGGCTAAAGTTGCACTGACCCTATCGATCAATTTGAGGAGAACTGACAATTTTATAATTATTTCACCTTCTGACATATGAGCAAGTGCCATCTCTCCGTTTATTTTGATCATCTTTCACTTCTCTCTGCCATGTTTGATGGTTTTCGGTGCACAGGTTTCACACACATCTTGTTACATTTATTCCTAAACATGTCATATTTTCATGCTATTGTACAAAAGAGTAACTTATAAAATTTCATTTTGCAATCGTGCATCGCTAGTGTGTACAGAAGTACAACCCATTTTTACGTCTGACCTTGTAGTCAGAGACGCTGCCGGGTTCACTTACTAGTCCTAACGGTTTTTGGTTAAGATCTTCTCTGAACATGATCGTGACACCTGTGAATGCAGGATTTGAATCCTTCTTTCCAATCTGCATGTCTTTTATTTCTTCTTGCCTCACGGCACTGGCTAGAGCCTACCATGCAGTGTTGAGTCTCAGTGATCAGAGTGGACATTCTTGCCTTGTCTCCATTATTAGTGGGAAAGGGTTTAGCTTTTCATCACTGACTGGATTAGCTATCAGTGTTTTATAAAGGCATCTGATCAGATTGAGGAAGTACCCTACTTACCAAATTTAACTAAGAGCTTTTTAAAAATCACGAATCAATGTTGAACTCTGTCAGATGCTGCATACCTGCAAATACGGAGACGATCATACAAATTTTTATTGTTTATATGATTAATTATACGGATTCACAAACGAGATAAATCCTACTTAGTTGTGATGTATTATCTTTCTTTAAATTTCTTTTTATTTGCTATAGAGGTTTATTGATTTTTGACTGACTGAGGACTGGATCTGTGGTGCCCAGAACAGCCCCTGGCACTTAATACGCTTTGACACAATTTAATCGGGGTGGGTAAGTGATAGAGCGAGGGTGCATGCAACAAACAAGTGGCAGGAGCACGGCCAGACGGAGGTCTTCAAGCTCCTACCATGTAGCGTGACATCAGTGATGCCCGAGTCAGTCATGACCCCCCACTCCCCCGCCTCTAGCCCCAGCCCGCTGGCATTTCAAACACAAGAAAGCAAAAGACACAAGGAGAAATACAGCCGCAGGCTCCCGATGCCGAGAAGCAGAAGCTCCCTCCCGCAGCCCCTCCTTCCAGCGCTCACAGTAATGTTCCTGAATGCACATCCGTCAGGGGCTCCTGTGAGGGTGTACCTCCCATACCCAACTTACCTGTTTACAGATTACTGGGTCTGATGTGCTGAAATTGTTAGGAATCATAACATCTGTCTTCACGGGGGATACTAGTCTGTAGATTTCTTTCCTTTTAGCCACCTTTCTCTGATTTGGCAAGAAAGTAATGAGGACCTCATAAAATAAGTCCAGACCTATTCTCCCCTCTTGTGTTTTCTGAACGGACTCAGGTAAGATTGCTAGTGTTTCTTCCTTAAAAGGTTGATAGATGCCATCAGTGAAGCCATCTGGGCCCACCGTTTGGTTTAAGAAAAGCATTTAATCACAAATTCACCCTCTTAAAAAAAATACAGAAGTATTCAGATTTTCTATTTCTTCTAGTATCAGTTTTGGGTTCTCATAGGTCTTTCCAGTTGGTGAATTTCTTGGCATAACGTCATGCATGATATTTTTATTATCCTCTAATAGCTATAGGATTTGTAGTGATGGCCTATCCTCTAATCAGAATATTGATAATTTAGGTCTTCCTTTTTTTGTTTGTTTCTTAATTATCAGGTTAGCTAGCATTGTTAAACATTTTTTTTTCCCTTTTTGCCCCTGGTTTTATTGAGTTTTCTGTATTGTTTGCGCATAGTCCTTTTTCACTAATTAATTCCCTGCTCTTTGTTTTCATATTCATGTTAGTTAGCAAACTAATTCCCTGCTATTGAAAATAGAGGTTTAGTTCACTGGTCCTAGATCTTTCTTTTTTTCTAATGTAAGCTTTTAAAGCTGTAATTTCTCTTTAAGCATTACTTTCTCACATAAAATTTAATGTTTTTTCATTTTCACTAAGTTCAAAATATCTCCTATTTCTCTTGTGATTTCTTCACTGACTGTCAGGTGTACTTTGAAGTATATTCTTTTATTTCCAAGTATTTGGAAACTTCCATATAGTTTTCAGTTACTGATTTTTAATTCAATTCTGTTGGGGTAAGAGAATACAGTATGTATTATTTCAATCTTTCAAATTTAAATTAACATTTATTGAGATTTAGTTTATGTATTTAACTCCCATATTTCTAATTTTTTTTTTTTTAGAATTTTAGGGATTTCTGGGTTTTTTAAATGTTTATTTATTTTGAGAGAGAAAAAGAGCACGAGCAGGGGAGGGACAGAGAAAGAATCCTAAGTGAGCTCTATGCTGACAGAACAGAGCTCGACACGGGGTTCAAACTCACAAACCGTGAGATCATGACCTGAGCTAAAATCAAAGAGTCTGACACTTAACCAACTGAGTCACCCAGGCCCCCCTCCCATATTTCTATTTTGATGAATACTCCATGTACAGCTTCAAAAGAATGTGAATTCTATTGTTGGGTAGAGTTCTCTGAAAAGATCCATTAGGTCAACTTACTTCATAGTGAAGTTCAAGTCTTCTATATCCCCACTAACTTTCTTTCCATTTGCTCCATCAACTATGTAATCTACAGCAAAAATAGCGGATTTCTTTATTTTTCCTTTTAGTTCTAAGAAATTTTGCCTTGTGTGTTTTGAAGTTGTGTTATTATACTCGCTTGCAGGTTCGGGATTTTTACATCTTGTTGAATTCACTCTTGCATGACGATGAAATGTCTCTCCATGACTGGTTAAGATTCCTGGTCCTGAAGCCTAGTTTTATGGGATGTTAAGCTCATACCGTTAGCACGGCTTATCTTCTTCCATCCTTTTCGTTTTAACCTATCTGTATCTTTAAAGTGTGTGCGTGTTTTTTTAAGTTTATTTATTTACTTTCAGAGAGAGTGAGAGCAAGAGCGAGCACGGGCTGGAGTGTGAAAGGCAGAAAGAGAATCCCAAGCAGGCTCTGCATTGTGAGCGTGGAGCCGGACACGGGGCTCGAACCTACAAACTGTGAGATCGTGACCCGAGCCAGATCGAGAATCAGATGCTTAACAGACTGAGCCACCCAGGCACCCCTGGGTGTTAAAGTGTGTCTCTTATAAATAGCATATAAATGAGGCTTACTTTTTTAAGCACTCTGACAGTCTCTGCTTCTTAATTACACTGTATGGAAAAATTTACATGAAATATAATTACCAACATGGTTAGGTTTAAATTTACCATCTTGATTTGTGTTTTCCATTTTTCTCATCTGACTTTACTTGTTCTTCTTTTACTGTCTCCAAGATTGATCACTTTCAAGTATTCCATTTTATCTTCACTACTGGCTCATTCGTTGTATGTAAAGTTCTTTTAGTGGTTGATCTCAAGTAGCCTTTCTCAAATAGAGTTTTGTGAGAATAAAGCTAACAGGAAATGATATGAATGAGTATTTTTAAATATCCCAATGACAGTATATAGCTCTTAGATGCAAAGAACAGAAGATACAATAAAGAGCTTTAGTTTTTATCAAATATGAAAACACTTTGGTCATTCTTTTGTCAAGTATTTCTTCTTTCCCCACCTGCACTGCGCTGTGACTGCAGGTAAAATCTATTAGACCACCTGATACTACTCCACAGGACACTGAGCTTCTATTCATTTTCTTAAACCTTAAAAAAAAACCATTTTTTAAAGTTTTATTTATTTATGCAATCTCTACACCCAGCATCGGGCTTGAACTCATGACTCTGAGATCAAGAGTTGCATACTCCACGGATTGAGCCAGCCAGGTGCTCCTACACTTTTCATTTCTTTGTGTGCGTTGGTTTTGATTTTCTACTTCTGTGTCTTCAAATTCACTAACTTTTCTTCTGTAATATCTACTCTGCTATTAATTCTGCCATTTTTTTTTTCATTTCAGAGACTGTAATACGTAGCCCTTAAAGTTCTACATGGTTCTGTTTTATACCTTGCAATTCTCTCATTATGCTCATTTTTCTTTTAAATCCTTAAGGACCAATACAAACAAGTGTTTTGAAGTCCTTTTCTGCAAATTCCATCACCTCTGTTGTAATCTGTTTCTTTCTGTTCACTGCTTATTCTCCTGCATCACATTTTTTTCTGTTTCATTGTGTCTACTAATATTTGATTGGTTGCTAGACATTATTTGACTAAGTTGTGTCCCACATTTTGTTGTTTTCCTTTAAAGCATATTGGGCTTTGTACCACAGGCAATTAAGTTCTTTGCAAAACTGGTGGGTCTTTGCAAGGTTTGTTTTTAAGCTCTGTTAGGGCAGGTGTAGAAAACTTGTTATTTTACGGCTAGTTTGGCCCTCCTACAGCATAATCCTTCCAGATATCCACTTAATTCAGAGTGTGTCCTACAAAGCCTCTCAGAATTTGGAACTTTTCCAGTCTCTCTTTATGAAGTCTGGGAATTATTCTTCTTAATTAGTTAATTAGACCAGTTACCTGGTCATTCTCCATCTGGCCTATGAAAGCACATCCTAGTATTCAGCAACAAACTCAAGGTCACCCGTTTCTGAAGCTATTCTTCTGTGTAATCACTTCCTCTCCTGTACTGTTCCCCACATGCTTAATCCATTTCAGCTTCCCATAAGACCATTTCAGACTGCTTGGGTTTTACTGCTTGGAGTCTAGAAAATGCCTCTAGGAAGAAAGCTGCGGTGATTTTAGGGCTTTCCTTGACTGTTTTATCTCAGGATCACAATCTATAGTGATAGTGTACTATCTATATCCAGTTGTTTCATCTATCTGCCCAAGTTTCTAGTTTATTTAAGGTGGTTTATTTAAGGAAATCTGGTCTCTGTTACTCCCGCTGTGGCTAGAAACAGAACAAGGATACACTCTGAACTGGACATACGACTGAAGCTTTGAACTGAGCTAAACTGAGAGGAGTCTTTCTCTTATAAGAAACAAAAAGTGACTAGAAAGTTACTGAATCAATCGAGAATTCATTAGCAGATGGAAAAGAAGATTTTAAAAAGCTCAGTAAGGCCAAAAGTAAAGAGAAATACAAGCATGTCCGGCTTATATTCCACTGGGTTCATACTTTTCAACGTACTCCTTAGTCCTCTAAATATATTTTTTTGCAAAATGTTATCAAAATACATCACAGTTACCTGAAATATCTTTAAAGGGTACTTCGTATACTGATTGCCTGCCAGCCTTAAATTTGTATTAGTCACGTTCCTATAAAATTTAGTGTAACCTGAGACAATTTGCGTTGAATCTACTTCCCAAAAGCAACATTTTAACAGAGCATTATATTCCTAATCACGGAGAGGTTACTTGAGGATAGAAGGGTCATTTACAAGAAGTAGCAAAGACCTGGGCTGGTTGCCATGGTCTTTTTCCCCTCAAACACAGTTAATTAGACAGTATTATTTCCAGCGAACATAGAGGTGGCCTCCAGGACTCTCACCACGGTAAGTCAGCACATGAGAGTCAACTTAATAGCCACTCGTGCCCTATTTCAAATAACAGCCAAACGTAAAGGGCAGGTGCATGGCCCAGGCACTGTTCTGAACCACCTTACATATGTTACGTCGTTTAACTCTCACAAAACAGTGTGGTGTTGGTACTTCCACGAGCTTCGGCTAATGATGACAAAACTGAGTCCCACAATTAGTGGGGAAGCTAAGATTCAAATCTAGGTAGTCCAGTTCCAGAGTCCATGTTCTTAATTACTGTAACAAAGACTGGCAAACCGTGGCCTGCGGGCCAGCTGCCTATTTTGTGCATAAGAAGTTGTTTGGGCCAGGATGAGGGAATACATCCAGCTTTTAGAAAGAGTCACAAAGTAAGAAGGCCCCGACGAGAACTCTGCTTGGGGAGGGACAAGTGGGACTCATCAATCCCAAGTAAGGGAACATAAGAAATGTACAGCCATGGCAACAGATGTCTTTCCTGAGTGCTTGGAGGCCCTTCGGTTGTGCTGATGTTTCTGCACAGTGTGTCTACGTTTTGAGGTTATCCACATGTTCTTTCTGGTTAACGTGACGTAGGTTTATCTTCGGAATGGAGAACGAACAGCACCAGGACTGCAAACACATCTTCCCTTTTGAGTCAACCTGGAAAGGACCTTGTGGCCCATCCTCACTCCCAACACCTTGCTTACCAAACAGGATATTATTTGTCATCGGCGTACTCAGTCTACCGGATTCTGGGCTGAAATTCGAATCTATTACAATAAAAGTAGGCTGAATTTGCTTATACGCTATCCGCACAACTGACAGTTACAGAAGCACAAATGTTTTCAGGGGGAAAAAACTGTTAGGGTTAGTAATGGAAACAAGAGTTACTCACTCAATGTGTTGTTGTTGCTGTTGTTGTGGTCCAAAGTGATGACTCAGTTTAAAAAGCCAGGAGCAAAGCGAAAGTTTCATATTACTTTGTTTGCTAAGGTCACTGTCACACTAATTCAGTCAATTACTTAAACGGTTTAGTCTCTTTGGTAAAACTTCACTACAGGTCTGGATTAGTGAAACACTAAATTGGGAAATATTTTTAAATGTTTTGTTTTCTCAAAATATGCACATGTAGAACAAATCTAACACAAAAGAATTGATGTGTTTCCACCCTTCCTGCCCACCCTGAGTCCCATTCTCCAGAAAAAAATTTGACCGTTTTTTGTTCCTCTGACAGTTATCTCTACAACTCAAAAAAATGAACATATTTAGGTTTCCAGATTGAATAACCTTACATAACGTCTACTGATTTTCCTAGATTTAAAAATCAGAATTTAACTCATCTTCACCGACCTTCAACTATGACTCTCAATTTTGAGCCCTTGTAACACTAACTGCGATTTTAAGTAAACGGAATACAAATTCCCGTTCCGACAAGCCGGCTCTGGATGCTGGAGTCGCCACACTTTTCCTCTAATAGTGTGAAGACGGTAACCATTCATACCTGGAAGTAAACAGCACCCAAACCTTCCGTATCGCAGACTTGTTCTAAATGTTGACAATCCACAACCAGCATCTACATTATAATATATACATATCATTTAATGCCAAGCAAAGGGGTGCGTCAAAATTACATTGAATTCTTTACAAACAAATGCAACGGCGTGACCTCCTGACCACTCCAAGAATAAAAAAATTCTAGTTTTAGGACTGAGGGGACCTACTTTTCCCACTGATCACTTAAAACCATGGCCTTTCTTCTGACAGGCCCCAACTGGAATTCTTCCTAAGTCTCGGAAGGCAGGGCTGGGGGGGCCCTCAGAAGCCTTGTGCCCCAGCTCCACTTCGGACGCTGTCGTCTGGACCTGGTTCACAGCCGGTGCTCTTGCACTGGCTGCTCAGGTAGGTTGGTTACTCCGTGTCCTGAGGGCCAAGGCTGTCTTTCTTGGATACTCTCCCGTTTTGCTGGGGTGCACACTCAACCATCTTCTCAAGAAGGGTCCTTGGGAAGCTAACTTATCTAGTCCTCGTACATCTCAGTATGTCTTTATTCTGCTGTCATAACAAACAGTAGTTTGTCAGATACTGAACTGAGTCGGTTTACCTTCGGATCCCGTGGGCAATACCTAGGGCATCCAGTACCACTGATGAACACTTTGACGCCAGTCTGACGTTCCTTCACACATGGAGAACTTGTCTTTCTTCCTCTCTGAACATTTTTGCAATCTTACCTTCCTCCTTAAAGCACTGAAATTTCACAAAAACATACCCACGGGTGTCTTGTTTTTATTAATCATGCTGGATCTCGGTGGGTCCCTTTAATACAGAGACACATACCTCTCCTGCCTCTGGAAATTATCTTCCTTTACTTTTTTGATAATTTCCTCTCTTTCTTTTTCTCTAACTTCTATTAAGCCAAATACCAAACCTCACAGGTTCATTTCTCATGTCTCTGTTCTTGCATTTTGTTGGTCTTGGCTCTCCATTTTTGGGAAGATTACTTCACTTTATTCCCTCGTATTTTTTTACTGACATTTCCATTTCAGCAATTCTTTTTAAAAATGAATCTAATAGCCCTTTTATGTAATATCATTGCTTCTGCATTAGCCATTCTCCTTAAGGCCCACCTTTTTCTTTCATGTGTCAAGTGTCATACACTCGATGACCCGTGGGTCTGTATGTTCACTAGAGACGGGAACACAGGAGAACGAGAGTCGCTCTCCTTCACTCTTGCGTCACTGGGTATTTTAGGAAGGCCTCTTCTCTGACTGGAAATTCTGAGCTTATGTGTGACCAAGATAGGCTTTACTTGGCATAGGCAGAAAAGAACCTGATTGGTGAGCAGCAGACCCCAAAGAAGGAGGAGGGCTTTGCAGTGGAACCAAACTCCCCATCAGAAGTCCTATTTTCTGAAGTTAGTTTCCTATCTATGGAAGAATCGGCTTTTGCCCATTTTGCCTGACCTTGCACACCAGCGGCCTCTGCCTCCAGGAGTGCGCACATCTGCGGTGGGAGGGTGGGGTGTGGGGGACTGGGGTGGGCGACAATTGTACACCCAGCCCTTCGACTGTACCTCGTTTTGGGAAACCTCATGTCTAAGTTTCTAAGCTCTAAAACAGCTGCTGACTCTGAGCCCCTGCAGGGGACGATGCCTCCCGCATCTGCACAGGCCCCCTGGCAATACACACAGGCTAGCGCTTTGCAACCCGTCTCATCTCCCAAACCCCAAAAACTTTGTTGAATCTCGTTGGCTGATGACCTCTCTCCCTTTGGTTTGCTATTTATTGGCGGATGGTTGTACCTTTCGTCTCTTTTTGTTTTTAAACATTCTGTGCTTTCATTCTGATGAGGCTTTAAAATGGACAGAGAGCAATTAACAGTGCTCAGTGCCTAGCCTACCTTCTTGACCGGAAGCCTTCATCATTTTTAAGCTTATAATGGAAAGTTACAATGACACACAAAAATAGGACACCGTAATGAAATGTCATGTGCTAATGACTAACTTTCCAGAATATTTTAAGCAAGTAACATTTGATAACTTGTGGCCTCTACAACAATAAACTCTATTGAGCAAAGTCCTCTGTGACCGACCTATAAGGATGAGAATTACACAATATGTAGAAACTGCTTTGTAAGAATGAGTGTGTTGTATAATTTGATTTTGTAATCAGGTCAAGAGTTCCTTGCAGTATCTGTTACATGGGCTCTCACAGAAAAACTGCCCAGAAGGGGACACAGGACACAGTCAATCCTCTTCTGTAACAAGTAAGAGCGGCCCAGGAATCAGGTGTATGTGCTCATAGGTCTAGAGGCACATGAAGTCACCGGCTAGGGCAACCCCATCTTGTCCACCAAGTTAACAGCAATCGCCAGAACCCCCTCCCTCTTTTTAACATCTTACTGATAGGTAACTTAAAAGGTATATGCAATTTAATATAAATATTGCTTAGGCTAGATTGCAAACTTCACACAGATTGTAAAATAAAATGTGATTTTAGAAAAACCATGAGCCTGTGGCAGACTGCTTGAACACCCTATGCGCACGTGTTCCTTTTTAGGTGTGCTTTGGTGGGAAGTTTGAGAAACACAATGCTAGTCAGCAGCAAAACTGGATTTCCAGCCCCATCATCCTGGTCTCTGGACTCTAAGTCCTGAGAGCAGAACAGGAAGTGTCAGCTTAACCCACCGACGCATCACCAAGACCTAGATTCAGTAATGCAAACACTAGGAAGGTTCGCCAGCTTACAGATGTAAAACTCCACGGAGAAACGAACACTTATCTGGTACTTCACAGTTTACAAAGCCGTTGTTAAAAGGTGGCAAAGATAATAAACTTTGCAACAGCTTTGCATATGGATATTATCATCACTCTCATTTTACAAAGAAAGGAAAGCTCGGAGACCTAAGTAGCTGGCCATCATGAGTAACCTGCCACAGTTAGTAAATGACTTAAGCCCAGTCCCGATTACGCCCAAACTTTCGCAGTGCAGCATGCAGCCAGTCTCCTGCCTTGACCATTCACCTGTTCCCTTTGCGTGGCGTCTGGTTCTTGTTTGATGGCCGTAATAGGCAAGGAGAATAATCCAAGGTTTTCATATGTGTGCTTTCAGCTGCTTGCATTTTCCAATTCCTTTGGGCCTCACCTACTTGCCCCCGCAGTGCTCCCCAAGCGGAGAGTGGATGAGAAGCTACCGGTGGGCATGTGTACCCTCCCTTCTCGGTCGTGGCTGCAACTAAAGAGATCAGCACCTTCAACTTCCAGGTGGTGCCCAAACAAGCCTGTGTCTCACACTGGTTCACAGAGAAGAGGCAAGTGAATGTCTCCACCTCCTCTTCCTGCTCTCTTCCCTACTCTGGAGGCTCCCCTCCTCCTCCTCGGGCCACTGCCCTAGAAGGACAGCAGTGTGGTAATGGCTGGTTCTGTCCCCTCCACCCAAATACCACACTCCTGCCCAGAAGCCCTGATCCTGGACTCACAGGTCGGTCCCGCCGTCCCCCAGCTTCAGCGACACGCTGTCCTGGTTTTCAGACATCGACGCCAGCTGACTCTGAGGACGCCCTCCAGGAAGGTAGGATGAGGATCAGACCAGAAACCAACGGAGCCAACCTCCCCTTAACAATATCACCATCAGGGTTTCCTCATGCAGAACACGGTTTCTTTCTCTTAGACAGCACACACTGCTTCCCAAGGTTTGAATTAAGTGGGGCTCCAGCACGATCCACAAGCCTCTCCATCCCGTGTAACAGTTCGATAATGAAAACATCCTCTTTGCTTACAGTCAACTCACCGACTTAATTCACTCCTGCACTGGGAAGGGTGCAAAACTCGAAGTGTCTGCAAACCTCACGAATGTGCAAAGAGCCCACACGTACACGTTCACGCTGAGAATGGGACACTTCATACGCGGACTGTCGTAAAACCCCAAGCTTCTATTTTTAGGCAATTATACCCGTTGCCACCAGGTCACAGTCTTCGTTTGAAGGCCGGGGCGCCTCTCCAGCGCAGGCACTGCTGCATTCTAGGTCTTGCGAAAACTCCACACTCGCTCAGTGGCGAGGAGTCTAACTATATCCAAAGACACCGCGCATAATCCAACAGCTACGCCTGGGAATAAGACGGACCGTGACAGGAGACGCTCCCCTGGGCGTTCTTCCACCCGGGTCACCTTAGAGGTGACAGGACTCAGACAATACACTCTTCCCGAATGTCTGAGAAACTATTCCCCCGAGCCCCTTCGTAAGAGACGGCTTGGCCAGCGGAGTGGCTATCTGCCCAGACGGCCGAATGCAGAGGGCTGTGAGACAGTCGGACAGTGACCTGGTACTAAACCACGCAGTGACAGAGCTAAACAGAAACACAGCTTCCATTCCACTCGTTCATAACGACTGCAAAAAACACTGTTTCTTTTCAACACACAATTCTTCCAGCAATACCTTAGTTTTAGTTGGACACCAACGCCTTCAATGATAACAGTATATTTTATTCTATGTGATGAATATTAAAATGTCATGCTTCCGGTTCAGTCACCTTACAGGTTTAGCCCTAAAACTGTCACTTATAATTACAAGAGGGAAAATGAAGTATTTATTGTACTTATTTTTTCAATTACATTACACAGAAATTAGGTGGAGGGAACACTTGATTTCAGCAGCCCCTTCACAACACACACCATCCAACAACTATCTGGCTTTAAATACTGGGGCACTGGGAAGAGTTCCTAAGAGTTTACATACAAGTCAGCAAACAAATGCCTTTCAGGTCTGCTCTCCAGACCTGTCCAAACCATATCTTTCAACACTAAATTACAAGGGAAACCAAGTGTCTGTCAGGCGGGGCCCACGGGCAAGTGGAAGGGATCTGAGCCACAAGCCGTAGGAGCCACAAGGACACTTCCACTAAAAATAAAATTTCACTTCAGCCTAGTAAAGGTTATGCTTCATTAGCCAAGCCATGTTCTCATGAAGGTGATAAGCAACTAAAATGGACTCTGATTAGCACAAGAACAGGGGGGATTTCTGGAAGAATCTCAGAGAATCAACGAGGACTCTGGAAGGTGACAGGCAGTCACCAGGCAAACACAACCAGCAATGACACAGTCAGACCCATGCTGGGGTGGGGGGGGCGGGGGGGGGGGTGCCTCTACCGGTCCCTGGAGAGTCCTGAGGAAGAGCCTCCCCCCGCTGCCCCACCCTGGAGTTCAAGGTTCCTATGGAGGTGGGGGGCAGGGAAGGGGGGGAGGGGGAGCGAGCACCCTCTGGCTCCCTCCTTAGTGCAAACATGCCCAATGTTCTACTGGAAACTGGGGTGTTTTCAGGAAGGGGAATGGATACCAAGCAGCTGAAAGCAACAAATGTCTACTATCGACGATCAACATCTAGCAATACTGAAATGTTTCTCAGTGTGAGTAAATCAATACACGTAAGCATATTCACACGGCCATGGCTCTCAAAGGACTCAAGCTAGATGCTCCCTACAGGGTAGTAAAGGAATAAACACCTTCTGTTTGGGCTCTACCTAGAATTTTTGTCCAATTCAGATTGTGATCCATGTGAATAAAGAACCAATCTGGGACAGACTCAGGGGTAGCCTACCAAGTGCCATATGTAGTTAACTGTCAAATCAAACACTGTCGTTATTCACCCACGAAAATAGACTTGCGTACGATCCAAATAAATTTGCAAACTGATATTCATCACCGTGATACAGAAAACACGCTTGTCTCAATGCTTTTTAAAAGACCTAAATTTCATGAAGATTAAATATTATTATAGAAAACTCAATCCTTCCAATCAAAAAGGAAAGAGAAAGTAAACATTCTAACATGAACAAACTGCATAATGTATACACTGGAATTCACAGATCTAGAAAAACCTAATGTATAAATCGGATGTAAAAACACTAATGTATAAATTGAAATTCATAGATCAAAAAAAAGCTACATATTAACAGTTCAAAAAGGATATATGTACACATATATAAATCTTTATTAGAAGGATGTCTCAAAACACTTGTCTAAAACGATAACGTTTCTAAGTTCCCACCTCCAAATGCTCAGTTCTACAGAACCCAGAAACCCACTTACATAGAGGGACTCGGGATTTAGCGGAAAGCACTTCTGTTTGTCTGCTGGAAATGATGCAAAAAGTGAATGTGAACTCACAGCAGCATCCGTCCAAACCCTATCGTAAAATACTCTGCAACACATTAAATACAAAAGAGCGTGCTTCCAAATGGTGGCTGCGGTATGTGCATTTGCTCGCAGACACGTTACTGCGTGCAGCCGGCACTAACCTTCCCGAAGCTTCAATCGAGGCCTGACAGCTACCAGTTCCAGTTCGCACGGGGTAATTAGAGCAAATGGCGGCTGGGCTTAATGTGCTGCTATTTCTTTTCGTTCTGGAATGTAATCAACAAGATATTAAGATCGCTTCTGCTCAGCTTTTCTTTAATCTCCATGCTGACAGAAATAGACATTCAATCGTCGGGCACCGAGCGACGAGGGCAGGTGCTCAGTCGGGTTCTCCCGACGGCCATCCCCACAATCGAGGTCCTCACGCTTTCTGCAGGACAGCATCTCTTCCCCGTCTGACAGGGAGACAGAACCTTCACGGGGCCTCCGCTCCTCCGCACCTCCTAGGCTTCTGGACGTCTCCCGCACCAATGTGTGCGCATCAGGGTGACCTGCTCTCGCGGGTCCAGGAAGGAAGAGCCGCGGCGGCTGCCCCCCGTGCTGTGCTACCGTAAAACCCGGTGCTCCCACACGGCTGTGGTGTGGCAGGACAACTCAAGGAGGCGTGAGGATGGCGAGCATGCGGCCCGGATTTCACAGGCATGTGCCGGCGTTCTTCACGCATTGGAGTGTTAACTCTCCCGTCCTCATGGAGACTGTACAAACGCGTGTGTATTTAATCCCCTTACCCCCACACTTGCTGTGAGCGCTCTGTGCAGCCTCACTCCTTCCTGGGCCTCCGGACCGTCCCATGACACCAGCACTGTCCCCACTCTGCCGTGAGACCGCCGGGACATCTCCGCCATCCTCCCGGGTCGTCCCTCACCTCCCAACGCCGACGGCCCTCAGCTCAGCACTCCCCGCACTTCATTCTATCATCAGATTTACTGCCATCAAACGCGACTCCGTATTTTATTTGTCAGTCCGCCTCCTCGAACTACAATCCGTGAAGGCAGAGGTCTGGTCTCTTGTTTCCTGCTCTATTTCTCCAGCCACTACAAGCACCGAATACACGGTAAGTACTCAGTAAAACACTCGAACGACAGATGAATACATGTCACAGACTTGTCAACCAAAAAGAATACTGGAAAATCAGTTCAGACATCCTAGGCACACAGTATACCCTAAAGAAAAAGGAGAACAAAATTCTGAGTACATAACATTTGCACCTGAACCTCAACTAACTTCGTCCGTTGACGTGGAGGTTGATGGACAGAATAAATGGTCGGTTGGGTCAGGCTCTGTGGCTGTTGGCAATGGAAATCAACACAAAAAAAGAAATTTACTAGGTTTCTGAGTGACTCCAAGAATTACCAGCAATGCTGAAGGATGACGTTCGAAAACACATAGGCAGCAAGACTACCCTACACAGGAGGACAGCCCCCCACACCAGAGGCCACCTCCAGTAAGAACTCTGCTGCCTGGGACTTGGACAAAGACCACAGCACTGGAAGGAAACCCCCCATCCACTGCCCCAACCTCTGAGATCAGGTTTCAACACAAAATCTTGAGCAGAAACTTCAGCTAGCAGACACCCTCTCAGACCCATAGAGCAGGGACCCAGACTTGGAAGGGGGACCCAGACGCCCGGAAAGCCAAACGAAAGCAAAACAGGTTCATCACGATAGAGGTGTAAAACACACTTCCGTCAGTGGAACTAGCAAAGAGGAAGTTCTTCCTTGGAACGCGTAAGTGCCCCAGTATCTGCACTGCAAAGGCCTCTGCCATACTCGACTGGTAGTAGAGTAGTGACAAGTTCATTCTTGCACCGGGCGGGAGAATGAAAATCAATATTCTAAACTTCACGTGTTTGAATGGCCATTTCAAGTGGCATTAGAAATGCTACACCTACTTAAGGTTGCACAAGATAAAGGTACCACTAAAATATTTTAAACCCTCCCTGTCTTCGTAACTCAACAGAAAGGTTTTTAAAGCATCAGAAATGACATGAATGTGTGTCCATTCGTGAAGCGAGTCATCGAAAAATTATCACACGGCGACCCAGATAACGGGGACTGGGAGGGGGTGACAGCTCCAGTTACAGAGCAATCACTGACTCACACAAATTCGGCTGTTCGCAGTTAAGAAGAGTCTGAGCTCTTGCACTAACACTCTTTCTACAGCTTTAATTTTGTGCAGCCACAAATTAAAGTCACTCCTGAATCTGACTCTACTCTCTTTTCTCTCTTCTAGGAAGTGTGAGAGGGCTGGCCAGGTACACTTGAGTTTAAGAAAGACAATCTGTTCCTTTCTTCTTCGGCCTCCTCAGGCTCCAGTGATGTGCACACAAAGCCCTCTCAAGGTCTGCAGAGCGGGGCAACGGTTTTGACACGCTCCCTGGAATCTCAAGAATGTATCCCCGTGGGCACTGAAATAGGCCTAGTTTAAAACAAACTATACCAAGGAAAGCAACAGACACAGAATACAAATGTGCTAAACACAAACAAACAAAGAACAAAAAACTAATCCAAAGAACATGTAAACATAATTTCGGGGTATGCCTCTTAAAACTCCTAGAAAATACAACATTAAAAAAACAAAAACAAAAACAAAAACTCGCTTGGCTTCATTCAAGGAACATTTACTAAAAACACCTACCATTTAGCACACAATGGGGCTGCAGCCAGCCCACCAAATGGACCAGTTCCTTCCCTGGGCACACACACGCAGGGTGCGGGGACACACGGAGGGCAAGATCACACCAGCAGAGATACAATTTGTTAAATCAACTAAACAAGGCCATGTGACTGACGTGGCTCCAAAGCCCTGGGAGCCCATGTAAGCAAACCAAAACCTAAGCCCATCAGTGTCTCAAGATTACAAAATCGGGGTGCCTGCGTGGCTCGGTTGGTTGAGCGCCAACTTCAGCTCAGGTCGTGATCTCGTGGTTCGTGGGTTCGAGCCACATCACGCTCTGTGCTGACAGCTGGGAGCCTAGAGCCTGCTTCGGATTCTGTGTCTCCTTCTTTTTCGGCCCCTCCCCCGCTCGCTCGCGCTCTCTCGCACTCAGTCTCTCTCTATCTCAAAAATAAAAATAAAACATTAAAAACAATCAAACTGCCGCCATTTATTCCTTCCATCAGCGCAATACCATAATCGAATACTCGGGACTATTATCACACTTTATAGATTAGGAGCCAGAAGCACAGAGAAGCAAGCAAGTCAGTTTCCCCAGGCCACAGAGCAAGGATTCAGCTCACTCCAGGGCCACGCTAGGTGAGGTTTTACAATAGCTCATATTTTCTCCATCTCTTTCTGAAACACTGAACTAATTAATATGTGACTGATTTCAAAGAAGCTCATTTTAACTCTCAGGTATTTTAGTAACCACAGATGATTAATTTTAGAGGAGTCCTCTGATTATTCCCTATTTTTTTCAAGTAATGGCTTCTGGCTGTGAATGAACAGGGAACTTCCCTGATCATGTTTAAAGTTGGCCACAGTAAGGCAGAATTCAAAAATACACATATTAGGTGAATATTCTGAACTGCCTGAGCCGTGGATCCTGTCATGGCATCAGGCAGAAGTTTGCTTAATAAAAACACTCGGCTTCCCTAAGATAACTGTTTCAACAGGCCAAACCTGCAAGCTGAACAGAGACCCCGTAACTTGTCATCTAACAGGGGGACCAGGACCATTTCCAGATACTTCTTCTGCCTCTGAAATGCTCATGACCAAATGTGATTATTAACAGGTCAAGGAATAAATTAATTCCAGGGCACTGGAAATTATGTTCATGAAACGAACAGTGGCCTTGCTGACATAGCGTCACTATTTCTAGACAGCACACTTGAACATCAAATAAATCTCACATCATGAACATGTGCCAAAAGCTAGTGACCTAGTTTCGTTAGGGTGGGAAAGGAATAGGCAATCTGTCCTTCGAGACCAGTACCAAAATAGCTTCCTAAAGCAGAGCTTCGTGCTCTTAAAAAGTTGTAAATAATTTTTCCATGCAAGAGCAAGAAAAATAGCTAGAGTCAATATCAAATAATGAATTTCATTTGTGTAACCCCATATGTTAAGGCTCGCTCTCACGATGCTCTATTTTCAAATCTTGGAAAAAATAAAGGATGAGGAGAATTACATAAGCAAGTATTTTCAACATCTAATAATGGCCACACCAGTAGACCAGCATTCTTTTTGAGAAACTCCACAAAGATAATTTGCTAACTCTGGCAATTCCAAAGAAAAATGCAAGTAACAAAACTGTTTTAAGTATATCACACCTACATAAAAATATAAAGAACTACTGAACTAAATCTGGCACAGCAGACACTGGCAAGAGGCAAGAACAATTTCTTTTAGCAGAGACAGGGCAGGAAGCGAGCGTGAAAGACATCAGGACTATGAAACACGTTTACCATGGGGTTTTCTTTCTGAAATAAAGAATGTGGTAAACAGGATAGAATTACCTCTCAGAATTCATTTTATAACAGCTACAAACTTTTTTTTTTTAATTTTTTAATGTTTGTTTATTTTTGAGACAGAGAGAGACAGAGCATGAACGGGGGAGGGTCAGAGAGAGAGAGGGAGACACAGAAGCAGAAGCAGGCTCCAGGCTCCGAGCTGTCAGCACAGAGCCCGACGCGGGGCTCGAACTCACGGACCGTGAGATCATGACCTGAGCCGAAGTCGGACGCTTAACCAACCGAGCCATCCAGGCGCCCCTAAGACACATCTTTTAAATTTGACAGATAAAATACACAAAAACTAAAAAAATATATATAATTAATAAAATACACTTTATAAAACCTCACCTATACTATACAAACAAAAAGAAATACACTTTCTTTTCGGGGCACCTGGGTGGCTCAGTCGGTTAAGCTTCCAACTTCAGCTCAGGTCACGATCTCTCGGTTCATGAGTTCAAGCCCAGCGTTGGGCTCTGTGCTGACAGCTCAGAGCCTGGAGCCTGCCTGGGATTCTGTGTCTCCCTCTCTCCCTGGCCCTCCCCCTCTCACACTGTCTCTGTCCCTCTCTCTCTCAAAAATAAATAAACATTAAAAATTTTTTTTAAAAAAAGGTCTATATAAGATAAATATATCTGAAAATCTGGGTAACTATACTTCTCCAATAATGTCATTTATTAAAGGAAACTTTTTTTAATGTCAAAATATATCAAGACACACAAAATGAGAACAAAATTTCTAAGACACGTTAATGCCATTATAATCTCAACCATTCCAGAAACTAGATTAATAAATCTTCTAAATAATTTTAAGATGCTAATATTTAACCGCTACCAAAATCTTACAAGACAACATATGAAACAAAATTCCAAGCTAATCTGATCTATCAAAATAGATGCAAAAAATTACCATTTCAAAGAATAATACACCATTGCCAGAATGGGTCGTTCCAAGAAAGCTAGAATCTTTCAACAACAGAAAATCTGCATATTTCAAGGACACCAAGAAAATTCAACATTATTAGCATGTCATAATATTTCCTTCATAAGGTTATGGATGTATAATCTCAAAGTAAAGACCAGGAGACTGCTTTATGGTGAAAACACCGGGAGCTTTTCTACCAGAATTACAAATAAGACAAGGAGAGATATCTAAATTCTACCATTAGATCAAAACCAGCGAGTTGCAGAAGAGAATGTGTAATATGATCATACTTTTAGGTAAAACAAATCTATGCATAGCCTGCATTAATACACTGGTAGATGCATTTTTAAATCTGAAGTGACAGGCTTCAAACCATTAATCATGGTTACTTATGAGCTGAACACTGACTGAAGCAAAATCAAGTGACAGTACACGGCATCAGCAACTGCTCTTAAGAAATTCTATTACTGAAAGATTAATTCTGAAACTCCCCCCAAACTGGCTCCTGTTATTATTTTGTATTTCTCATCATACGTTGTTAGTGTTTCTGTCTTCCTTTTTTAAAACCCAGCAATATTACTTTTGTATTCAGATGCTCTAGAAGGTAAATTTTCAAGTCACACCATCACTTTCTGATTAACTGCGGTTACAACATTTCTTCCAGAAGACCTCCCAGGGTGACACAGGCCCTGCGGGAAGGGCGGCCCTGGTTCCCCCACTGGAAGGGTCATGATGGAGAAGGCAGGCGATTTTCTAGTGGTGAGCCATCCGGAGAGAAACAACAGAAGGCAGAAGACCAGGGGAAGGAAGCGTAAGGCAATAAGCAGAACTGGCCGCCGGCCACGGGCCACGCACAACAGGATCACACGGCAGCACTACCACAAAAGGCGGCCGTGGCCGGTGGTTCACGAGGGTCCAAATACATATTCACAAAGTGCCACTGAAATGAAAAATTAGGCAAAATGCAAAGGCGAGACACTTGACTATAAAATCCCATTCTGGCTTGGCAATATGACCCTACAGGCACCAAAAAGCTGATCCAATAAAGGCCAGTTTTACGTACAGAGAAGTCTGAATATTAACAGGACGGTCTTCAGCTCCGCCACAATGAGGACAGATGGCGCTCGCCTGGGTGACAAACAGCCTGTTTCCTTTGAAGAACTCATGGCAACGCCTTTTAGGACTGGCGCTCTTAAGATCTCACCTCTGGAGACAACAGACCTGGAAGTAATTTGGTGAGATGTCCGTGACGAAGAAACAGCGGCCGTCTGGATGTATAGATTAAGAAGACTTTTCTGATTAAACCGTCAGTTGTTTCATAAAAACAACACGCCAGGTTTCCAGGTCAAGACAGTGAACTACAGGGCCCTGAATGGCCTCTTCCGGGATGCGTCGGATCTACGGCTAAACATACACCAGTTCCCTGTGAAGGACGCTCAGGAGCCAGCTGAGCAGCTCGTCCCCAAGGGGCCAAGGGGAAGAGCCCAGGTCAAAGCAGCAGGACAGGCTGGGACACTCCCCCCACAAACCTCAGCCCAGCATAGCAGCATACAACCGGGAGTGAGCTCTCGACTCCAGGCTGCCCCCGAGGAAACAAGGGTTTGAACTTCATACTGGGCACCCCAAACTTTAAGACCTGCACCCTGACAGACAAAAGCACAAAATGTCCAGCTTTGAAAGTCATCAGGCTTCATGGCAGAAGGCCCACAAGCTAGGGTGAACGGAGAGACGGACAACCAGAAAGTGCCGGGTCTTCCTGTGGAAGGTCCATCCTGGGGGGCAGGCAGCTAATTCAGCACACACCCAGCAGCCTCTAATCCTCTTCAAAGACTAAGGGGCCACGGGCACCACCGATGCGCCCTCCCCCGCCTCTCTCCAGGTCACCGGCGTCCCCCAGAAACGAGCCTGTGCACACACATGGCGCCCCGATTGCTGTGGCCGACACCCCCGATCACGCGGCTCTGGTGGCAAGCCCCACGTTCCTGGGTTCCACACGACCACAGCAGTGCAGGCGGCAGCCCGCAAGGCCCAGGATTCTGGTGACAGAGGCCCATCCGCTCATCTTCCCGGCTGTGGTGTGAGGGGCCACACGTCAAGGAGCCACTACATTCCCTGCCAGAGACAGAAACCAGCAGGTGCCACCTGAGAGCTCTGCATCTGTCCTGCCCCAGGTCACTGAGAAAGGACCTTGTGCACATCTGGAGCCCCCGCTTTTGCGGCTTCTGTCCAGACAGCCTGGGTAGGGAGGCCAGCTGGGCCACGTTAACAGGACCGACAGGACAACAGCAGTAAGAAACAGCTCTTGCCTGGCCATCGCCTCGGGGTTCAGAATTCAGGAAGCAGACAGAAACACCCATCTCCCGGTCCTCCTGTGGGACGTCCGTTTGCAGACTTTAAAAGCTCCTGTAGCTTCCCATCAGCCTGAATCCAGACGCTAAGATCCTCCCCTTGGGGACACTGACAGGACTCCCCACACCCTCAATTACCAGGAGCCAGGAGCCACTCAGAATGAAGCGAGATGCAAAGACAAAAACAATGTTTTGAGAGACAACCAAGAGCTAGGGCAGAGGTGAATGCCAAGGTTCATTTCCAAGCACCCTGGAAGAGGTTGGGAGAGGTGGCTGCTTCAGCTCATGCATAAAAAGCCAACACAGAGTCAAGGAAAATGAAGAACCACAGGGTATATTCCAAACAAAAAATGAAGAAGACACCTCATCCTCTTAAAAAGACCTCCATGAATGGATATGAGTGATTTCAAAATCAAGATCATAAAAATGCTCAGTGAAGACGGGAGAAGAATCCATGCACAAAGTGGCAGTTTTTTGTTGTTTTTTTTTTTAATATTTATTTATTTTTGAGAGACAGAGTGAGACAAAGTGAGACTGGGGGAGGGGCAGAGAGAGAGGGAGACACAGGATCGGGGAACAGGCTCCAGGCTCTGAGCTGTCAGCACAGAGCCCGACGCGGGGCTCGAACCCACAGACTGTGAGATCATGACCTGAGCCGAAGTCGGACGCTCAACCGACTGAGCCACCCAGGCGCCCCACAAAGTGGCAGTTTTGACAAAGAAAATAGACGAAGGTACCAAATAGAAGTCACAGTGTTGAAAATCACAAGAGCTGAACTGTAAAATACAACAGAGGGGTTCAAGACAGATGATGAAGCAGAAGAAAAAAGCCATGAACTCAAAGACAGACCAATGGGGTGCATACAATCAAAGCAAAAGGTGGGGGGGGGGGGAGCTGTGGATAAAAACACGTGAAGAAATCTTAAGAGATTCATCAGACAACAGGAAGAAAGCTAACAACCACATGATAGAGGTCCCAGGAGAACAGAGAAAGGGGCAGAAAACTTTTTGAAGACATAATGGCTGAAAATGTCCCAAACCTGGGGGATTAAGGGCCTGAGGTTCCAGGAAGTCCAGAGAGCTCCATGTGAGGAAAGGCCGAAGAAACCCACATCGAGACATATAATTAAAGTGCCAAAAGTTAAAGACAAGGAGAGAACCTCAAGCAGCAAGACAAATACAACTCGTTGTAAACAGGGAAGCTTCCACAAGCCTAGGAGCAGATTCTTCGGCAGAAACTCCACGGCAGAACGGAGCGGGCGTGGTACGATCCACGTGCTCAAAGAAAGGCATTTCCAGCCGAGGAAACCAGGCAAACTGTCCTTCAGAACTGAAGGAGACAGCTTTGGAAAATCTCTAGACTGGCCTCACATAAAGTAAATGTTAAAGAAGCTGCTTTAAGCTGAAATGAAAGGGTGCTAATTAGTAACAGGGAAATATATGAAAGTATAAATCTCCTCATAAAAGTAAATAAACAGCAAAATCCAGAACAACTTAATGTTGTAAAGGTGGCGAGCTAATCACTTATATGACTAACATGAAGAAAAAAGTAGTAAAAGTGACTGTAACTACAATTTTGTTAACGGATACACAAGATAAAAGGATGTAAAATGTGACATCAAAAACACTAAACATGGAGGGGTAATAAAAATGTAGGATGCGTTTGAACTTCAGCTGATGTTTGTAAGTATAAGTTCTTTCATGTGAGCTTCATGGTCACACCACACACACACACACACACACACACACACACACACACACAGCAGAAACACAAAAGATAAAGAGAAATGAAGCTACATTCACCACTACAGAAAACCATCAAATCACAAAAGAAGAGAGCAAGGAGAAGGAAATAAAGGAATTACAAATGGCAAGAAAACAGTTAACAAAATGGCAGTAAATACCTACGTTCAATAATTACTGTAAATGTGAAACAACTAGATGTCCAATCAAAAGACCCAGAATGGCTGAATGAATTCAAACAAAACAAAACATATGCTGCCCACAAAAGACACTTCAGATCAGAGGGACACGCACAGACTGAAAGTGAAGAGACAGGAAAAGGTATTTCACACAAATGGAAACCAAAAGATGGGAGAAGTATATTTACATCAGACGAAATGAACTTTAAGACAAATAACGTAATAAAAGACAAAGAAGGTCTTTATATTATGATAGTGGTCAATCCAACAAGACAATATCACATTTGTAAATATCTATGGGCCCAACACGGAAGCACATACATATATAAAGCAAAGATTAACAAACTTAACGGGGAGGGGGGCACCTGGGTGGCTCAGTCAGTGAGCGTCCGACTCTTGATTTCGGCTCAGGTCATGATCTCATAGTTGTGGGACTGAGCCCCTGCATCGATCAGCTCGGCGCAGAGCCTGCTTGGGATTCTCTCTCTCCCTCTCTCTGCCCCTTCCCTGCTCACACGCTCCCCCTCTCTCTCAATCTCTCTCTCTCTCTCTCTCAAAATAAGTGAATAAACATTATAAAAGAACCCAAAAAAACAAAAACCTTAAAGGGAAAAACAGACACCCGTATAGCAGGAGGGTCCTTTGACACCTAACTACATCAATGGATAGATAATGAAGACAAAAAAATCAATAATGAAACACTGCCTTAAATGACACATTAGACCAGATGGACTTAACAGTCATTTACAGAACATTCCATCCTACAGCAGGAACTTTCTTCTCAAGCACACATGAAATATTCTCTGGGACAAATCATACGTTAAGCCACAAGAAAGGTCGATGAATGGGAGATGACAGAAATCAGATCAAGCATCTTTCCGACCACAATGGTATGGAATCAGCAATCACTTAAAGCAAACAACTGGAAAATTCATAAATATGTGGAGGTTAAACCACACAAGCTGTGCTGAGCCACGGAGAGTGGGGGAAGACTGTGGGGTCACAGACAGCGGGGGAAGACAGTGGGGCAAGGGGTCCTGAGCTCTCTTCCTGTCGTGGACACGCCAAGATAAACGCCACATATAAAGCAACGCTCTCTGAAAACATTCTGAACACTAGCAGAACGGATCACTCACAGCCAAAAGCCACATCCAGAAAGGCAGGGATGGAGCAGGGAACCAAGCCTCCAGCACGATGCCCCCCCGCAGGAGGGACAGCGCAGGCCAGGAGATCCTCCCTGAGGAGCCCGGGGATCGAGCCCCACGTTGCACACCCCTGGCCCTGTGGACCTGCACCAAGAAGAGTCCCAGCACCGTGTGGCTTTAAAACCCAGCAGGGCTTCACCCCCGGGAAGGCCTGAGGACTACCGAGAACCAAAACTGCCTCCAAAGGGCCACCAGCTTCCTCCCGTGGTCTCAGAGCCAGCACAGAAGCAGTAGTCTGGAAACCGTCTGGGCTCTACGGGAAGGAGATGTACTGACTGACTTCAGGGCGGGCACCGGGGGGGCAGGAACCTGTGAGAAATCAGCCCACACCAGTCACAACTGCCGTTAACAAAAAGACAAGAAATGACAAGTGCTGGCAGTGATGTGAAAAAGGGAAATGCTCAGGTGCTATTGGTGAGAACGTAAATTGGTGGTACCACTGTGGAAAACAGCATGGAGTTTCCTCAAAAACTTAAAAATGAAAATAACACGAGGGGCACCTGGGTGGCTCAGTCGGTTAGATGTCTGACTTGGGCTCAGGTCATGATCTCGCGGTTCATGGGTTCGAGCCCCGCGTCGGGCTCTGTGCGGACAGCTCGGAGCCTGGAGCTGCTTCGGATGCTGTGTCTCCCTCTCTCTCTGCCCTTCCCCTGCTCATGCTCTGTCTGTCTCTCTCTCAAAAATAAACAAACATTAACAAAAAAATTTTTTAAAAAAGTATGATATAGTAATTCTACTACTGGATATTTACCCAAAGAAAATAAAAAGATTAATTTGAAGAGATATATGCACTCTTATGTCTACTGCAGCATTATTTACAAAAGCCACGATATGGAAGCAACCCACGTGTCCACCAAGAGGGGAATGGATCGATGGAATGTTACTCAGTGCCAAAAAAGAATGAGATCTTGCCATCTGCTACAACATAGAGAGTCCTAGAGGGTATAACTAGTAAGTTAGACAACGACAAACACCGTATGATTTCACTTACGGTGTGGAATCTAAATACTAAGGCAATCAAGAGGAAAACCGAGACTCCTAAATACTGAAGATCAGCGCTTGCCAGAGAAGAACAGGTGGAGAACTAGCCAAAGGATTAAGAGGCACAAACTTCTGGTTTTAAGTCAGTCACAGGGAGGAAAAGTACAGCACAGGGAGCCCAGTAAATAATATTTGAGTAACTTAACATGGTGACACACTCACCATGCTGAGCAGTTTGTAACATATGTAACTGCAGAAACCACTGCATTATATACCTGAAATTAATACATTATATGTCAACTATACTTCAAATAAAAGTGTGTGTGTGTGTGTGTGTGTGTGTGTGAGTGAGAGAGAGAGAGAGAGAGAGAGAATGTGTAGATATTGGTGGGGGGGAGGGGGGGGAGGGTGTCAAAGAAAATAGAAATACAAAAATACCAAAACCTACGGGATGCAGCAAAATCCGTTACAAGAGAAAAGTTTATAGCAATAAATGTACCTCAAGAAACATGTAAAATGCCAAATAAACAATCTAATCTTAAGGACCAAGAGAACAAACAAAGCCCTAAGTTAGAAGAAGGAAATAACAAAGATCAGAGTCAAAATAAGTGAAATAGAGACTAAAATTAAAAAGACAATAGAAAAGATCAATGCAACTGAGAGCTGGTTTTATGAAAATAAACCTTTGGTGAGACCCACAAGAAATGAAAGAGAAGGCTCAAACAAATGACATCAGAAATGAAAGCGAAGATGATATAACAGATGCCACAGAAATACAAACATCATGACACTACTACCAAAAATTATGAGTCAACAAACTGCACAACCCGGAAGAAATGGATACATTTCTGGAAACATACAACCCAGCAAGACTGAACCAATAAAGAAACAGAAAATCTGAACAGACTAATTACTAGTAAGGACACTGAATGAGTCATCAATAACAGACAAACAAACAAAGATCCAGGACTATTTGACTTCACTGGTGAATTCTAGCAAACCTTTAAAGAAGCATTAATACCAATCCTTCCCAGGCAAACCAAGAAAGAGAACTCTTAACTCTAGAGAAGAAACTTATGGTCATCAGAGAGGAGGTGGCTGGGGGAGGGGATTAAGGAGGGCACGTGTGATCAGCCCTGGGTGATGCATGAAAGTGGTGATAACTACTTTGTGCACCTAAAACTAAAACAAATATTATGTAGGTTAAGTAACTTGAATTTACACGAGAACTTTAAAAAAATACCAATCCTTCCCAAACTCTTCCAAAAAATAAAAGAGAAAGGAACACTTCCAACTTCACTCGATGAGGCCAGCATCATCCTGATAACAAAATCAGACAAGGACATCACAAAGAAAACAAACTGCAGGCCAGGACCCCAGATGAACACAGATGCAAAAATCTTCAACAAAACATACCCAAACCAAACCCAACAACACATTAAAAGGACGTTCACCACGATCAAGTGGGCTGCATTCTAGGGACACAAGAACGGTTCAACAGCCACAAAACTATATGACACACCACATTAACAAAATGAAGGATAAAAACCACACAGCAGATGCAGAAAAAGCACATCACAAAAGTCAACCTTCGTTCAAGATAAAAACTCTAAACAAAGTGGGTATAAAGGAAACATGACTTAAGAAAGGTCATATACACAGATACACCATACTCAATGGTGGAACACTGAAAATTTTCCCTTTACGTTCAGAAACAAGACAACATTTGCCTCGTTCAGCAACACGTCACCTCTTGCTATACGGTACTGGAAGTCCTAACTGGAACAATTAAAGGGAGAAAGCTAAAATGCATCCAAATCTAGAAGAAAGAAAACAAAAAAAGAACTAATAAAACTGTCACTATTTACACATGATCTATTGCATATGAAATATCATAAGTAATCCACTGTAGAAATGTTAGAACTAATAAATGAATTCAGGGAAGTTTCAGGATATAAAAGCAATGTACAAAAATCAGCTGCATTTCTGCACAACAACAACTATCAGAAAGAGAAATTAAGAAAACGATCCATTTATAATTGGATCCAAAAGAATAAAATGCTTGGAATAAATCTGACCAAAGAGGTGAAAGACCCGTCCACTAAAAAGTATCTGACATGAGTAAAAGGGACTGAAGACACAGAACAGATACAAAGATACTCTAGCTCATGGACTCAAAGCAACAACACTGTGAAGATGGCCATGTTACCCAAAGGAATCTACAGATCCAATGTAATCCCTGTCAAAATTCCAAGGGCATTTTTCACAGAAGTAGTACAAAGACTCGCAAAATTTGACGAAACCACTAAAGACCCCAAATAGCCCAAGCAATGCTGGGAAAGAAGAACCAAGCTGGAAGCATCACGTTTCCTGATTCCACATTTTCTTACAAAGCTTTAGTAATCAAAACAGTATGGTTTGGGCACAAAAAGACCTATATAGCAACAGAACAGAACAGAAAGCCCAGAAATAAACCTATGCATATATGGCCGATTAATCTGACAAAGGAGCCAAGAATATGCAATGGGGAAAGCACGGTCTCTTCACAACGAACGGTGCTGGGAAAACTGACCACCCGTATGCAAAAGAATATACCGGTTTCTTACACCATACACGCAATCGAGACAAAATGGATTAAAGACGTGAAGAGAATATCTATAAACATAAATCTTTTGAAGGAAAAACACAGGCTGTAAAGCTTCTTCACAATGGTCTCCACGGTGACTTTTGGACTTGACACGAAAAGCAAAGTTAACAACAGCAACACTAAACAGCATAACTACCTCAAACTAAATCTTCGGGGGCGCCTGGGTGGCTCAGTGGATCAAGCAAATTAATTTCAGCTCAGGTCATGGCCTCACAGTCATGGGATCGAACCCCACGTCAGCTGAGTGTGGAGCCTGCTCGAGATTCTCTCCCTCTCTCTCCCTCTACCTCTCTCCCCACCTAGCATGCGCGCATGCTCTCTTCTCAAAAGATAAAAAGTAAAACACTAAATCTTCTGCATGGCAAAGGAAACCATCAACAAAATGAAAAGACAACCTACAGAATAGAAGAAAATATTTGAAAATCATGGAACTGATAAGGGACTAATAGCCCAAAATATATACAGAATTCACCCAACTCAACACCAAAAGAACAGATTACAAAATGAACCGAGGTTCTGAACAGACATTTTTGCAAGCAAGACAGACAGATGGCCAACAGGTCACACAAAGGTCACACACGCAACATCACTCGTCATGAGGGGACTGGAAACGAAAGCCACAATGAGGTGTCACAACACACCGGTCAGAACGGCTAGTGTCACCAGGACGGGACATGACAAGTGCCGGCGGGGGAGTGGGGACGAGGGAGCCTGGTGCACGGCTGGTGGGAATGTGACGTGGTCCAGCCACCGTGGAAAACACAACGGAGGTTTCTCAGGAGCGTCAAAACAGAACTACCCTGCGGCCCAGCAACTCCACTCTGGGCACTTCTCCGCAGGAAATGAAAACACCGTCTTGAGAAGAAACACACACCTTCACGTCCACTGCAGCGTTAACTATAGCAGCCAAGACAAGCCAGCAACCTACGCGTCCACTGAGGGATGAATGGATAATGAAGCTCTGGGTGGAATATTCTGCAACCATAAACAGGAGGAGATCCTGCCATCTGCCACAACGCGGACGGACCCCGAGGGCACTATGCTAGGTAAAACATGTCAGACCAAGGAAGACAAACAGCGGATGATCTCACTTATATGAAGAAACTTGAAAAAAGGAAAAAACCACAAAATCATAAATACAGAAAACAGACTGGTGGTTGCCAGAAGTGAGGGTGGGGACTGGGAGTAAAGGGCGGAGACGGTCAAAGGTACAAACTCCCAACTACAAAATGAATAAACCCTGAGGATATAACGAACTTTATGGTGACTGCAGTTAATAATACTGTGTTGACCACTTAAAAGTTGCTACGAGTAAATCATAAAAGCTCCCGCCAGAAGAAAAAACATTTTGTGACTGTGTGGTGGCAGATGCTAACTATACGTACGTACTGTGGTGACCATTTTACAACATATACATACAAAGAATCATTACGTTGTATCCCTGAAACTAGTATTATTTATCTAATCGGTAAAAGATTAGATAAATAATAAGTAATACAATGAGTGGACGCATGCTTACGTATTCATTCACGACATCATGGCTCTTCCACTTCCAGCCATAAGGTAGCAGAGACTGGATTTACCTTCTGCCTGATACACCCGAAACTCAGTATTGATGACGCTGGACATGAGGCAACATGGGACAGTGATGACTCAAGACCAAGCAAGGTGAGCCCGACTCCCGCACAAGCGTATGGTCCAGAAAGAGCTGCCAGGACACAGAGCAGAGAGGTGGACCCCAGGCCAGCCCAGCGCCCTCTCAGTTAAAGAGGAGCCGTGAGCCCAGGGGGACACAGGTAACTAGTGTGCAGGATGGGGGGCAGACTCCAGAAATCTGGAGGGGTTCCCTCCTGAGTGTTCACCAGAGTACTGAGCACTACACGTGTGAAGAAACTCGGGAAAGACCCACCTAAAAGGGGGAGAGGGTCGAGGAGTTTGAGGCTGAGCAAAAGGACCATGACGAAAACTATTCGAAGGCACGCCATAATTCAAGTCGCCCACAACCAGGGATAAGGAGAAAAATCATAAGGCAGGTCTAGCAAAGAAACACACTGTTTCAAAAGAACAAAGAAAATGATGACGGCAGATTCCCGTCAAGGAAACAACTTCAGCTAAGACGGTGGTGTTGCGACATCGCTCACATAAGGAGAGATAAAAATATTACCAACCTGGAGCTCTGCACCCAGCAAAAACATTTCCAAATACAGAGCGAAAGACTTTTCTAGATCTCCCAAAGCCGAAGGAGCCCAGCAGCAGCTGCTGCCATGCACACAGAACTGTTACGGGAAGACGGATATTGGTAATAAATTCAAGTATGTGTCTACACAAAGGAAGAATCGGGAGAGGAAACAACCACAGGAGTAAATACGTGACATTTTCCTGATGACTTAAATCTCTTTTAAGAATAATTGATTTTTTTTAACAAAATTAATCATGAAGCGTGGGGTGAAAGCATATGTAAAAGTTTAAGTGCATAACAACGAAGGCACAAAGAGCAGAAGAAAACAATACAAGTACTTACTACTGCATTCTTGTGTATGAGATGTTTTATTCATGGGATGGTAGACTGTCCTAATGGAAGATATACAGTACCTGTCCTAAAGCAATCAATGAAAAAAAGTAAAGAATAATAGTGAATAAGTCAATAAAGGACATGAAATAGAATAAAAAAAACCCCACTCAATTCCAAACAATGGCCAAGAAAAAGAAACAAAGGGGAACAAAAACAAGAAACAGAAAACAAGTAAGAAAATGAGAAAGATTTTTTTTAATGTTTGAGAGAGAGAGAGAGAGAGAAAGAGAGAGAACGAGCGGGGGAGGAGCAGAGAGAGAGAGAGGGAGGCAGAATTCGAAGCAGGCTCTGTGCTGACCGCAGACAGCCCGATATGGGGCTTGAACTCAAGAACCATGAGATATGACTGGAGCCGGAGTCAGATACTCAACCGACTGAGCCGCCCAGGTGCCCAGAATATGAGAGATTTGTGTAGAACAGTATCAATAATCATATTAAAAGTAAACAGTCTGAATATTCCAACTGAAGGCAGTCATTGTGATGGATGGAAAAGCGGGACCCCACAATATGCTGCCTACCAGGAATGCATTTTAAGTAAAAAGACATAAAGGCTTATGAATAAAAAGACAGGAAAGGACAGATTAGGCTGACACCAAACCAAAGTAAACTGGAGTAGTTACATAAATACCAGGCATAGTCCAATTCACAACAAAACATATTGCCAGGGATAAAAAGGATTATTTTAAGATAATATAGAGAGCAATCCGTCATAAGACACGACAAAACTAAACATTTCCAAACTTAGTAACAGAGTCTCAAAATACTTGAAGCAAATACTAATGGAACTGAAAAGAGAAACAGAAAAATTCACAATTATAGTTCATTCACATTTACAGAATGTTCTGCCAAACAACAGAACATAAGGTCTGGTAAGAAAAATTAACAACCTAAGGAAATAGTTAGATGGTATTCATGGGTCTGAGGAGACAATAAAGCCAAGGTCAAATCTCTACAAATTAACCTATAAATCGAGTACAATGTTAACGAAAAAATCCCAGCAGGATCTTTTTCTTGAAATTGGCCTGCTGATTCATATGGAAATGCAAAGGATCTAGATTAGGCAAAACAACTTTGACAAACAAAGAAGGGGACTAAAAATACCTATTTTTAAGATTTATTTTAATGCTACGGTAATCAAGATAGTATGGAATTGGTACCAAGATAGGCAAATAGAGTAAGAGAACTGAAAAGAGCCCAGAAATAAACATACACAGAGCGGAGTTCTCACCTTTGACAAAGGCGCAAAGGCGAATCAGAGGAAAAGGACATTCTTTTCAACAAATCCTGCTGGAGTAACCAGATGTCTATCAGTCCATACTTCACACCATACACAAAAACTGACTGAAAATGGATCATAGGTCTAACTGTAAACCAAAACCATAGAAGTTCTAGAACGAAACAGAAGAAAACCATCTGTGACTTTGGTTTAGGGAAAGATTTCATTGACACACCACCAAAATCACAAACCATGAAAGGAAAAGTCGACGACCTGAACGTATCAAAATTAAAATCTACTGTTCTTCGAAAGACCTGCTAAGAGACTAAAAAGTCAACTCACAGGTGGAAAAAAATATTTGCAAAGCATCTACTGGATAAAGGACTCGTATCTGTAATACTATGAAGAAAACACAGTAATAATTTAAACCCCAGCAATAAAACGACCCAGTTAAAAATGGGTAAAAGATCCAGGGACGCCTGGGCGGCTCAGTCGGTTTAGCGTCTGACTCTTGGTTTCAGCTCAGGTCATGATCTCATGGTTCGCTGACAGTGTGGAGCCTGCTTGCTTGAGATTCCCTCTCTCCCCCCCCCCCCCCCCCCCCCCGCTCTCTCTGTCCCTCCCCCACTCCCTCGCTCGCTATCTCTCTCTCTCTGTCTCAAACTTTTTAAAAAATGGGTAAAGGATTTGTACAAATACATCCCCCAAAAAGAGACAGAGCTAGATGGCAAGTAAGCACATGAAAAGATGCTCAACATCATGAGACACCAGGGAAACGACATCCACAACAAGCCCATGCCAAGCCTCGGTGAGGACGCAGAAGAAAAGAGAACTCTCGTTACCGCTGGTGGGAATTCTCAGAGGTGCTGGTCACGCAGTAACAACGGAAACAGACACTTACCATATAAAGCCATTCCGCTCGTAAGCACTTACCCAAGGTAGCTGGAAGCATATGCCCACACAAGCTGCGACGCAAACATGCACAGTGGCTGTACTGATAAGACCCCCGAGCTGGAAATACTCCAAGTGTCTACCCACGTGAACAGCTTAGCAAACTGTGGTACACCCAGCCACTGCAGTATCATTCAGCAGTAAGAAGGAATTAAGTATTGGAACTCACTACAAAACGATAGATAGCAAAATAATTACGCAGAATGTAAAAAGCAAGCAAAGATTACACAGCATATAACATTTCTGCAGGATTCCAGAAAATGAAAATTGACCTGTAGTGACAGACAGTGGTTCAGTGGCTGCGCGAAGAAACTTTAGGGGGTGACAGAGCTATAGATGTATTCACCATCCTGGCTGGTTATGGTTCCACGGGTGTCCACACGTCAAAGCTTGCCAAGTTTTCTTGCTAAAAACCCATGCAGTATATCGTACACCGATTGTAACGTAGAGCTGCTAAACCTATCTCAGAAAGAAGAAAAATTAGAGCAAATCAGCACCGAGAACAACACAGACCATAATAAAGTGAGTGTGAGTCCAGCCAACGTGCCAGCCAGCGTCTGACGCACACAGAATCTCCTCACCTGTTCTCTCCGCGGCCGTGCGGTACAGACGTCATCACCTTCATTCCACAACAGAAGAAACTGAGAAACGACGTTGAAAAAGAAACGTGCCTAACGAAACACGATGCAGTGAGGGAGGTGGGGTTCGAGCCCAAAGACGCTCAGCCCAGGGCTTCTCCCTTGAACTACGACTCTGCCTACAGGCAGGGACAGCTGCTCATCAGCCATTCAACCATGAGCACCGCTGCTGGGTGGATAAAAGTGGGTGTAAGTGAAACGAATATAATCGGACTCTACCGCCTGCTCAGAGACATGCACGGAGGGTGCCTGAATGCTCCACACCTTCTATTCCACTTTACGGGCATTACAGCTTCAAAAACTAGTCACCAGGATGAGTGTTTGGTGAAAAGCAAATTCAGGTTTTTTTTGTATTTAAAAAAAATTTTTTTTAATGTTTATTCTTGAAAGAGAGAGAGAGAGAGAGAGAGAGACAGAACACAAGTGGGGGAGGGGCGGAGAGAGAGAGGGAGACACGGAATCTGAAGCAGGCTCCAGGCTCCGAGCTGTCAGCACAGAGCCCGACGCCGGGCTCGAACCCACTAAGTGTGAGATCATGATCTGAGCCGAAGTCCGACGCTCAACTGACTGAGCCGCTTAGGCACCCCAGTTTTCTTTTTTTTACTGTTTATTTATGTATTGAGAGACAGAGAGAGAGAGAGAAAGACACAGTGTGGGGGAGGGGCAGAGAGAGAGGGAAAGAGAACCACAGGCAGGCTCCGCGTTGCCAGCACAGAGCCCGATGTGGGCCTCAAACTCACCAATCTGTGGGATCATGACCTGAGCCGAAATCAAGAGTCAGATGCTTAACTGACTGAGCCACCCAGGCACCCTCACCTTCATTCTTAAAGGGCATTTTCTCCAAACACAGAATTCTGGGTTGACAATTCCTTCCTTTCAGCACTTCAGTGATGCTGTTCCACTGACTTCTGGACTGCATCGTTCTGATGAGAAATCTAGTTCATTCAAATCACTGGTTCCCTATAAATGATGTGTCATCTTCCTCTGACTTTCCAGGGTATTTTTTGTGGGTCAGTTGGTTTTTGGTCGGTGGTTTTAAGTGGCTTATGAATGTGTCTGGTCAGGGATCTCTTGCGGCTTATCTTGAGTGGGTTCAGGCACTTCTTAAATCCTTGTTTATGTCTCAGCAAATTTGCGAAGTCTTCAGCCATTATTTCTTTAAACATTTTTCTTCTGAACCACAGTTTCTCCCTTCCTTTCAGACTCCTTGTGACACAAGTGTTAAACACTTCAGTACTATCCTAGAGGTTCCTTGAGGTTCAGTTCGTACAGACAAGGCTTTTTCGTTTCTCTGACACTCAGACGAAATACTTCCTACTGAGCCATCTTCAAGTTCATGCCCTCTTTCTTCTGTCATCCTTACCTTGTATTCAGTCCATCCAGGGTGCTTCCTATTTTGGCTAATGTACTTTTCGGCCCTTTTCTTTCTTTTCTGAAACTTGCCATACTTCCATTTGCTCCTGCGGTGCAAGGCCTACAATAAAGGCCCAGTATCGTGTGCTTCCTAATATCTAGGGAAACCAGGTGAACCACAACGGCCTGACCACAGGCTCCCCTCCCCACTCTGTTCCCATGGGTTAATCCCCTAGACAAACAACTCTCCCCATCAAAGAGACCAGGCATGATTCCTACTTATCCCTGGGGGGATGGGTTCCAGTTCCCTGCCAGACCATGGAATCATTCAAACATCAGGGAGCCTGGGTGGCTCAGTCAGTAGAGCATGTGACACCTAAGCTCAGGGTCGTGAGTTTAAGCCCCACGTTGGGCATGGAGCCTACTTTTGAAAAAAGGAGAATTTATACGTATATACGTATATATATACACACACACATATATACACACACATGTACATATATACGTATATATACATATACATACATATGTATACACGTATATATATACACACACACATATATACACACACATATACATATATACGTATGTATACATATACATATGTGTATATATGTATACACGTATGTTTTATATATACGTGTATACGTACACACACACACGCATATATATAAAAACAACAAAACAAAAAAACAAGGCCGTCACGTCCTCCCATGGGACCCAGGGGACAGCCCACCGTCCTGTCCCTGCACAGCCTGCCCCTCCCAGACATGCTGGATCACTCTGCTCCAGACCACACCCTCCTCGCGGCCCCGCGGGGTGCGTGCAGTGTCCCCCTACCCTGGCACGGGGAGCCGACGTGACTGAGGAACTGCCGTCGATCACATCCGTCTGGGGCCAGGTGTCAGGCGTCCGTCATCCCCAGAAACCTAGAACAGGAATCCCTCCTGCATCAACCAGGTGAACAGCCGGAGACTGACACGGCTCGCCCTTACTTCCCGGAGCATTTCTGCAGTAACCGCTTTTACGTCCTTCTCCGAGGATTCTAGCACCCGTCATCGTAGATGGCCACCTGTTGAATGTCTTCTCCCTTGCAAGTTGAGACTTCGGGCTCTTCACATGCTGAGTAATTCTGGCCTGGACATTTTTGTTTCAGCACTGAGTCAATGCTAAATGTTTCCAGACTGCACATTCCAAACTCCTGTGGACTGTGATTTCAGTGTTGCCGGGTTTGCGAGGACTTTGGCCAGTTTCAGATCTGGGCAGTGGCCCAACTCCTGGTTCAAATTCTCGGTATCTGGTCTGCTGTTTAGCATCAGAGACACACATGCACAGTCCAGGGGTAAGTCGGGACTTGACAAACGACTTAATGGGATCCCCTCCTGAGGTCCCCTCTCTCAACCATCTCCTGGTGCTTTCTGGTACCCTGCACCCCCCTCTTTGGGACCGCCGTCCAGAACACTGGGGTTGTATTTACCTTTCACTTCCAACAACTACACGTACGTCCAAGGCCAAACGCAGACAGGCAGAAAAAAGACAGGCAGCGGGAACTTGCCCCCACCCCCTTGAGACAACAGCTCTCGTGACTGAGGAAGGTTCTCTTCCCTCCCAATTCCTGGTATTTGGGGTCCTGGCGGCCACCATGCTTACTACCAGGACATCGGTCTCCCGTTTCCCAAGCCTGAACTAGAGGGATTCTCCTGGAGTTCTCTCTGGCTGTGCCAATGTCCATTTCTGGGCTTATTTTTAGACCAGGCCAGTGGATGCCAGGAAAAAAACCTAATTCACACTTTTATTTTCAGCCCAGACCACTCTCCTAAACTCCCCGCTTGCACAACCAACTGCTTCATTAATACCGCGCTTGGATGTTTAACGATTATTTTTAACCAAACGATATTCCTCACTGTCTCTTCTGAACCTTCTCTTTCTACAGCTTTCCACATCTCAGCTGAAGGGGACTCCTTCACAGTCACTCCAGCCAGAATCCTTACGGTTCCTTCTTTATACTCCTCATCCGATCGGTCGGGAGATTCTCCAAATCGGAGCACGCCGACCACCGCAGTATCCTAGTCCCGGCCCCACAGCCTGTACCCGAACCACAGCTCCGGCCTCACACCTGGCCCCAGCGATGTGGACTCCCAACATGGTGCCCAGACAAATCTCTAAACGCCTAAGCGCGTGCCTCTCTGCTGATTAGCTGCTGCGGGCCCTTCTCGCTCAGGGTGAAAGCGGGGCCGGCCCTGTGTGGGCCCCCGCCCTGCGTCTCTGTCGCGGTCCCCTGTCACTCTCCCCCATCTGCTGGCTGCAATGACACGATCCCCCGTCACTCTCCTCCCGTCTGTTGGCTGCAGTGACGGGGGAAGGTTGTGGGTGCTCCCGTCCCGGCCCTGTATCCCGTGTGTCTTTGTCTGAAACGCTCTTCCTCCTCTCTGTACGACCGACTGCCCCAATTCCTGGCAGTCTGATCTCCAACGTTACCTTCTCGGTCAGGCCTCTCCTGACCCCCTATTTCAAAGTGCAAGCCCCCAGCCCTGTTTCTTCCTCTACAGCACCTGCGCTCCCGCCTAGTTCACGACCGACTGCCCGCCCGCCGCCCCTCTGCTGGAGTAGCACCCGCCCGGCACGGCGATCTCTCCTTGTGCGCTCAGTGCCTGACCAGCGCGCGGCCCAACAAGTATGTGCTGTGGTGAGTGGAAGAACAGCCCCGAGCACAAGCCCGTGAGCCAAGCACACGGCGGGAGGGCAGAGGCCTAGGGAAGGGCTGAGGACCCCCTCGCAGGCCCCTAAACTGACGATCACAGCTGACGGAATCCACGCTCGCTTCTCCGGCTCCCAGCTCCCAGCCGTGAACTGCCTCATTCCTGCTCGACTCCAACACTCTTCTAACAGGGCAGCTATGACACTCGCCCATCTTGGCTCCCCTGCCAGATTCTGGATGGAGAACTCGAAGGGAGCGCTGCTGAGTCACAGACATACGTACGCTTCTTCCACGGCGACCCAAAATGGTCTGTCAACGGCGTAAAGTCAACAGAAACTTCCAAAACACCCTAGTTAGAAGTGGTCACTGAATTACATTTTAAAGTTAAAAGAAATGAGCCTCTGCGGCATAAGAAGCGTGTTAATAAACGTACTTGACTTCGGAGAGCAGAAGGGAGTGCCGGCCTGTGCAGAGGTCAGCTGGGAAGCGGTCCACTTCACGACACGGGTGAATGTGTCATTTATGTGTGTCATTACATGAGCCTCTTAAGAAAAACAGTCTTATTTTTGTTGTTACGCTTTTCTCCCTCCTGAAATAGTATGACCTTCTTAATCAGATTTGGCCCAGAAAGGTCTTTTGCTATTTATGAAAATCAAATTCACCCTCGTAGGATAAAGATGACTCACCACGGAGGATATTCGGAAGAATAAGCTCACATTCTGATGTAAACGCTGAGAGGATTTCAACAAAGGTCACAAACAAAACTTTCCAAAATGACTACCGTGTTCAGGACAACACGCACGCAGGATCTAAAAATCCACATTACTTCACGGACACACCTTAAATACGGTTCCTGGTAACCACGCCAAGAGACTGCCTTACTGGGAAACGCAGCTTGCGGCCAGGCGACCAGTGATGTCCTCTACCCCTCGCCTGTTCCCAGGACAGCTCAGTGCTCTAATTTCCTTCTCTCTTTTTTAATGTAGGGAATGGTCAATGCCAGTAGGAATTATTAAGCATTCTTTTCCTGAAAAGTTTCTAAGAAAAGAATGTTAGTCACCATGTGAACCAAATGATCAAAATTACTGTCACCCAAAGCGGGATACCCCAATATCAAGTGCCATCAAATAAAATGAAAATGAAAAGCAGAGCATGGCCCGTTGAGTATTCTTGGCAAAATATTTTAACCTAGATCTAAAGTTGAGGAAATGACTCAGTCAAATCCAGAATGTGCAAATGTCAGTAACATAATTTGCCTAAATTCTTAAAAAAAAAAAAAAAAAAAAAAAAATTGTTATAAAAAACAAAGAAATGGAAGACTTGTCTAGATTTAAAAAACAAAACCACCCCCGCCCCTCCCCGCCAATATATCCAACCAAATGCAACAGGTTTGACATTTAACTGGATCCTGAATTGAAAAAGCAAAGCCAGGGGCCCCTGGGTGGCTCAGTCAGTTAAGCATCCGACTTTGGCTCAGGTCATGATCTCACGGTTTGTGAGTTTGAGCCCCGAGTCGGGCTCTGTGCTGACAGCTCAGAGCCCGGAGCCTGCTTCCGATTCTGTGCCTCCCTCTCTCTCTGCTCTTCCCCCCTCATGCTCTCTCTGTCTCTCTCTCTCAAAAAATAAATAAAAAGTTAAAAAATAAAATAAAATAAAATATAAAATAAAATAAAATAAAATAAAATAAAATAAAATAAAATAAAATAAAATAAAACAAAACACAGATCAAAAATAGGCATGATGTAGGGAGCTTTAGTGACCGTAACGCGAACGCACAAGTGAACCAGTGCCTGCATCTGTTTCACGTGAATGTGAACGTGGCCGCCGTGGAGTTCTATGCTACACGGGCCGTGCGACGTTGCACGGCCTTACATGCCGAGCTACCAACCGGAAAGCTTCATTATATTAAGCAACTGAAATACATTCCCTCAGACTCAGGAGAAAAGAAAGAGACAGAAAGCTATCCTTTATACACAGACAAGAAAGTCTTCAAGCATTCTGACTTTTATGCCACACAAATTCATTTAATAAAAACTTTAGAAATACTTGTAACCATGAGGATACACAGTCCAAATCAAATCAAATTAGCAATAAGTGGGTCCTAATTCACGGGCCCCGACTGAGGAGGACCCTAAGGAACTTGAGTGTGCCGGGAAGAAAATGCTCCTTTCTAACCCTCAAAAGACACAGACGTGTGTGAGTGCCGACGGAAGGCACCAATGCCACGGTGATCAGGCTTCCTGGGTCTAACCCGTCCCAAGGGTGCTCTGGTGCAACCGTTCGACCTTCTTGGGGTCCGAACACAAAATATTTCCTCTCCAAGACACGACAGATAGAAAGTACGTTACCGAGTTCACCTTCCTCCCACCCTCTAACCGAAACATCAGACACCACCGTGTTGGTCTATAGGTGCTGCTGTAACAAACGATCACAAACTCGCTGGCTTCTAACCACAGAAACGGTCTTCCCTCACAGCTCTAGGGGACAGGAGTCTACATCCAGGCGCTGGCCTCCTCCGGACGGCTTGGAGGAAGGACATCCCGGCGTCCTGTGGCAGCCAGCGGCCCTGGGCTTTCTGCCCTCGCAGGCGCCTCCCTCCCACCTCTGTCTCCAGGCGGCCCTCCCGCTTCTCCTCTCTCTTCTCTTCTTGTAAGGACACTTGTTAGTTTTTAGGTTCATTCAGATAATCCAGACCGAGGTCATCTCAAGATCCCTGTCCGCAAAGACCCCCTTTCCAAATAAGGTCACATTCACAGGTCCCACGCTGACCTGTCTCTGGGGGGTCGCCACTCCCCTATAGTTACTATCTTTCTAGGGCTGGTTGCAGCCTAGTTAGCAATAAATGCATGCTTCTTAAAAGAACTTTAGAAACATATCATATCATCCTTTCTCTAAATCTTTTTAGATTTAGATTTTTTTCCAGTATTAGTTATCTGATAATTCTTTTCAATTGGATCCATTTCCATATAAATCCTTTTGTGAGTGTTTTCATTAGTCACTGTGGAAAAGACTGGCCTGGTGGAACAGGTAGGTATTTAAATGCTGCAAGAACAGCATTTTCACGGGTTACCGAGGTGGAAACCTTCTAGTGAGTCTGACACATTGACCTACTGGTCACCACTTTCACTGAATTGTGTTTTAATTCCTACTTATACACCTAATCAGTATACTCTTATACGCATCAGGTTAAACACACAGTTTTCATCTATTCAGGTACAAACATGACTACTCAAACGATGCTTTTAATTTTTACACCGTTACTGTTATCTCATTCACATGCTGCTAAATCACCAACACGCACATCTCAAATGAGGTCTACATTCTCGGAGAGCGACTTCACGAGACAGGAACAGCTCCAAGTTCTCTCATCAGACAAAAGAACCAAAATTTCCGATTTACCGGGTGATGCGAGATTTCATTATCATTGTCAGAAAAATTACTTTCTTCAGTGAGTCTTCCGAAAGAAGCAGTTCACCTATCTTTTTCTGCAGTGACAGGAGAAACACCTTGGGGAGGCTGGGTGGCTCCGGCAGTTAAGCGTCCGACTCTTAAGCGTTCGGCTCAGGTCACGATCTCACGGTTCGTGAGATGCAGCCCCGCGTCGGGCTCTGTGCTAAGCATGGAGGCTGCTTGGGATTCTCTCTCCCTCTCTCTCCCCCACTCACTCGCTCTCTACCTCTCAAAATAAATAAACTTTACAAAAAAAGAAGAAACACCTCAGCTCCAAATTCAGGCCATCCACTCACCCCAACCTTTGCCCTGCTGCAGGGCAACTCAGAAAAGCCGGCACGAAGCCCGGGTATCCCCGCCGCCCCTCCCATGGGGTCTGTGGGGGCACCTCTCTGAGGGCACGTACGTTCATACACCCACACGAAGTTTCAAATTATCAGTGCAATCTCCAAGACTAATGTGACTGATGCAATAATTGAAAAATTAAGAAACTGTACAGAAAAGCACAGGAGACCCCGCAAGCAGACAGCAACGGCCAACACGCCCGCCATCTTCCTGCCTACCTAAGCTAAAAGAGCACGTGGTGAACGGGGACTTCGCTACAAAAGCAAACGGTACAGCATGAGTCCCTTTATCCAAAATGTTGCCTCTTCAATTAACGTATTTTTGCCTTATGCCCTGTTGTTGAGAAGAAATCAAGATGGGTGTGAACAATTCATACCTCCACCGGGAATAATTGCCAACTTTGTTTCAACCAAGCCCATTTTCGCAGAGGAAGCTGAAAAGGAAGGAAGAAAATTAAGTAACATCCGGATCATATATTCAAACATTATGACTTGAAGAAGTTAGTAAAATAAGCTACACATACTCTGTTTACTAATTAAACTCGTGTCACAAATCTTTTAAAAAGTCACTTCAGAAGGCATTTGGTTACGGAAATAGGTAAACACTCTAAATGATAAATATATTAAGAGGTTCACATAACCTTTTCTGTTAAAAATTGCTCGGCAGCGAATTAATTTTTGATGCAGAAAGGCCAGGGCTGTGACTACATAATTTGACCGGATGCTGCCAAGTCACGTTTGAAGGCTCAGACCCCGCTAACGATTGAGGACGAGGAGAGAGGCTTCTGACAAGCAGGAACATTCTTCGGCTGCCTGAAGAGTCCTCGAAGCCAAACAGCTTAATACATCACACCAGATACGGCACCTTTTCAGGACCAGATCTCCAGTCACTTCTGACAAATGGTTTTACTGTTCTGACAGCCGGGCAGGGTTCCTCTTTCCGCATTTTGCTTGCACGACTACTTTAACACATCTTAATTATTTATTTGCATATCCAAACATACTTGGACCACTTCCCTTATCCTAATTCCCAGAATCTGCACCCTTTCAGAAAAGGGTTTCACGGACTTTAGCTTCTCCATTTAAAACTCAGGATTTGAGACAATTAGGGATCTGAAGGGGAAAGTCCTCGTGGACCAGCAGCTACCAACCCCAAGGAACAGTCAAAACTTACTAAAAACATCATCATATTGACCCTACTTTTAACAGGCAGCTGCTTCAGAAGTGACAGCAGGAGCCAGGAGAGGTCGGTGACATATATCTGCTGCCTGCTTCGCCCGGTCCTTGGGCCTGGGGCCCCTGTCCGTCACCCCGAAGTGACGGTCTGGCGGCAGCAGTCTCCAGGGCTCTGGCAGGACACCAGGCGTGACGGCCCCGGCACGGGAGCGCCTGGGTTGGCGTCCCAGCTCAGTCACTGACCCTGGGCGCGCTGCGTCTCCTCTCTGGGCCCGAGCCTCCGCAGGGACCGAAGCACCCTTCGCACAGCGCCACTTGGCCGATTGAGCGACTTAATGCAGGTCAAGTGCCGAGACTAGTATGAGGGTCAACATTCAGCACACGGTCAGCATTAATTGTTTTCCCCGTCATTTTCATGATCACCTCATCCATCCTTCAGGAGACCGAGCGAGAAGTGGACCTCAGGGCGGTGAAGCTGTCATGACGCAGCGAACCAGAGGTAAGTGCTGGGGCCGGGCACGTGCCACACGTCAGCTCACCCGATCTCCACCACGGCCCCTGCCGGTCCCCCACTGTAGAGGAGCCGACGGCTCTGAGCAGGGCAGGCCCTGCGGTTCAAATTCAGGTCTGCCTGCCCAATTCCGGCTGTCCCCTCCCTGGCCGAGACTAACAAGAGACTGGACCAGACTGTCTCCTTAAGTGGGGATCTTCAACACTCCCTTAAGCCCAATGGGTGACTTTTTCTAAATGCTCTACTCAACGAGAGGAAAAGAACAGAACACATCACTTGGAATTATCTGAAGATAACCGCCGGGATTAATTCTCACCTGCTACACGTATGTCACATGCTAGGGCCAGCTCAAGGCCCCCCCCCAGAGCAAGTCCATCTATCGCTGCAATCGTCGGCACTGGAAGATTAGCTGAAACAGAAGGAAAGAGGTTATGTTTCTTCAGGAAGACAGTCACCGTACGATGCAATCTATGTTACCTGTTCTTAACTGGGATACTGTCCAGAGAACTTTGCATCCCTTTTGCCTTCAACAAAAGAGTCATTTCCTTCATCATGATTCTTCAAAACCATGCACTGACTGTAGAGAGTTCCACCATATAGACATGCACTAATATCTTAACTCCTCCCATATTACAGAAATTCTTTCCTAAATACTTGTCAAATTAACACACTCACAGTTCTGGCTGTAATCTTAGAGCCTGGAGTCTTTTATGAGACGCTTGGTTCATACACACTCCTATTCGAAATGACTTAGGTGTGACTGCGAAATTTCGAATCCTTCAAGAACTACCCTGGTACTCGGAATGACAGTCTCATTCAGCGGTAACATGCCTCTCCATTCAAATCGGCCAGGAGGAAGTCAAACTCTCACTCTTCGCAGACAACATGATACTCTATGTGGAAAACCCAAAAGACTCCACCAAAAAACTGTCAGAACTGATAGATGGATTCAATAAAGTCACGGGATATAAAATCGAAGTACATAAATCTGTGGCATTTCTATACACCAATAATGAAGAAGCAAAAAAAGAGAAATCAAGGAATTGATCCAATTTACAACTGCACCGAAAACCATAAAATACCTAGGAATAAACCTAACCAAAGATGTAAAAGATCTGTACTCTGAAAACTATAGAAAGCTTATGAAAGAAACTGAAGAAGACACAAAGAAATGGAAAAACATTCCATGCTCACAGACTGGAAGAACAAATATCATTAAAATGTCGACACTTCCCGAAGCAATCTACATATTCAATGCAATCCCTATCAAAATGACACCAGCAGTCTTCAGAGAGCTAGAACAAACAATTCTAAAACTAGTATGGAACCAGAAAAGACTCTGAATAGCCAAAGTAATGTTAAAACAGAAAACCAAAGCTAGTGGCATCACAATCCCAGACTTCAAGCTGTATTACAAAGCCGTAATCATCAAGACAGCATGGTACTGGCACAAAAACAGACACTCAGATCAATGGAACAAAATAGAGAACCCAGAAATGGACCCACAAATGCATGGCCAACTAATCTTTGACAAAGCAGGAAAGAATGTCCAATAGAAAAAAAGATGGTCTCTTCAGCAAATGGTGTTGGGAAACTGGACAGTAACATGCAGAAGAATGAACCTAGACCAATGTCTTATACCATACACAAAAATAAACTGAAAATGGATGGAAGACCTAAACGTAAGACAGGAAACCATCAAAATCCTCAAGGAGAAAGCAGGCAAAAACCTCTTTGCCCTTGGCCGCAGCAACTTCTTGCTAGACATGTCTCCAGAGGTAAGGGAAACCAAAGCAAAAATGAATCATTGGGCCCTCATCAAGATACAAACCTTCTGCATGGTGAAGGAAACAATCAACAAAACTAAAAGGCAACTGACGAATGGGAAAAGATATCTGCAAATGACATTATCAGATAAAGGGTTAGTTTCCAAAATCTATGAAGAACTTATCAAACTCCACACCCAAAAGGAAATAATCCAGTGAAGAACTGGACAAAAGACATGAATAGACACTTTTTTAAAAGAAGATATCCAGATGGTTAACACACGATATCCAGACACATGAAAAGATGCTCAACTCACTCATCATCAGGGAAATATAAATCAAAACCACCATGAGATACCACCTCACACCTGTCAGAATGGCTAAAATTAACAACTCAGGAACAACAGATGTTGGCGAGGATGTGGAGAAAGGGGAACCCTCTCGCACTGTTGATGTGAATGCAAACTGGTGCAGCCGCTCTGGAAGACAGTGTGGAGGTTCCTCAAAAAATTAAAAATAGAACTACCCCATGACCCAGCAATAGCACTGCTAGGGATTTATCCAAAGGATACAAAAATGTTGATTCAAGGGCCACATACACCCCAATGTTCATAGCAGCACTATTTCCAAAGCATGGAAAGAGCCCAAATGTTCATCAACTGATGAATGGATATTAAATAAGATGTGGTGTGTATATGTATGTATACGTACACACACACACATACACGATGTATATTACACACACATACATACATACACAACAGAATATTACTCGGCGATCAAAAAGAATGAAATCTTGCCATCTGCAATAACATGGATGGAACTAGAGTGTATTATGCCAAGTGAAGGAAGTCAGAGAAAGATAAATATATGATTTCACTCATGTGTGGAATTTAAGAAACAAAACAGCTGAACATAAGGAAAGGGAAGGAAAAATAAAAAGAAAGAAGGAGGCAAACCGTAAGAGACTCTTAAACACAGAGAACAAACTGAGGGCTGCTGGAGGGAGGGTGGGGGGATGGGCATCACTTGTGACGAGCACTGGGTTTTGTCCGTAAGCGATGAATCACTAAGTTATATTTCTGAAATCATTATTACACTAGATGTCAACGAGCTTGGATTTAAATAAAATGTTAAAAATAATTACACCATAAAGAAAACCAAACTCAGAAGCCTTTCACAGCAGGCAGCGGCTGTGCGGGTGCGGCCGGGGCACCGGGCACCTCTCCCGCCGAGGAGCGAGCACAACCGGGCAGCTAGGAAAGGACCAGCTCCACCAACGGGCACACTCACACGAAGAGGCTCTCAGTTCCGAGACCCTGCCCAGAAGCACGGCTGGGGAGCCGTCAGCCAGCCACAGAGCTCAAAACTAGACTCTCTCTGGCCCCGAGTATTGCTTTCAGGAGGCTTCTGTACAGAACTCTTTCATAACTGGTTCAAAAACTGACTGGTTAATTATTCTGCGAAGCAGACTCCTTATTAATTTTGACGATGGGAATGTGAAGCGAGGCCGGCCAAACTTCTTATGGTATGAACAGAACGTGGTACGTCTCTTACTGCTCTGACGACGAATAAGAAATAATAATCACGTGTCCCAGCTGCTGCTACAGGGACAGTCATACCGTAACACGCAAACACAGCGACACGTACATACCTTAAACTTACATGATATTATATAGCAATTCTAGCTCGGTTTTTAAAAATAAATAAAACATAAGGAAGGAAGCAAGGAAGTAAATAGACACACAGAGAGTACCATCCCTCAAGATCTCTCTTCCGCAGGTATTCTGAAATAGGAAATTCCAGTCAGAGAGGTTGATTCTTTGACTCCTTTTAAAATACACAAACTTGTTGAAGCCCACGGAGTGTTATTCACACGTGGGGGAATTTATCGGCTTTATTTTAAGAACAAAGGGTGACCAGGCCGGGACGGGGCCCATTCCCAGGCTGCCACGGAAGGCCAGGATGTTCCCGGGAGCGCAGGGACGGACGGGGCTGTGGAACAGGTGCGCTCCACCTGTCTGTACCTGTCTACGCATTCGGGGGGAAGTGAGGGTGCGAGAGGCCAGGCCAGACTCACACGTGCTCCCCAGAGTGCACTTCACGGCACACTCGGTGACGAAAGAAACAGCCACGTCAGGGTCTACAGTCAGGAAATGAATTTAATGGAAAACCAGGATCCAGTTAATTTTATCTGACAAAAAAAACCACAAACAAATAAACATCGATCAAGAATATAACAGAAAGCTAATCTGAGTGGCTCCAAGGTCACCTCAAGTCACGACAAGCCAAATGGAGTTTTTGCTACGCGGCCCTCAATCCTTTCTTCCTACGGGCCTCGGGTATTTCTCGATTCCTCTAGTCTCCCGCCTCCCCAGTCTCCTGTCTCTGCCATCAGAACCTTTCCCTGGGCCTCCTTCCGGCCTCGGCTCACGTCCTTCTAGGACCAGCTTCCCGAGGAAGGACAGTAAATGATGCCCCCACCGTCCCTCGCCCCCACCGCAGAGCCTCAGTCCCCTCTGCCAGTCTCTCCAAACCCGCTCTTGCTTTGCCTGCCAGTGACACTGTGTGGCTGTCCTGCAACCAGTGGGCGCTATCTGGTCCCTATTAAACCTGCTGCCTCCGATGATCAGGCATTCGTGCCGGGCGCTCCTCCGTGAGTTCCTCTCTTCGACTGCCTGGCGAGTCCCTGTCAACTTTCCTGTCTTTCCCTCACCTTCTGGTTATTCCTCAGCCTTCTTTCCCTCTCAACAGAAGCTCCCCAGGAGGTCTCCTTCCCACCCGTAACCTTCACCACCTACAATACCAGTGATGGCCAGATGTCCCTCTCGAACCCAAACTTCAGCCTCAACTGCATCTCTGTAAGCACCTGCCTGTTGGGACATCTCCACTTGAATGCTTTATCATGTTCAAGCCAGCTTGTCAATCCTTCTTCCAGATTCTCTTTCACACCTGGCACTACTTCCATCCACCAACCTCCCCCAGACAGACACCCAGAAGTCATCACGGAAGGCTTCCTTTCCACAGCTCACAAATCTGCAAGTCCCCCCCTTTCCTGCAGCCGGAGTTCTGGGTCCCCTCATTTCTCACCGGCGTACATCTGGACCTGCGACTGGCTGGCCCCTTCCTGTGCGTCTTCCCTATTTCTTGCAGTACAATCGTTCTAAACGGCAAACGCCGTCATGCTACCCGCTTCAGAACTGTACAATGATTTGTTCTACACTCGGGATAAAGACGGAGGAAACAATTAGCATGGTACAGAAGACACCTGATAAACGAGGTTCTGTCCACCAGCCCGACCTCTTCTCCAGCCTCAGGCACATAGTCCACGTTCTGGCCCCATCCTACTTACAGCACCTGCAGAAGCTGTCCCAGCCATACCTGCGGACAAGCTGGCCTGTGCCCTGAACGCCCAGCCCACAACGACGGGCCGTGCCAGGCACTGCTCACAGCCCCTTCCTTTGCACTCCAGGGGGCTCGGTACCCGCTTGTCCATCAGAGCACTTACCACCCTACCGCCCGTTCTGGAACGGACGTTCACGTCGCACCGATGCCGGTCGATGACATTCTTCTTTCTACTCTGGGACCGCCTCTTCTGTCTCTAGCGCATGCCGCCCCGTAGTCTCCCTACTTGGCTTTTTTTCATCCCCTTCTTTCACTTAGTACTTTAAAGACATAACACGAAGACATGTAGCCCGAGGGAGCTACACGGAAAAGAAAAGCTGCAAAGGTTCCTGACCAGGAGAGAGAAGAAGTGGCCGTGTCCCCTCCTGGCCACAAGAAAATGCCACAGGCACTCGCCGGCCACCTGCGGGAAGCCGACTCGTCAGAGACAGAAACCACAAAGGTGAGTTTAAAGGAATCAAACCCAGGTCTGAAATATACATACTACTGAGCTCCAGTTCCTGAGAATTCCAACTCTTAGCTAACGGAGGTTGTCTCATAGTCTTTAGACACCCTCCCAAATTAGGAACAGATTCATACGCAAAGAGGAATTTTTCTTCTCATCAAACCGTGCGCTGAAAATGTAGACTGAGTAGAGGGGTCGAAGGAATAAATTGCCCACAAATTCCAAAAGTAATATTCCACAACTTCACAGGCCCTGAAGCACAACAGGAAGCATACAGCAAGATTATGACTCCTGGCCATCTGTAACGTCCTCAACACCGCATCAGGGACGGCTGCCTCGGAAAGACTTGGCAAGGCTTTGCTCTACATTTTTATTAGTGAATATTCTCAAAGAAAGATCATCCTTAAAAACCACACGTAGCCAAAGAAAGTTAAAAAGCTATCGTTTTTTTGGAAGGATAAAATGTCATTAAGAAGAAAAAAAGAGGTAATGCAGGTAAAGACACAAACGAAACGGATTAGTCAATATACCCTCCCTCGCGTTGTAAGAGGTGCCATAAACATTATGTTGAGAAAATAAAATGATGGGGGAGAGGGCGGAGCAACAGGCAGGTTTCTGGTTCCTCCTGACCTGGAGTAACAGGTAAGAACTAAGGAGGAATAAATAAATGTGCTGATTGTGGATGGGGGGGGGGGGGGGGGGGGGGGGGGGGGGGGGCGCTGAAATGAGTCTCGTGCGCATGTATTCTTAATTCTGAAGGTAGATAATAAACACTTTCCCTACATGCTTATACTCTTTGGATGCAATGCAAATTATTTTCGAATTTGATAGTTAAAAACCTCAGAAATTTTCTCAAGGGGCTATAAGTTTTGAACATCACATCTTATGTGAAATATATAAGATAAAATGACAGGAAACGTCAGGTCCTTATGCAAAACAAGAACAAGGAAAATAGAGTATTAGCACACTCAAATCATTAAACAGGTAAATTACCTGCTACTTTCAAAGGCTGATCAACATAAACTAGCATTATATAAAGCAGTCTATAAAATTTTTCCCACTAAAGAATTATTCAAGCAGAACAGCTTAATTAGCTTTCGATGAGTAACTGAATTTCAACCATTTGACAAGATTATAAATTCTGAAGTTCTAGTGTGTCAACTACACTTCAATTAAAAAAACTTTTTTTAATTAAATTTAAAAAAAAATCTTCAATTTTACATAATCCTAATCTTTCCCTGAGAGACGTTTCTCTTAGCAAATTTTCTTCAGGAAAAGATGAGTCATCCCCAAGCGCACACTAGTTTCACGGTTACCTCATACGCTTGTTTTTACATCCAGTACTTTCTCTGCTTGGGAGCACTTCACAATCTCAGCGGACTCGCCGAGACACTGCAGAAGGCCCAACTCCCCACCTCACAAAACTGAGCAGTACGGCAATGGCAGCGTGTGACGGCAGTGTGTGTCTGGACGACGCCGGACGGCCAGGAGCAGAGGCCCTGGCCAACCGCAAAGGCGAGACCCCATGACCCGACGTGGCGCAACCCACAGGCTCAGACACTATTTTGAGTTCAGTACAGGAAACGGGCCAGGTGTGACAAAGAAGATAGCAATCCTCTGAAATGCTCCTAAAAATGTAATTAAAGCAAACAATTAAAGCTCTGCTATTTTAAGAGAAAAATAAAGGAGGTGCCCAGGAAGGCTCTGGCCTACCTCAGTGGCCTGCAGGAGGACGCCCAATGACGGGGGCCACTCGAGTCGGGAGACCACAAATGAGGGGAAGGAGCAGCGAAGGCCTACTTTCAGCTCTGAGAGAGATAGCACAGGTGACGGAAATTTCCAGATGTTTCCAGAAAAAAATAATCCGATTATCAAGGGAAAATGCTAGCGTCAGTCACAATTTTTAAATACGGTTCTTATATAAAACAGAGACATCAAATATTTCAAAAGAAATGCCCACATAATATACATGAAATCTGACTTCATTGAAATCATTCCAAAAAAAAATTAAAAATAAAGTCAAGGTTAACTGAAAATTATAATAAATTCCTACTATCACTAACTCCAACTAAAACTTTCACCTTCAGCCAAAAGTGCCCTCCCCCGTTCCCATCATCACATTTCCAAGGAACCACAGACACAAAACCGCTCCTGCCCAAGCCTGCAGGTGCTGGGCCTGTGTGCCCCACGGCGGGGGGTAGGGGTCAGGAGGCTGTGTGCCCCACGGTGGGAGGGGGGCGGGGGGGGGGGAGGTCTGTACATGGGAGCCACCGTGCCCGGGCGTCAGGGAGCGCTCGCTGTACAATCTAAGGGAAGATCCTGGATGCTTCTAGGCCAACCTCTTATGTACCTGCCTTCATCAATTCCCATCTAGCTACCTACAGATCTAGCAGGTGCGAGAAAGTGCTTACTCCATGCAGGCACTGTCTTGATCACCCGACAAATATTACTGAGGCCTCCGGCCAGCCTCATGACATCAGAACCGTTATGACCCTCACCACCAACGGGGACATGGGGCAGAGGAACTGCCGTTACTTGCGGGGAACGGCCACCGCTGGAGCACAGATGGCCTGACTCCAGGCACTTGCCCTTCACCAGTTCTCACGGCCTGCACCCCGAGCCCGTGGGGAAGGATTCTGCACTGCGAGGCCACCTTCCGTCCTTCCTCAAGGACCCGGGGACCATGAAGCTGAAGGAAGGGAAATGCCGACACCCCGGCAAAGTCTGAGCAGCACACCTGCTCGGAGCCCTGTGAACTCCGGGAGCCCTAGAGCAACGTGCAGTCCACGCAGCCCGACCAAGGCAACCAAGGGCACCGGGTGCAAGGCAACGGTCAGCTGGCTGGAGCAGGACTCTGACCTGAGACTTCCCTGCAAACCTCCGACCCGGACCGTCCCGAGAGCCTGACTGCAGGTTATCAGAGAAAGTCAGCACCAGATCACCCCTTCCTCCCCAAATTCCCAATCAAGTAAAGCCGCCCCGGGGCAACACAGAGAAGAGAGAGCAGCAAGGTCAAGGCCCCCACACTCCCCGCCAGCCCCGTCTGGAAGATTGTACTCAACATAACCGGACGGGAACCTCCACTGTCCACCGCTACTCCGGGTGTTCACTGCGATGGAAAAGAAAAGAAAGACTTCTCGGCACGTGAAATGTTGCCTGACAAATGTAGTTGTTTCAATTTCTGATGAAAACCTCTCTAGAAGTAGTCCACATTCACCTGGTAGGAAAAAATACGCCATTCCTGCCTTGCTTCGCAAAGTCTCAGGCCCTGTGTCCTTGCTTTGCAAAGCAGTGTGGCCCAACAGCATTAGCATCCCCTGGAAGCCTATGGAAATGGAGAAGCCCAGGTCCCAGCCCACAACTACCCGACCAGCAGTTGCGCCGTTAACGAGAGCCACAAGCGGAGCTCTGGATGCCCAGCTAACCCACAGGGAGCCTCACCAGCTCACCATCCCGCAGGATGGCCCACCGACCCCTACGTGGACGGAGGAAGCACTGAGAACCAAATTCTTTGGGTAAGACTCGTAACAGTAAAGGCGGTAAAGGCTTACACACAGACGTCTAGCAGCCGTATGTGGTACATCCACCGGCGAGGCAATAAAAAGGAACCAACTACTGACCGACCCGTGCGAAACATCGATGACTCCAAAAATACGCTGAAAGACAACTGGCAAATTAATACATCCTGTGCTCCATTTATGAAAACGTCTGCAAATGGAAACTAGTCTCTAGTGATGGAAAACAGCTCAGTAGTTATGTGGGGACAGGCAGGGAAGGGGCAGGGGCAGAAGAAAGGGATCACTGGAGGCCATGAAGAAACTTCTGGGGGTGATGGCCTGTTCACCATCTTGATTTGTGGTGATGTTTCCACAGGTCAGAGTCAACACACTGTACGTGTTAACACGTGCAACTTACTATACGTTAGGTATTCCTCAACAGACCTCTTTGTTAAAAATCTAGGACGTGAACAATATGAAAATGATAAATCCAATGCAAGAAAGTATACTAGTTTCCTGATCTTTTATAAACAGGGGTCAATTATTCGTATTTATATTTATATGGAGATAATTCAAATTTGACAAATCAGGTAACATGGATACGAGTCAATTTAAAATTATAAAGAAAACACTAAGAAACATGATGAGAAAAGTAAAAGGGAAGAATTTTGTTTTAATCGAAATACAACTGGCACGCCATGTTATATTAGCTTCAGGTATACAACACAGCACTTCGACGACCCTGTCCGTCACTCAGTGCTCACCCGCTAAGTGCTCTCACCATCTGTCACCACACGACATTATCGCGATATTACCATTCCCTATGCTGTACGCTTCAAATCCACGACTCACTCACAACCCAAAGCTTGTACCTCTTGATCCCTTCATCCCACCCTCCAACAACCTCAGTCTATTCTCATATTTAATATGTATATATTTAAATAACTGTATTTAAGCATCCAGTTTTTGTTTGTTTGTTCATTTGATTTTTTAGATTCCACATATAAGTGAAATCGTATGGCATTTATCTTTCTCCGTCTGACTTATCTCACTTAGCATCACAGCCTACATGTCTATTCATGTTGTTGCAAACGGCAAGACCTCCTTCTTTTCTATGGCTGAGTAATATTCGTGTGTGTCTGTGTGTGGGGCGGCGGAGGGGGGGGGGGGCACATGGCATATACACACCACATCTTCTTTATCCATCCATCTACTGATGGACAATTGGGTTGTTTCCACATCTTGGCTGGTGTGAATAATGTTGCAACAAACAGGGCGGCAGATATATTCATGTTTCTGTTTTCTCTGGGTAAATACCCAGTAGGGGGACTGCTGGATCATACGGTAGTTCTGTTTTCAACTTTTTGAGGAACCTCCACGCTGTTTTCCATACTGGCTGCATTAATTTATAATCCCGCCAACAGTGCACAAGGATTTTTCACCACATCCTGACCAAAACCCATTACTTCTTGCCTCTTTCATACCAGCCGTTCTGACACGTGTGCAGTGACATCTCATGGTGCTTTGATCGGCATTTCCCTGAGGCTGAGCGGTGTGGAGCATCTTTTGGGCGTCTGTTGACCATCTGGGTGTCTTCTTCGGAACACTGTCTATTCAGATCTTCTGCCCATTTTCTAATCAGATTGCTTTTCTGGTGTTGGGTCACAGAAGTTATTCATATATTTTGGATATTAACTCCATATCAGACATATCAATTGCAAATATGTCCACCCATTCACTAGGTTGCCTTTTTGTTTTGTCAATGATTTCCTTTGCTGTGCAAAAGCTCTTTGTTTTGATATAATCCCAACAGTTTGCTTTTCCTCCTTTCCCTTGCCTGAGGAGACACACCCATGAATATGTTGTTCAGGGCAATGGGGAGGGAGGAATTTAAACTGGAAATATACCAGTTCTGGAACTGCTCATAGCAAGACGTCAACAGAACTTTCCAAAGGAAAGGATCGAGTACACTATGTAAAGTTATAATAAAAATAACCAGGTGGTCCAAAAAACAACCCTTTCCCATTATTAGAATAAACCCACAAATAGAACAAAAAACAAACAAAAACTACATAGCATATTTAGTATGATTTTTAAACGTAAAGCCACCAAAATCAGAAGGCATAAAAAATCATGACAGACATAAACACCAAACATATCAATACATTTAAAGAAGATGTGATCAACTAGTAAGGAAAAGACTCCAAACGGATCACAGAGCAAAACCCAATTATAAGCAGAACACTAGAGAAACATCTAAAGCAAAAGAGAAAAAAGAATTTATTTTTAATTTGAAGGACACGTATGGTAAATCTCCGAGTCAAGTACAAAGAAAACATCTCATAATCTTACTAAGCAAAGGCAGCATTTTAAATGGGCAAAGAAGCAGCACTGTGTAAACTTGATGAAGGAGGAGGCCACAACAAAGATCTAGGAGCAATAAAGTATCTACGCACCAACACGGCAGCGTCCGCGAAGCACAAACGCAATAGACAAATTCAAAACAGCACAAATATTACAGCCATTCTCCGACCATTATGTAGTAATTGAACTAGAAAATTACAACAAAAATACTAGCTAGCCGGGGATAGAAAATAAAGATGGCCCGAAGGCACACTCTCTTTCCCACTTAGGAGCTCAGCAGAGAGTGGGGCCCCAGTGAGGATCTACCCAGCAGAAGCACAGGCTCCCGCCACCCACCTGTACAGGCAACCCTCCGACAAGGCCACTTTCCCGACGGAGCGTGTCCAGTGCAGAGGGAGGTACAGACGTTCTCCTCCTCCCCCAGGTGCTACCTATGTACAGCATGGCAGAAGCGGGTCCCATGCCCCTGTAACTCTGGCCCCCAATTCCTTCTACCCCAACAAATTTTTTATTTATTCAAGTGGATGAATGTTAAAAATACGAAATGGGCTTATCCTTAGCTCAGCTCCTTCTTCTTTCCCAGAACACGGGTTCTCCTCCATATGCCTACGTGCAAAGCACCCTGCTTTGCAGTGTTGTGCAATGTGGGTGCTGGGCCAACTGGTGCAGGAGGCAGCCGGCGCCCACCCAGCCTGGCTGTGACGGCGACGCCCACCCAACGTGGCAGATCCAAACAGGCCAATCCCCTCATCAACAGATCTAAGGCCACGAACTTCAACTGAGCTCACATCAGTAATTAAGGGAATAGTTTGCCCCTTTTTCTACATTTTATTTTTCAATTTATTTCAAACCTTAGAGAGAAGGAGGAGTTCTATTTATTAAAGCTCCCTCAGATCCCATAATGATACGTATACTTTCTGCACTGCTGTTTGTCATAGTAAAAAACGAAAAACTACCTAAACGCCCATCAGAAAAATATAATTATATGCATTATGGCATGTCTCTAGCGAATAATACAAGAAAACAATTTTTTAAAGTGCAGTGATAAAAAATTCCACATTGGAGAAAACTAGACTCCAAATATTCCCAGAATTTTTCAAATACAATCTCGACCACTCAGCCAACGGATAACCAAGAAAACAAGACAGGGGACACCTGGGTGGCTCAGTGGGGTGAGCTTCCGTCTCTTGGTTTTGGCTCAGGTCACGATCTCCTATCAGGCTCTGTGCTGATAGTGCAGGGCCTGCCTGGGATTCTCTCTCCCTCTCTGCCCCTCCCCCAGCTCACACTCTCTCTCAAAACAAACATCAAAGAAAGGAAAGAGACAAAAGGGGAAGGGGAAGGGGAAGGGGAAGGGGAAGGGGAAGGGGAAGGGGGAGGGGAAGGGAAAGGGAAGGAAAAGAAGGATACAAGATGCGGTAAGAACCAGTAGAAAGAAACCATAAGAAAATACCCATCCAAAACTGAGATCCACAATCTTCAAACACTGATTCTCGTATCAAGACATGAAGCCAAGCATGACACTGTGAACTATAAAGAGGGACTTAATAATTTCTAAAAGAACCGAAAAGTATTTAAATGAAATAAAAAAACCTCAATGTGTGCACCGAGTTAGGTACAGCTTAGGAAAAATCAGTGAGCCTGTGTGTGGTGACAGGACACCATTCAGAGAGGGGTGAGGAGGAACAGGCAGGTGGCCAGGTGGAAGAGGGTGCGTACGGGCGCCGTGAGAACGTCTGATACGTGCCTCCATGGCAGAAAATGTGGGAAACCAACACCCACCTTAATGAGGTTAAAAGAAAGCAGCAAATCTAACCAGAAGGAAAAAGGGTAATAAAAATGAGGGTGGAAGTTAATAAAACAGAAACAATACGGGGGATTACTAAGGCCCAAAAGAGATTTCTGAAACGCACCACAAAAACTGCTAAGGCTCTTCAGAGACCGACCAAAGAAAACAGAAAGAGGACACCAGTAAGCAAAGCCAGGAGAAAAGAGGACAATCACCGTTGACTCTTCAGATAATTAAGCAGTAAGAGAATGTTATGAATGACATTATACCAATGCATTTGAAAGTCTCGACGAAATGGATGAATTCCTAGGGAATTATTAATTTCCAAAAATAAAATTAAAAAATAGAAAACTTGTTTATGTGGTTATTTTCACATATATACTTGCATATAATGTATGTATCAATGCATGTATACAAATATATATTCACACAAGGGCCAAGAAAAGGTCTAAAAATATTAAAACAATTAAATATTAATGAAAATATTAAGTCAGGGAATTAGCAATAATAACCTGGGTGGACAGAAAGATAATGGAGGAAAGCTGCTTTAAAAAGTTCCAAATTTTCACATTAAACACACATTCAGATACTCCTCATGGAATTAAAAGCTAACAAACATAAAAAAGCCAAAAAAGAATTGAAGTGATTTCCCTTTTTGGTCTTGCAAAATTCTAGAATATTCCAGGGTAATATTTTAAAGTGACAGAGCTTGGTTGATAAGCGCATTTCTTTGGCTATATTTAGCAAAACAGTATAGTTTCCACACGACCATCCAAAATCATAACATGATTAACACCCAGTGAAAGTCAGCAAAGGCAGTAAAATCCCACAGACAAAAGGACAGAGATCCTAAGTTGCAAAGGGAAGTGCAGCTCTATTTGAAACTATGACACAATAGGCGGGGGATGTTAGCACTTCTGAGGAAAAACAACAGGCTCCTGGATACTGTCTCATTTTACTGTTTTCCATCATTCCTGGCCAAAGGATAAAGAAACTGGAAAGTGAGATCTGGAAGTTACCATTTGGAAAACTAAGTACATTCAACTAGAGCGTGCTGTCAGTCCGCGTACCGTAATTTCGCACTTTCAATTTCTAGTTATTACATCAAACTGGGGGGGGGGGGGGAATGTAAACTACAGCTAGACTGCATCCAATTTAACAAAATTAACTCCTTATTTCAAAAATCTCCTTGGGGCGCCTGGGTGACTCAGTCCGTCGTGCGCCCGACTTCAGCTCAGGTCATGATCTCACAGTTCGTGAGTTTGAGCCCTGCATCGGGCTCTATGCTGACAGCTCAGAGCCTGGGGCCTGCTTTGAATACTGTGTCTCCCTTTCTCTCTGCTCCTCCCCCGTTCATGCTCTATCTCTCTCTCTCCTTCAAAAATAAATTTTTAAAAAAAACATTTAAAAAAAATTTTTTTTAAATCTCCTTGACTTCAAACAAAGGAAAAAAGCATAATGAACACACACATTTCGGGTCAACCGGGCAGACTGACAAATAATTCTGCAAACTTTAAAGATGTTCTTTACTAAACAATTCTTAACACATCTAAAATAAAAGTCAAGGGCGCCTGAGTGGCTCAGTCAGTTAAATGTCCGACTTCGGCTCAGGTCACGATCTCACGCTTTGTGAGTTTGGGTTCCCGCGTGGGGCTCTGTGCTGCCAGCGCAGAGCCTGGAGCCTGCTTAGGATCCCCCCCCCCCTTTCTCTCTCTCTCTCTGCCCCTCTCTGCTCTCTCTCAAAAATAAACATTTAAAATAAATAATTAAATAAAAGTCAAATAATCAGGGGACAGCAAAAATATATACTAAGTGCATAATCTTTCAAATTATATGTGATAACTCATTGTGGCACTAATTATTTTCAAAATAAGCTTTATTTCAGATCAAGTAAAACACAAATTAAGTATTTGAAAAAGCTCTGAACTGTCAAATGATGGTAAATTACCAAACTCTAACAAAAAAAAATCAATCAATGGGGCACCTGGGTGGCTCAGTCTGTTGAGTGTTTGACTCTTGACTTCAGCTCAGGTCGTGATTTCAAGGTTGTGAGATCAAGCCCCACATCGGGCTCTGTGCTGAGCATGAAGCCTGCTTGGGATCCTCTCTCTTCCTCTCTCTCTGCCCCTCCCTGCTCATGCTCACGCGCGCGCTCTCTCTCTCTCTCTCTCTCTCTCTCTCACACACACACACACGCCACAGAAATAAACATTTTTTAAAAAATCAATCACCTCTGGATTTTTTTGTAAGTATCACATGCTTCTAAATCAAATGCAAAGCTTAAAAGGAACATATCTGGAATTTATGCATACCCATTTGCATTCATTACTCAATCTCTCCATCTTAAGATGGGACGCTAGGGAGTTACAACTGGATTTATGTATACCTTTACAGGTATTTATTTATACCTTTACAGAGCACAGGCCTTAGTGTAATGGGTTATGTAATTAACAAGAACAGAACAATTAAATGCATGAAGTGACAAATACAACACTTTACCTTTTCATAAAATGTTATTCATATTTAAAGGCTCTGCATCTGACCTCAGAGAGTATTATGAAGCCATGATAAATCAGCCACTATGCTTCACAGAAAGCTATATACTACTTTTGAGAAAAAACTTCCCAAACACTATCATTGATAGTTGTTTTTTTAAGAAATCAAATTATGGGAAGTTTTTATCCATAACCAAGTTAAGTTCCAGATAAGTAGTTTTTTCTAGACGGACCTACACCAAAAAGCCCAACGGTAAGATAGGGGGCCTTTCACAGTTGTCCAAGGAATGGATCCCTTTCGTCCTGGGCCAGCCCAGGAAGCGGCTGCCGGCAGCCCCAACACGCCTCTCCACAGGGGCCCTCGTCAACGACGCTGGCGACGGCTGTGCCGCAAAATGCAGTCGTCCGTTCTCTCCACTCACCCTCCCGGACAGGTCAGCAGCGCGTGATCGAGGCCTGTTTCGTGAAAGACTTTCTTCACCGGGCTTTCGGAACGCTGTTTTCTTCCTACCTCCCTACCCTGGCGGATCTCTCGGAGTCTCCTTTCTGGTTCTTTTTCATCCCGGTGTTGACACATCACAGGGCTTCAGACGCTTCTCTCTGCAGTAACTCCGTCAGGGCCTCGCCCGGCATCAAGCCTTCATTCATGTAAGGTGAGTGTCCTGAGCACTCCCCAATTTATGTCGCAAGCCTAGAACACGTGCCCCGACTGCAAACTCCTATCTAGCTGCCTGCTCGACCACACCACTTGGAGGTCCACTAGGCACCAACCCTCACGCTTCACACTGGGACTCCTGAGTTACCCCTCCCACAGCCGTCGAGCAAAGGGGCAGTTCTCCTATTTGATGAATCACAGTAAAACAGATAGAGTCAGCTCTATCACCCTCGGTCAGATCCTACGAGCAATGTGAACCGGGGGACGAGAGAAACCCAGGCCAGGGCGGGCATGATTCTTGGGATCTGGAATAGAGGCGAACAGAAAGGGATTCTAGAGGACCCACTGTGGAGGAGACAGGAAGGTTCTCCTGTCTACACCAATGGACCCCAGTCACTTTCCCTTTCCAATCATGGACCCACCAGCCAGCTGCCAAGCAAGATACCAGGTATACAGATGGAGAAAAACCCACTGTGTTCTCACAGCGGGAAGGGGCCACGGAAAGTACCGGATGGTTAAAGAAAGACTAGAATTCACATCTTCTGCCTCGACTTCAAGAGATTTCCAAACCGTATGCCTCCATAAACTGAGATCAAAACTATTCCCAGAAGCTCACCACATATTGGTAACACATAAACTTGACTTTGTTGCAACAAAATTAACATCTTACGACAATGTCCTTGGGAAAATGTTAAGCTGAGCCGATGTTCTGACATCATCGTAAGAGCAAGTTTATACGATGAGATATAAGGTGCTTCCAGCTTAAGATTAAGATGGCAGAAAGATCACCCGGTTACCAAAATATCAAGGAGTCCTCTCGAGCACCCGGGGGCTCAGTCAGCTAAGCGTCCGCCTCTTGATTTCAGCTCAGGTCATGAGATCAAGCCCTGCGTCGGGCTCCGCACACTGAGCACAAAGCCTGCTTACGATTCCCGCCCTCTCCACCTGCTTGCGCGTTCTCTCTCACTCGCTCTCTCGGGGGAAAAATATTCTCTTGTACAAAATCAGCCGGGCTGGGGTGGGAAGAGTTTGGTTCTAGTAACAAGCCTCTGCCAAAGGGCAGCCAAGATAAAAATCTGGTACGAGTGCACTTCTACCATCCTATGATGGGTTCTTTTTTTCTTTTTAATTACTAGTGACTTATTTTGTAATGCGTTGAGTCAACTCTAAAACTCAGGTGTGTCTCAATCCTGAACTTCAAAAACATGCTAAGGAAAGTAAAATAAATGAGAAGCACTACTTGAGAAGAAGTTCATCCCATGAAGTTTACATAAGTGTTTTCATACAGAATTCTGCTCTTCTGTTGTACAAAAATATCTTCTATGCATGTGACCTGAATTGACAGACTTTTCTGATAGAAAAGTGCATTTGAACAGTAGGCTTTCAATCACATGGAAAAAAGCTAATCAGAGAATTGGAAAACTTGCAAAATTAAACTATTTCCTTCTATAACACTTTATAGTATTATAAAGTCTTTAAAAAAGAGATGTTTGTTAAATGGATACATTTTCATTTATTTATGTCCCTTTTACCATAATTACCTATATTTCAATGCAGATTCAGCTCTGCATTTACATAACTAAATTAAAGCTTTTGCAATTTTATTTCATCAGAAAAAAAGGATAAGAAAGCTGGAAATGCCTGGCATTTTAAACAATTACTATGGAGTACCATTTACAAAAAATCTGTATCACACCAGGTTCTGTAATTTAAAATTCTGGTGAAAACCTATTTTAAACACCTTTTTATCATCAGATGGCAATTCTTTGAGGCCTCAACTCGAGAAGTACATAGGCTTGCCCGCAGTTTCCACTTGAGAGAGAATTCCAAAACGTTTTCTAGCTCTTCACAAAATAGCACCTAATGGGACAAGACTGGCCACCAGGAGGGAATGAACACCTCTGCTCCCTGCACTCCGTATCCCTAATTTGCACGGCAGGAGTCCCAACCGTGGCAGGAGCACTGTCACGAGTGAACACGGCCAGGAGGTGTAAGTTAAGGAACGGCAGCTTTTAGTAGATGCAAATAATCTCATGTCTGTGCATCTGTGATAACTTGCTCAGGCCTAAGATTTCAAAATAAGCCGTTACCGCTGTCAACCTTAGGCACCCCACACCTGAAAAGGGGAGGGGGCCTGGAACAATGTCTGAGAACTCGCCGTTTCTTTAGAACAAAACGTCTCAAAAAGAGTCATAAGACCTTTTTTTTTTGTCTGAAAAGAGCAACAGAACTAAATTTGTTCTAGGATTTTGGAATTACTTTTTAAGAAGAGGCTTTCTAAGAAGCTAGGAACAGTCAAGTAAGGCCCTTAGTGACTCAGAATAAAATACAGAACTTCTTTCTGATCTCTAGTTTAATAACACAGAACAGCTTTCCCGTGAGTTCGGTACCTGTAAGTCAGTCCCTTACGGACTCTTTCATTAAAAACAAGCAGAGCACAGTAGTCAACAGTAGTCACCAGGGCCAGGAAGAAACTCCATGACCCTCGAGACCCCAGAGAAAGATCCCCCAGGGGTGGAAAATGCACACGTAAGGGGGGCAGGAGGGCAAAGTGGTACGGGACAGCCACGAAACACACTGATTCGTACGGTTACTGATGACGCCACAGCGGCTGTGACAACCAGCTCACAAGTAATCCCTGGGATCTTAACCATCACCCAGAGTCTCTACAAACAGCCCCATGAGTGCAATGCAGGGTCCTCACCCACCGCATCCACTCACCTCCAGCAGACAAGACCACTCCTCCCATGGAAACAATCACCCCTGGAAACCCTGCTCCACAGAAAATCAGCTATGTCAGGGGACCTAGTGGAGAGGGGCCAGCCAGAAAGCCGGAGGCCTATGTGAGGAATCTGGTCCAAAACCAAGGTTGTCTGACATTCAAAGGGTCGTCTTCTTCTCCTTTCCCTTGAAAACCCTTAAAAGTGGGCGTTATTTTCTAAGAATCTGGAATTCTGGCCTCGCTTTATTAAAAATAAGAATCAAGGAGGGAAACGCAGAAAATTATTTGAGAAATACCATTAGAAATGTTTGCAGGATTCAAGATAGAGGAAGATTTTAAGAACTGTTTGCTCTAATTTGGTAAATACAAAGAATGTATGTAGCATACACACATAATGAAGCATAATAATAAAAACTGCCTTAAAATCACCAAAGTAAGAACTAGATCAGCACTAACACCCTACTGGCCAGGTGTTCTCACCTACTCTTCAACCTGCCTTCCCAAACCCAGAGGTAATCACTACCATGAACTCTTATGTTTATCATTCTCATATTTGTACTGTGTGGGTATGTGATTTCAGTATACACACATTTCTAAACTACATGCTGTTTTCTACGCTTTTAGTTTTATAAAAAATAGATTACATTGTTCTAATTCATTGTTTCAAAGACTCATCCGTGTTGTTACACATGGAAGTGATTCATGTACGCTCAATGCTATCTACAGTACAACTGCACAAATATACCAAAACATTCATCCATTCTCCTACCCCTGAAATTTGGCTGTCTTCAGCTTTTTATTATTAACCATATGCTACTATAAACAGTCTTTTTCTTATATCCTGGTATAAGCTTCCCTAGGACATATATGCAAAATGCCTATAGACTAGTGTAGTTTCAAACTCCAACTAGTAATCCATTCATTGGGTCAAAATCAGGTATTTTTAAAAATAAAATAGTATAATATCCAAATACAGTGCACAAAGGAAGGTGACTATTTCATGAACCTTTGATGCCCACCCTATGCGTTCACTGGGCTAAACTGTGTGTGTGTTTCTTACTATGGGTCTAGTAAAAACAGTGTTAAAGGCTTACCCTCTAGGTAAATGCCTCCTAAAAAAGTAAACTATCAAGTCTTATGGGAAGTGAATATTCAACTTTGTAAGACAATACCAAATTGTTTTCCTGAACACTCACATCACTTTGTACTCTCATTAGTGAGTAAATCTGCTCAGTGACCCACTTCCTCCCTAACTGTCTGTAAGGTCAGGCGTAAGAATATGTGGCTTATCTGACAGACGTGTGAAACATGATTCTCTGTTGTGTTGTCTTACAGACTCCCAGGCCGCATGCACGCGCTCATGTGCTGATTATACACACACACACACACACACACACACACACACACACACACACACACACACACACATATCCTTGGGCAGTTATATGTTTCAAGTATTTTTTCCCCCTTAACGCCTTTTCTACTTTCTTTACAGCACCTTTTAATGAACAAATTTTCTTAAGCTTAATAAGGTAGAATTTATACACCTTTCCTTTTATGGGCTGTATTATATGTTTGACAAATTTTTTCACTCCATCAAGATCATAAAAGTTCATCTTCCTCCATGCATGTAGTCGAGTCTTTGCCGTCCCCAGTGAACACCTGCTCTCTCCTGTGGCAGTTGCCCTATTTATCCATGTCCTTCTGTAGTCGCTCCGGGGTCCATTTGTCTATCCCAAAGCCAGAAACATGCCATCTTAATTTACAAATCTTTAAACAAGGTCTTGAGTGCTGATGAAGCAAGGACCCTCACTTTCTTCTTGAGGAATGTTGGGCTATTCTGGGGCCTCATTACGCTCATCAGGTTCCTCACAAAATTAATGCTAGGAATGTAAAGGTAATTACTTTGCATCCATATATTGAATCACTTGTGAGAATCATCTTGGGGCGCCCGGGGTGGCTCGGTAGGTTAAGTGTCTGACTCTGGCTCAGGTCATGAATTCACGATTCACGAGTTTGAGCCCTGTGTCAGGCTCTGTGCTGACAGCCCAGAGCCCAGAGCCCAGAGCCCAGAGTCCAGAGCCTGCTTCCGATTCTGTGTCTCCCTCTTTCTCTGACCCTCTCCCACTCACTCTCGTGCTCTCCTCTCTCTCTCAAAAATAAACATTAAAAAAACAATGGAATCATCTTCTTAATACTGAATCCTCCTATTCTAGGAGATAATGAGTCTCCATTTAATTTATTTAATGTCTTAGGAGAAGTTTCATAATTTTTCCCTATGGCTTGTGTACATTGCTAAATCCATTTTTGTTCCTGTTGTAATAGTATATTTTCTTGACTGACGTTTCCTGGATGCTACTGCTGTAAAGAAGTGTAACTGATTATTTTTAAATATGGATCTTACATTTGGCTATCTTGAGACACTCATTATTCCTAATAATTTGTTGATCCTTTTAGATTTTCAGTGGAGACCATCATACCACGTGAGACAGGCAGTGTTATCTTTCTTCTCTGTGTCACTCTTTTATTTCCATTTCCTGCCTTTCCACACAGGCCAGGATTTTCAGAACACTGTTGAACAAAGCTGGTGACAGTGGGTCTTTTGTCGTTTTCCTGGCTTTTGGAGACTACTTTTACTTTTTACTACTAAAAAACAGGCACCTTTCATCAAGCTAAGGAAGTTCCCTTCTATTTCTAGTCTGCCTTGACCTCCTTCTAAGAACAGACTTGACATCTCTCAAATTCTTTTCATCAATCTGTTGAGGAAAAACATCATTTTATTTTAACTGGCTAACGTCACAAATGAAATTTAATATTTTCAAATGGGAACCTCCTCCCCCCTTGTATTCTTGGGAAAATCCAACTTGGTCTTTTTTTTTTTTTTTTCTTTTTTTAACCTACCGTTTCATCCATGTTCCTGATACGCGAGACTGGCCCCTCTCCTTTCCTCTATTGTTTCTGTTTACATATGAAGGTCACGCTAATCAGAAATCATGAGTTTAGGAATAAACTCTCGCTGTACTGTTGTGTGGAGGCGTCTGCATAAGACTGAAATGATCTGTTCCTTACAGGCTGGGGCAAACATCTGCAAGCAAATCATTTAACACGTAAAAGCTGGGCCTGGCACTTCCTCGGCGAAGAAACATTCAACTACTACTCAGTCCTTACTGGACTACTCCAGAATGTGACTACTTCTTGAGACAGAAATTTCACATTTATTGACATAAAGATTCTCATAGTATTTTCTTATAAGCTTTATAATCTCTGCTATACCTGCAACCACAACCCTCCTCTCACCTGTAACACCTACTATTGAGTGTCCTTTGCCCCTTGCAGATTCTCCCTTCTGCAACTGCAGTTCGATCCCCCTGATCTCAGATCCTCATTTCACTGCCTTCCTTCTACTCTGTTTGGACACAGAACTTTTTACGGTAATGCTCAGCTACTTATGGCCAGTGGTTTCCCCTTGCTAACATAGGCATTAAGGTTATGAATTCCCCCTCAAACTATTACTTTAATCAAATCTCAGAAATTTGGGCATACAGCAATTTTATATTCATTCAGTCTTAGTATTTTTTCCCATAATTCTTCCTTCTTTGAGTCATGAGTGACTTAACAGTCCTTTTTAAATTTACCAATATATGGTTTTTAAATATCTATATTACGTGTATTTTTATTTCTAAGTTAACTGCATTTTGAACAGAGAACGTGGTCTCTATATATTAAACTTCTGAAATTTAACAGAGATTTTAGGGTCCAACACATGATCCATTCTTGTAAATGTTTCATATGTTGATGAGAAGCATGCATATTCTCCAATTTAGGGTTAAGAGTCTATTAAATCAACTTGATACATTGTTCAAATCTTTATTTTTATCTTCTGTATATCTCATGATTAATTGGGACAGATGGGACTGAACTCATCCACAATGATGAAGGATTTGCCAATTTATCCTGTATATATCTAATATAATTTTATTTGTATATTTTTCATTCTTTTTTTTCAGGAAGATGTAAGTTTAGTCTTATGAAAAACTTAACCTTAAACTTAACATGCTGTCTCTTACTAGTAATGGTTTTTGAAAAACGCTACAACAGATGTGGCTACTATTAATAATATACAGTTGAATTAAGTTTCTTAATCAAATCTGAACATCTATGTTTTTAACAAGTTTAGTCAACTGGCATCAATGGTAATTACTGGACTTATTTCATCATCTTAATTTGTCCTGAGGTTGTGCCTCTTCTATCCTCTTTACACTTTGTTAGGATTTGATGAACTTCGTTTCAGTTTTTGTTTTGTTTATTTTTCTTACTCCATTCTCCATCCTCCAACTCATTTGTAAGTCTTATGGCTCCATTCCTGCTCTCTGAATAATACTTCACACTCTCTAGCAAAGGATACAAAGACCTTAAAACCTTCAAATCTCCAAAATGCAAAAACCAAAAAGGCCTGAGCCAAACATGAAGGGAGTTGTCCAAATCAGAACTGCAAGTCAGTAGATTTCTTAAATATAAACAACAGTGGAAGACTACAATTAATTCCAAAAAACAGGAGAAATAAAGAAGAAAAAGCCATCTGAGATGGATGACCAGATGAATAAATGGAAAGAAGGAAGGGAGGGAGGAAGAGAAGGAAGGAAATCAGACCCAGTGACTGTTTTAGTAAAACCTGTAAGCTAATATGGTTTGTATACTTTTAAACAGCTGGGAAAAAAAAGAAACAAATTAAATATATTGTTTTATAACACACGGAAACTATACAAAATTTAAATTTCACAGTAAATATAATTTTACTGGAACAGAGAAACACATTTGTTTACATTTCGTCTGTGGCGGTTTCAGCACATGTAAAAGTTGAGTGCCTAGTACAAGGCAAGGATGTGTCTTCTCACTTGTTCTTTTCAACATGATGCTAAAAGTCCTTACAAATGTTATTAAACAAACAAACAAAAAAAAGGAAATAAAAGGTAATACAGATTGGGAAAGAAAACATAAAACTGTTTTTGCTTGCAAATGATATGACTGTCTACCATGCAGGAGATATGAAAGAATTAACAAAAAAATTCCCGAAACAAATACACGATTATACCAAGGTTGCAGGACACAGGGTAAACATACAAAAGTGAATCACTATTCCATATACCAACAATGAACAAGTGGAATTTGAAATTAAAAACACAATACCACTTACACTAACATGCCCCAAAATAAAATACTTGTAGGTATAAACCCAACAAAATATGTGTAAGATCTCTGTGAGAAAAACTATAAAACTAATGTATGAAATCAAGTAACTAAATGGAGAGATAGTCCATGTTCATGGATATAAAGACTCAATACTGTGAAGATGTCAGTTTTCCCCAATTCAATGTACACATTCAATGCAATCCCAATCAAAATCCCCACATGTTATTTTGTGGCTATCAACAAACTGATTCTAAAGTTTATATGAAGAGGCAAAAGACCCAAAATAGCCAACACAATATTGAAGGAGAAAAACAAAGTTGTGGGACTGACACTACCCAATGTCTAGACTTACTATAAAGCTACAATAATCAAGACAATGCGGTTACTGGCAAAAGAACAGACAAATGGATCAAGGAACAGAACAGAAAGCCCAGACACAGCCACCCAAAAATTAACCAATCTTCAATAAAGGGAAAAAGGCAATACATTGGAACACAGATAAATTTCCACAAATGGTGCTGAAATAGTAACATCTTCATGCAAAAGTAGGAATCTAGACAGACAGGCCTTACGCCCTTCACAAATGTTAGTGCAAAATGGATCACAGATCTAACTGTAAAGCACAAAATTATAAAATTCCTAGAAGATAACATAGGAGAAAAGCTAGATGACCTTGGGTATGGCCAACTCCTTTTTAGGTATAACACCAAAGCACAATCCATGAAAGGAAAAATAAGATGGACTTTAATAAAGTGAAAAACTTAGGCTCTACAAAAAAATGTCAGGAGAAAAAGAATACAAACTACAAGCTGGGTGAAAATATTTACAAAATATTCTGATATCTGATAAAGAACTATTATCTAACGTACAAAGAACTCTTAAACTAAGCTACAAGAAATACAAACAAAATAAGAAATACAAACTATGCATTTTTGTAAACAAAAATAAGAAATACAAACTGGGTGGCTCAGTCGGTTAAGCATCCGACTTCGGCTGAGGTCATGATCTCACGGTCACGGTTCCTGGGTTCGAGCCCCGCATCAGGCTCTATGCTGGCAGCTCAGGGCGTGGAGCTGCTTGTGTATCTCCCTCTCTCTCTGCCCCTCCCTCCCTCTCTCTCTTCCTCTCTCTCCTTCTCTCTCTCTCAGAAACAAACATTAAAAAAAGAAAGAAAGAAAAGAAAAGAAATACAAACAACTCAATCGGAAACTGGGCTAAAATCTTAACAGACACCTCACCATAGGTATACAGATAGGAAATAAGCATGTGAAAAGATGTTCCGCATCATATGTCATCACAGAAATACAAATTAAAACAACGAGATGACACTACAAACCTGTCAGAATGGCCAAAATATGGAACACTGATAACACCAAATGCTGACAAGGATACAGAGCAGCGGAAACTCTCAGCCACTGCCGCTGGGGACGCATCACAGCACACAGCACACTCTCTTGGGAAGAGAGTCAGGAAGGTTTTTATACAAAACTAAACACTCCTGCCGTGGGATTCAGCATTTATGCTCCTTGGTATCTTCCTAGAAGACCTACGTCCACACAAAAACCGATACATACATGTCTGCAGCAGCTTTATTCATAACTGTCAAAACTTGGAAACAACCAAGCTGTCCTTCAGTAAGTAAATGGACAAATCAACTGTGGCCCATCCGGACAATGGAATACTGTTCGGCACTAGAAGCACATAAGATAGCAAGGCATAAAAAGGGAGAAAACTTTAATATGTCTTACTAAGTGAAAGAAGCCCGTTTCAAACGGCTCCGTGCCGTAGGATTCCAACAATATGAGATTCTGGAAGTGACGGAAGAACAGGTTGTCAGAGAGGAGAGAGGGGAGAACGCACTGAGCACAGAGAAGCGTTAGGGTGCCAGACGTACTCTGTGTGACACCAGAATGCCGGATCCACGTCATGATGGATGCGTCCAAACCCACAGACTGGACAACACCGGTGAACCCTCATATGAACTGTGAACTCTGGATGATTAGGACGTATCAGCAGAGGCTCACGAGCTGTCATGAATGTACCGTATCGGCGAGGGATGCTGACAACAGGGGAGGCCGTGGGTATGTGGTGGCAGGGAGTATGAGAGAAATCTCTGTACCTTCCCCTCGATTTTGATGTGAACCTAAAACTGCTCTAGAAAAACAGTCTCTGGGGGGAAAAAAAAAAAGTTGAGCAGCTATGAAAGAAACCATCATGGCTCTGCAAAACCTAAGATATTATCTGTACCTTTAAGTCTGCCTGCCCTGGTTTAATATATTAAATGAGTAGATTAGATCAAAACACTTAGCTTCCATCTGCCCCTCAAAATCTCATTAAGCCACCACAAAAGACAACTTAAAATGTCATGTCCAGTGTAATGTTCTAACAAGAACCATCACTCATAAATACTGGAAAACTCATGGGACAGAAAAATATAGACTGGATGAGAATCCAAAACGGAAATGCCACAGCTACGGTCAGTCACTGAGAAGAAAATGCCACTGCAAAAACAGGAACCAGTCTTCATTTTAAAAGTCCCAGAAAAATTCTAATTTCAAAATTAATAAAATGGAAAGAGGCTTGGAAGAAACATCAAGGTGATATTCACAACTGGCCCAGCCTCAGCCACTCCTCCTAGCATACACATAAAGTTAAAGACAGGGTCGGCTTCCACCTCCAAGACCGTGCTCTCTGACCAACATGGAAACCAAGTCCATGGTCTGCCTCGGGAGACTTGGGATCTGACCACGAGGCCCAAGCTGGAGAGAGCAGCACAGGAGAGCCGCCGGTGACAGCAGCACGGGATGAAAAACAAACACACACAATACACAAATATATCCTAAAACTTAGCTCCAAAAACAAACAAACATCCAAGTAAACAATAACAAAACCGCACAAGACCCCAGAAAGATATTACACGGTCAAGTTCCACTAACCTTTGAAATAACAGAGGACTTCCCTGTACAGCACAGAAAAGCTAAGGTCGTTCTGTGAAGTTCAACAACCTTGATATCAAACCAGAAAAGGATGACACACAAAAAAAGAAGCAGAAGATCAATCTCATTTATGATGATAGCAAAACATATAAAAATGGAACCCAGCAGTGTATATCAAAAACCACTATAACCACTAACCACAACGACCAGGTAGGGCTTATTCTAGTCATACAAGGCCAGTAGAGCATTATAAATTGTATTATTACATGACATATGAGATAAATTCTAATATATACCACTTAAAGGTGATCCTTACACAGCAGTTTTGAACTGTGCTGGTCCACTTATACATAGGTTCTTTTCAATAAATACAGTACAGTACCGTAAATGTATTTTCTCCTCCTTACGATTTCCTTAATAACATTTCATTTCCTCTAGCTTACTTTATTCTAAGAATATTATTATTACAGTAATATTAGGAATATTATTATTAAAGTATTACTACTTTGTTGTGAGAATATATATGTAACATACTGACTATGTGTTAATCGACTATGCTACCAGTAAGGCTTCCGGTCAACAGTAAGCTACTGTAGCTAAGTTCTGAGGGAGTCAAAAGTCATACACAGATTTTCTACCATGTTGGGGTCAACATCCCTAATCCCCACATTGTTGAAGGGTCAGCTGTATCAGAAAAAAGCATTTGACAAATTTTAACACCTATTCCTGATCAAAAGACAGCAACAAATTCCTAATACGATGAAATGGAAGGAAACTCCCTGAACTTGATAATTACTGGCAAAATATTAAAAGCATTCATCAAAGTCAAATAAAGATAAGGATGGGGGCGCCTGGGTGGCACAGTCGGTTAAGCGTCCGACTTCAGCCAGGTCACGATCTCGCGGTCCGTGAGTTCGAGCCCCGCGTCAGGCTCTGGGCTGATGGCTCGGAGCCTGGAGCCTGTTTCCGATTCTGTGTCTCCCTCTCTCTCTGCCCCTCCCCCGTTCATGCTCTGTCTCTCTCTGTCCCAAAAATAAATAAAAAATAAATAAATAAATAAATAAAATAAAAAAAATAAAGATAAGGATGAACACAGTCCAGCGACTGAATATTGTACCGCAGGGTTCAGCCAAGGTAAAAATACAGGGAAAATATGTAAGATTAAGAGGTTGGGAAAGTAAAGACAACAACAGCATTACTTACAGATAATGAACTTTCATCTGGAAAGCACAAAAAAATTAACTGGGAAATATTAACAGCCAGTAAAAGTAATCATCAAGCTGGTAGGATATAAAATAAGCACTTAAAATTTAGTAACTTTCCTACAGAACTACAATAACCAGACTTCAACAGAAATAAGAGAAAAAGTGCCATTCAAAGGAATAAATGGTATAAAATAGAAAGAATAAATTGGGGGGTTGGGGGTGGAGGAAGACACGAGACCAAGCAAAACCAAAGCAGAAAAAACTTTCTTGAAGGACACTAGAAAACCAAATGACCCCTACACAGACAAAATGAAACCCATACACATACATCATGGATGGAAAAATTCAATACCATAAAAATGTTAATTCTTTCTAAATAAGACTTAGAGAAATCCCAATCACAGTCCCATGACAGTATTTTTCCTCCTTGTTTTAAAAACTAATAATTCCAAATTCATTTGGAAGAATTGATGTGTAGCAATTACCAAAGAAACTCCTCAAGGAAAAAGGCAAAAGAAGAATGAAGAGAACTTAGTACCCTCTAGATATTAAAAGTTTTCCATTTAAATACTAGAATTGAATCAGGGGTGCACATTAGGAGACAACATCTGTAACACACTTAACAACAAAAGACTACTACAAAGTGGCTTTTAAATAAATAAGCATAGCTAATAATGCTACAGGAAAGAGGAGTATGGATGTGAAAAGGCATCTGCAGAAGGGAAGAGGCAGGTCTAATTTGAAAAGAAAGAACATCACACAAGCATCTGGGGAAAAGCAAATTAAAATGCTAAGATGTCCAAAAAAGTAATTAATTAAAACAAAATGAAATAAAATAAAATGCTAACATGTCTTTTTTTTTTTTGTTTTTTTTTTAACCGTGGCAAACTTAAAAGTAGCAACATTAAATGCTGGCAAATTATGAGGAAACAAGTCCTGTCATGTAATTGATGGGAATGTAAGTTATTACAATCTTTTTGGAATATAACGTGGTGAAAAGGATTAAAACTGTAAAAGAAACACATGATACTTAGAAGTGCAATCCCACGTTTGGGAATCTACCCTACAGATACATGTACTAACGCTCTCAAAGACTTAATACAAAGACATCCACTGCTTTGCTATAAATAACAAAAATGGAAAATAAAACCCCTACACATTAATAAAGTAATTTACAGTTTTGGATAACACAATGTTACGGACTACTACACCACAATATATTAGAAAGTGTTAACGATAAAGTTGATATGTACCGAGACACAAATATTACCCAGAAGTCTATAACTCTAAGAAAACGGTACGATCCTATTTATATAAACAACAAAACAACTCTGGATCAATAGATGTGTGTCTATGCAATTATCTAGGAGATATTCTCTTTGTTTTCCAATAACTACCTTCCTATGCCACGTCATCATACATAGGAGGCATTTTTAATTACAAAATATTGTTCATTATTTGTCAAATCAAACATATTACATGCCGTTTTACAGCAACCGGCTACAGGCCCTGGTTATCTAATCACGTAAGTATTTTGGCCAAAGTGTACACATAAAGACAATGTGCGGCTTTCTAAATGTGACATTTGAGGTCATCTGCAGCATGCCAAAAGGAGCGTAGTTGAGCTTACCGATCTCATTAATCACCGCTCTTATTTTGGAGACAAAAGGACCAACTTCACTGGGATTCATCTTGACTCTCTCCTTAAGGTCGGCACCTGCAAAAAGTGTTGTATTTACAAATACAATCGAGTTATACACAAAGTTTCAAGGCAATGAATCGAAAACTTACTTAAGATTCATCTGTAACTTGAATATCAACTTAGAGACCAGCATGAGGAGGAATAAAATGTGCGTTCACACATCTACCATGTGCTTCAAGCAGTGGTTCTCACACTCCGCGGTCTCAGGGCCCCACGCTCTGAGAAGAGACCTACTTTAGATGATATCTACCAATAGTTACTCTATCAGAAACTAAAACTATGAAGTGTCCTAAATATTTATCCACTCATTGAAGGATACAAATAAACCCATTCATATTGACATAAATGACTAAAGACTGGGGCACTCCCTCCGCTCTTACAAAGACTCTGGCAGTTTTCACCCTCCCCTTGCCTCTGCCCCATCAGGGTAAACGTCAACCCTGTGAGAAGGGCTAATCACTGTAAGAATCAGTCTGACTTCATGGATCCCCGCCCTGGTGACCGCAGATCATGTTTCAGAATCACTGGCATGAACGTAGGAGCAAAGTGACAATTTCATAATTATGAGCTTATCACAGAATCACACATTTGGAACAGAAAAAAATAAATGCGTAAGGGATCCCTTACTCTGCGGCTCAACAAAGGCATTCTTCCTAATGATGTTAAACCATACGAGAAAAGGAAGGCCCCCATTTAAATGAACAAATACAAAACAAAGTAGAATTACAGCACAGAAGGTTTACACTCAGCGACTGACTCTCTTATACATCCATTATAAAGTAATCGTGACTGGATGTAGCACCAGTTCCCAGCCCAGGCTGGACATTCTGAGCCCATACACTTCCTGTGGGAGTGTGAACTACCATGCACACAGCACATGCCCCACAATCCATCGGTTCTAGAAAACCTCAAACACATGCCCAAGGAAAGAAGTACAGCAGCACCATTCAGTGCAACATGTATAAAATAGCAAAAAAATTGGAATTAATCTCAATATCCATCCGCAGGATCTCTAATAAAAGATGTATTTATATAACAGAATAATACATGTTCGGCATGAAGACCAAGAAATCAGAGCATGAATATGGATGAATCCGGATGTTGAAGAACATATAATTATGCAATTAATATAGAACATTAACATATATTATATTTATATATTTAACGATATAAATTATTATATATTTACAGAAAGACACAGGATAACCATTTGCGCAACTCTTTTTTTTTTAATTTCTTAACGTTTATTTATTATTGAGAGACAGTGAGAGACAGAGCATGAGCACGGGAGGGACAGAGAGAAGGGGAGACACAGAATCCAAAGCAGCTCCAGGCTCCGGGCTGCCAGCACAGAGCCCGATGCGGGGCTCGAACTCACAAACGCGAGATCACGACCTGAGCCGAAGTCGGACGCTTAACCGACCGAGCCTCCCAGGCACCCCTGCATAACTCTTTTTAAAAGAATTGCTATTTAGGGGGGCGGCTGGCTAGCTCCGTTGGTGGAGCATGAGACTCTTGACCTCGGGGCCGTGAGTTCAAGCCCCACGTTGGGCATACAGTTTACTTACGTACACATATACGTACACGAGTTAAAAACTAGTAAAGAATGCTACTTCGGGACATAAAATATGAAAGGGAATGATAAATACCAAATTTGGTTGGTGGGGACCTCTGCAGGGAAGGAGACGGAGGTGACTAGCAAAGGTCACAGAAGACTCCAATCTTGTTTGTAACACTGTATGGTCTACGTTAGGTGGTGAGTATTCAGGGTCAGCCTTTAAACATTTCTGTCTGCCTGATACACGTGTTCATAATTGACTTTTTCCAGGAAAAATTAACATTTAGCATCAAGGAAAAATGTTTGCAGGGGCAAAACTCTAGACCAGTAGGATGTATCTGTCGGAAGAAAAAACCGTTCGGACTCACTGCCGTTTAGCCCTGAGAACATAATTTACACGTTGCTCAGTGCCGGCTGGCTACTCCACATCGGCTAAGAAAAGCGGCCGAACCCCGTGCCGTGTCGGGGAGCGGAGCAGATGAGAGAAGGGCCGAGGCAGCGGAGAGGAGGGCGCCGACGGGGCACACAGGGGCTCTGCGTGAGGCGGTCCTGAAGGAGCCCCGGGGAACCGCATCGCGGGATCCACCAGAACCTCCAACGTCGGCGTGGGCTACGCCACGAGGGGGCCCTCTGGCACACCGGCCGGCTTGGCAGTGGGGGCTCTCAGCGGCACCCACGCTTTGAAATTCACACCCAGCTCTCCGAGCCTGGGTGCGGAGGCCATGCCAGGAGCCAAGGGGACCTCGGCCAAGGGGAGCCAAGGGGACCTCCTCCGCACCCGAGGAGCCCATTCACGCACACGAGTCCCAGCAGAGCTGGGAGCCTCCGTCTGGTTACCGAGCACAGCCCTAACCCACACAACTGTGGGAGACTTCCCTGGGAGTCACAATTTGTTTCAGAAAGAATCACCCTTCTCCATGGGACATTAAACATCTGTGACCCAGAGACCACTCTTCGGTTTTGCTTTAGAAACGTGCCCTGCAATCTCGAACGTTCAGAACCTAAAAGTACAGTTTCGCTTCTATCCCCCCAGATGACAAGTTCCTCGGTTGATAACATCCAGTTTTATCTGAGGGCTGGCGTGTCTCAGCGCTTTCACTTTTTAAACCCCCCAAGTCCATGACCGCTCACCTCAGCTGAGCCTCTGTGCTGCCAGGCAATCCTACTGTACCTCCCTACACCGTCCACTGTCGTGTTCATCTACAGCCCATTTCCTAACTCCTCTCTCTCCTTAAACCTCAAACCTCCTACCCAATCCTGACACCAGGTTACTAAGAAAGCAGAAGTATTCAGAAGAAAACCTTCACCCACACCCACCACCAAATCTAACCACCAGGATTAAGCCCTTACACTCTGCCCTCCCTCCTGTTCCTACAGATGACCTAACCCGTGACGAAGCACCCCGTGCACTAGATTCCACCCCTCCTGTCTGTTCAGGGCCATCACTCCAGCAGCTGTCCTCTTCCCGGCTGACATCACCAATAATATCCCTCTCTACAGAACTGTTCCCATCAGCTGCATTAACGCTGTAACACTGCTCATCTCAAAAAAGCAAAGAAAATTATGTAGACTTTCTCTGCCAGCTTTAAAGAAATAGCTTATTATCAGACGAATTCTTTCACGAAATCCTAGATAAAACACATTAAGACAGCTGTTTGAGGGCAACGGAGAACAACCAAGGCAGACAGAGTGTAAGTTTCTAAACAATCTCACGGGAATGGGGGGGGGGGGGGGGGGGATCGGAGCTCAGGGCTTGCCAAAGAGGAACACTGCAGTCTTTCACTTGGGACCTCTCAAAGTTAAATATAAAACAGAGTAAACACAAAGAGAACCATATGAAGACCAACTGCTAAAAACGAAAGACAAAAAAAAAAAAAAAAGAAAATTAGAAGCTGCCAAAAAGAAGAAGACTGACAGCTGACTTCTCAACAGAAAATGAGTGATATCTCCAAAGTGGGGAAAGAAAATAACTACCCACCTAGAATTTTAAACTAAGCAAACCCATCCCCCAAACATGACACACACAGGCAATCTGTCACCAGCAGGCACACACTGACAGAAACACCACAGGGGCTTCTTCAGGCAGATTATGAGAGTGGAGTTTAAGATCTTATTTTAATTTTTTTACATTTATTTATTTATTTTTGAGAAACAGAGCGAGACAAAGCATAAGCGGGGGAGGGGCAGAGAGAGAAGGAGACACAGAGTCTGTAGCAGGCTCCAGGCTCTGAGCTGTTAGCACAGAGCCCGACGTGGGGCTCGAACCCACAAACTATGAGATCATGAGCCGAAGTTGGACGCTCAACCGACTGAGCCACCCAGGCGCCCCTAAAATCTTATTTTATACAACTCCTGAGAGATATACCTTAAAAGATAAGGACACAAAATGGCTAAAGTGAAAGGTTAAAAACCAGGCAAACACTAACCGAAAAGGAAGTGAAATCATTGTTAATACCTGACAAAAGAGACCTCAGGCAAAAAATACCATTCAAGCTAGAGGTTCACTTTATGATAATAAACACGATGACCCACTAAAAGCCATAGGAATTCTAAACTGGCATAAAATAAGACAGCCCCAAATGTATGAAGCAAAAACTGATGAGCCAAAAAGAAAAACTGACCCGTCTACAATCACGGTGGAGTCAGCAAACCCCCATGGTAATCAATAAACCAAGTAAGCAAACACCCTCATTGAACATCCCTACCAAGAAATAGGAAAAAAAAGAATTAATCCCCAAGTAGAAGAAAGAGCAAAAACTGGAACAAGAAAAAAAAAGTTTTTATGTTTATTTATTTTGAGAGAGAGAGAAAGAGAACGTGTGCTCACAAGAACCAGTAGAGCAGGGACAGAGAGAAAAGGAAAGAGAGAACCCCAAGCAGACCCCACACAGCACAGAGCCCGACACGGGGCTCGATCCCGTGAGCCATGAGATCACGATCTGAGCTGAGATCAAGACTCAGATGCTTAACCGACCTAGCCACCCAGGCAACCCTGGAGCAAAATTGTTTTAAGAAACAGAAAACAAACATGCAGGAGAGAAATATCAAAGAAATTGCTCATTTGGGGAAAAAAAAAAAAAAGCTAAAACAAATGACAGTCCTTTTAGTAAGACTGATCATTGTGGGGGCGCCTGGGTGGCGCAGTCGGTTAAGCGTCCGACTTCAGCTCAGGTCATGATCTCATGGTTCATGAGTTCGAGCCCCGTGTCACGCTCTGAGGTGACAGCTCCGAGCCTGGAGCCGGCTTCAGATTCTGTGTCTCCCTCTCTCTCTGCCCTTTCCCTTGCTCGCTCTCTCTCTCTCTCTCAAAAATAAGTAACATCAAAAAGCTTAAAAAATAAAATAAATAAAATAAAAAAAGACTGATCATGGAAAAATCCAAGAAGGCACAAACCCCAACAGCAAGAATGAAAAGGAGAATACTACTAAGGCTTTTACAGACATTAAAACAATAAGAGTATTAGTAACAACCTTGGCCCAAAACATTCAAAAAGGTACATGAAATGGACACATTTCGAGAAAAACACAACTTATTAAAACTGACAGAGAAAATCTGAAAACACAAACACATATTAAAGAAACTGAATATGTTTATTCAAAACTTTCCTACAAGAAAACCACACGCCCCTGTGGCTCCAACAGTATATTCTCCCAAACATAATGAAAACAACTGGGGGCACCTGTCTGGCTCATTCAGTGCTGTGTGCGACTCTTGATCTCAGGGTTGTGAGTTCGAGCCCCACACTGGGTGTAGAGATTACTTTAAGAAAGTGAAAACCTAAATAAAAAAAAATTTAACATCAATCCTACATTTACATGGAGAATTGCAAAACAAACACTCGATAAGAACATTATAAGAAAAAAACATGACAGGCTAATCTTTCTCATAGCCTCAAAAATTCCTAAACAAAATATAAGTAGATCATACCTAGTAGTAACATAAATAAAATACAATATATCAAGACCCAGTTATATTCAGTCCAATACTGAAGACTGGTTTAATGTTAAGGGTTAATAATAAGTGTTTTATTTTATTTTTTTTTAGTTAATAGCATAAAAGTGAAAAATCATACAAACTTTCAGCAGGTGCAGAAAAAAGTAGTTAAAATTCACACTCATTCTTTTAGCCTCTTGAGGTAGAACTGACATGAAGTAAAATTCAGTCATTTTAAGTACACAATTCAATAATTTTTATTAAAGTTACAGAGCTGTACAGCCATCTAATTTTAGAACGTTTCCATTATCATAAAAAGACCCCTCACACTCACCTGCAGGCACTCCCCGTTCCCACCTCCACCCCCTAAAACTTTGCCTTCCACTATTCTCCTAAAACTTTGTCTTCTCTGGACATTTCACGTGAATAAACTCGTACAATACATGGTCTTCAACATAGCAAGCATAGTGTTTTTCACTATGAATTAGTATTTTTTTTCTTTTCATTACCGAATAGTATCCCCTTGTAGGGACAGAGAAAACCTTTGTTTCTCTGGTCATCGGCTGGTGGAAACTGGGGTCTTTCCACCTTTGGCTGTTATGAAAAAATACTACCAAGAGCATTCGCGTACAAGTTTTCGTGTATACAAACGTTCTTATTTGTCTTGGGTAGACACGAAGGAGTGGAACTGCTGGGTCATATTGTAAATTTCTATTTAACTTAAAAAAAAACAACTGTCCCTGTTTCTCCACAGTGGCTGCACCCCTTCCCCTTCCTATCAGCAATACGCAGGGGTCCCTGGTGCCCTTACATGGTCACCAACACCAGTCTGCTCTTTTTTTATTACAGCATTTTAGTGGGTGTGAAATGGTATCAATTACGGTTGTAAATCTGCATTTCCCTAATGACTAAGGAGGTTAAGTATCTTTTCATGTGCTTGTTAGCCATTCATACAGGTCCTTGGTGAAATGTCATTTCAAATCTTTTGCTCATTTTTTTTTTTTTTGTACTGGATAATTTGTTTCCTTCTTATTGAGTTGTAAGAGTAATATCTTGGATATGAGTCCTTTCTCAGAAATATGATTTATAGGGACACCTGGGCGGCTCAGTCAAACGTCTGACTCCTGATTTTAGCTCAGGCCATAATCACAGTTTGTGGGTTCGAGTCCTGCACTGGGGTCCGTGCATGGAGCCTGCTTGGGACTCTCTCTCTCCTTGTGCCCCTCTCCTCACAACTGTCTCTCTCAAAATAAATAAATATTTAAAAGAAAGAAATATGATTTCCAAATATTTTCTCCCCATCCATGGCTTGTCTTTTTACTTTCTTGATGCTTTTTGAAGTTTTAATTTTAATGAAGTTCAATTTCTCAACTTTTTCATCACACGTGCTTTTGCTGTCATATCTAGTCAACAGTCATTCTTAAATAAAAGTTCATAACAAACTAGGAAAAAAAAGAAAATCTTTTTTAATCTGAAGGGTAATTATAAAACATCTGTAACTAACATCACCTTTAAAGGCCAATTACTGTAAGCTTCCTCCCAGAGATCAAGAGTGAATCAAGGATGTCCTTTATCACTTCTAAAGACAGTCGCAGATGTACGAGTCAGTATAATAAGAAAACTTTTTAATTATAGATCAAAGGGAAAAAATGAAACTGTCGTTATCAGCAGATGGCTTAACTATACGTGAAGAATAGCCAAAAGAATTTAGAAATCATGGAAACAAAAGAATTTAGTAAGGTTGTTGAATACAAGTTCAACATATAAAAATCAACTGTCTCTTTATAAACTCACGAAAGAAATCTGTGAAATTTTAAAAAAAACACTATTTATAATAACATTCAAAAATCAAGGAGCCAAGGAACACATCTAATAAAAGATGTACAAGATCTTGACACAAAAAAACTAGAAAAATCTTCTGAGATAAATTAAAAACTAAGTAAGTGGAGGAACATATCATGCTCATGTATTAGAAAACTTCGTACTAAAATATGTAAATTCTCTCCAAATTAATAGAGTCACTGAAGTTCCAATCAAAATCCCCACATGCCTGGAAAATGACAAGCTGAAAATGCAAAGGGCCAATAAGTAAAGATACTTCTGAAGAAGAAAAAGTTGGAGGGTTTACACTACAACAGAAAGGTGCTATTATAAAGCTACTGTAATTAAGAAAATGTGATACTGCCTCAAAGCTAAAGACCAATGCAACAAACAGCAAGTCCCCAAAAGACCCGGTTGATTTGTGGCAGACATTTCAGGGACCAGATGGACTTTCTGATACATGGGGCTGGAGCCACTGAATGTTCATGCGAGAAAAAAAGATTCCTGACCCTTCACACCACACACACACAAAGGAATCATTCATGGTACATTATGCAGCCTAAATGTGAAAAGTAAAACGATCCAACTTCTAAATGAAAACTAAAAATACCTTCAGGGAGTCTGCATGGCTCAGTCGGTGAAGCATCCGACTCTGCATTTTGGCTCAGGTCATGATCTCACAGTTCATGAGTTCAAGCCCCACATAAGGCTCCGTGCTGGCAGCGTGGAGCCCGCTTGGATTCTTTCTCTCCCTCTCTCTGCCCCTCCCCAGCTCCCTCTCTCTTTCAAATTAAAGAAACTTACAAAATATTTTTAATAGTAAATAAATAAATTTAAAAAATAAAAATATCTTCAACACTTTGGTATACACAAAAGTTTTAAAAGATTTCTCCGTAGACTCAGGAAAAAACCGGACTTCATTAAAATTAAAAACTTCTCAGGGTGCTTGGGTGGCTCAGTCGGTTAAGCATCCGACTTCGGCTCAGGTCATGGTCTTGCAGTCCTTGAGTTCAAGCCCCACGTCGGGCTCTGTGCTGACAGCTTGGAGTCTCGAGCTGCTTCAGATTCTCTGTCTCCCTCTCTCTCCACCCCTCACCCTGTCACGCTCGTCTCTCACCCTCTCCATCTCTCTCTCTCTCTCAAAAATGAATAAAACATTAAAAAAAAAAAAACTTCTGTTCATCAAAAGACATCATTAAGAAAATGAATATGCACATGAAAGAATGAAACACAAGTCCTCCACATAGAAAGCCCTAAATAAATGTCAGAAAGAAAAAGATAACCCAGGAACAAAAAGCAGGCCAAAGATGCAAATACTTCACAAAAGAGGACGTCCAACTGGCTGATGAAGAGATGACAAGAAACACAACCGGATTAATTATCTAGAAAACGCAAATTAAAAACACAGACCGCTTTATAAGCAATCCACAGCTAAAGTGTTAGGGAAGGTCGAGAGCAGTGGCACTCTGACTTAATGCTGCTGGGAGTAGAAACTCGTAAAAATCACTTTAAAAATGCCCCCCGCAGAGGTGTACGCCCACCGAGATGCAGGCTGCGTACAACACAGCGTGTTCACGGAAGCACGCTTCGGGACAGCTCAACCGTGGCGACGCTCCGAAAGCCCGTCGACAGCAGACACACAAATTGTGAGACGTTCCCACAAGGAACAGGATTGTACTACCCACTCCCAGATGAACAGCGTAAACCAAATCCCACCAACACGGTGAGCGGAAATCAACCTCAAAAGACTACACGCCGGGTAATTCCAGTCGCGTGAAGTTTGACAGTAAGCAAAACTAGTATTTGGTGATAAAAACCAGAAGGATCCCCGGTACGCTTGGGTGAAAGATGGTTAATGGACTGTGGCAGGGCGGTAAAGGGGACGTCCATCTGTTAGGCCGGGTGGTGACTGCCCAGCCCAGTGCATTTCACAGATCTGTATTACACTTGAGACTTGTACAGTTTCCTATTCGTATATTATAATTCAGTTAAAAAGTTTGTTTAAAACAAATTCCCATATGTTCCACCTGCTCCAGCTACCTCCAATTCCTCTCTCTGTCAAAGCCAAAGCCTTCAAAAGGGTTGCCCTTTCTGTCTCCTACCCTCGCCTCCTACACTAGGTCTTTCAAGCAGAGGAGACAAAGAGACAGCAAAAAACTAAAGAAATAACCACCAAAGGAAGTGGTAAACGCCTTGGGTGAAAAAAAGAACAGGAAAGCGTCGACCTAATGAGGGTGTGGACCACGCTACGGTATTAAATAGGGTGATCGTACTGGCGTTGCTGAGAAAGTATAATAAATCAAGAAGATCTGCTTTTCACGTTACTGAAAATGCAGTATTTGGTTCTAAGTTACATATTTTTTTTAATTTATTTTTATTTTTTTATTTTTTTCTGTTCCCATTCCTTGTTTTATTTTCTATTTTTTTATATATAATTTGTTGTCAAACTGATTTCCATACAACATCCAGTGCTCATCCCAATAGGTATGTTACATATTTTTAATCATACTATAGTGCTACTGCAGTTTCCGTTCTATTGCAAATTCCTTTCATCTAAATATATAGATAGGTAATACACCGAGTAGACAACGCACGGAGTTTATTATTAAACAATTTTGAGAAAGTATCTATTTACTTAAATACTGCCCCCTAAAATGTCCTCTCCTAATTGTTTTATATAAATTTTATATGAATTTTTTGCTTATTGTTTTATATAACTTCTGTCCTTTAAATATGCTTTAAGATTACTACACATTAAATTTCTACTTGTTTAGGGGCGCCTGGGTGGCTCAGTCAGTTGGGCGTCCGACTCTGGCTCAGGTCATGATCTCACGGCTCGTGGGTTGGAGCCCCGCGTTGGGCTCTGTGCTGACAGCTCGGTGTCTGGAGCCTGCTTCGGATTCTGGGTCTCCTCCTCTCTCGGCCCCACCCCCACTTGTGCTGCGTCTCTCTGTGACTCTCAAAAAATAAATGTAAAAAAAAAAATTTTTTTTTTAAATAAATAAATTTCTACTTGTTTATATTTGCAGTGGACTCGTCCTGCGAGCCTTTACAGAAGTTATGAGAAACACTAATATTCTTTGTTTTGCATTTTAGGATGTTTAGCTTCCTTGGGCCTCAATAACCAAAGGACAGCAAAGCCCCTCAGTCTCTCTCAAAACTCCAACATGCTCCCCAACGAGTGGCACCATCCCTCTCGAGTGCTGAGGCTTTAAGTAAGCCAATGGTCTTCAACCTGTTTGGTTCCCAATACAGCCAAAAAGAGACATGTACACATTTTCATCATGTGAGTTTAAGCAGCTGCAAAGACGGCAGTGTGCTTCTAAGCACTGGCATGCATCCCAGAGGAGAACCTAGATCACCGTCAGTGTGTCCAGCGGAATCTACACCCCACAGGGATTGGATTCGCAGAAACCATCCGGGTCTAAAACACGCAAACAAACCCTTGCTTTACAGTAAGAAATAGTACATCGTTTCTTTAGGAACTGGTGTCTGCCCCACTTTCCTGTAATTATTTTTTCTGATGTAATTAGTGTGGATGCATGAAACACTTCTACTGGTTACTGTCACATCTCTTTGCAACAAAATATGTACATGGACTGTTATTGTTTAGAACAATCTGGCTTTTTAAACGTGTTTTTGTTTGTTTACGAGAGGGGAAGGGGCAGAAGGAGAGCCCAGCACAGAGCCCGACGCTCACAACTGTGAGATCATGACCCAAGCCAACGTCCAGAGTCAGACCCTTAACGGACCGAGCCACCCAGGCGGCCGTCATATTTTTAAAAATCCCCTTTTTGGCAATTTGGAAGCTTTCTCCCCATCTGGAGCGAGGCAGCGAAGTAAGATCAGCTGCAGCGAAGTAAGATCAGCACTGACTTGTGCCACGCAAGGGCAAGCAGGAAAGAACGACGGTAGAGAGTAACTGTGACCCACAGAGCAGCCTGAAAAGTTTCACGGAGGAACACATACCAACTAGATCAGTGGAAAACTAGCTGTGCCTCCCGAGTGCCCAGAAACGCCCCCGCCGCGGTGTGGTGGCTCACCTTGCGGAGTCGCGGTCCCGACGGCGCGGTGGCTGGACCACAGGGATGGAGAAGACCATCTTCCCACCTGCGCACCCTGCCGGCGGCAGCACGCCGTTCTACTCCATCGCCTGTGCCCGGCACTGTCCCCCCCCCCCGCCCCGGCACCCCCGGTACGTTCTGCCCATCTAACGGAGAAGAAACGGCAGCTTGACGTTGCCTTGCCCTCCACGCCAAGAGACGCAACGCCTCACCATCTGCACGGCGTGGCCGACAGCGGTCAAAGCCGACATCTCCCAGTTGCTCTAGCGGGCACGCGCCTGTGTCCATCCAGACGCCGCGGTCTTCCCCGCCCCCACTCCAAAAGGGCTCTCGTTCCCCCCATTCAACCAAACGTGGGCTCAACATGCCCACGGATGTGCAGGCAGCTGCACCTGTGTCCTCACCTCCCCGCGGCACCAGACAGAGCGGAGGCCCCCAGGGACCCCGGGAGGTTCCCTCTGACACCTCTGACACACCGGGAGCCTCCCCGGTGGTGCTCGTGCCAAGGTCAGCCTGGAGGCACAACGGGACCTAGGCAAGGGTCTGGGTGTTTCTATTTCCTCAAAGAATGTACATGAGATTGGAATGCTCTGTTCCATAAATTTCTAGGTAGAACGTCTTCCTGCAGTCACCTGGCCAGGTGTTTTCATTGTTCTGGGATCAGTCAAGTTTTCTACTTCTTAAGTCAATTTTGGTTAAGTTTTATTTGCGATAATTTATCTATTTCACCTAAAATTTTCAAATTTGTTGGCATCAGTTATTCTTAACATTATCTTACCAGTTTAATGTCTGTGGAATTTATATATACCCGGGGCCTCTTTTTTCAATCTGAGTGTTGTTTCTTTGTTCTCTCACCCTTGCTTTAATCTTGTTGGAAGTCTGACCATTTGAATTTTCAAAGAGCCAGCTTTGGGCTTTATTATCCTCACTACTTACTATGCGTTTTCCGTGTCATAAGTTTAGGCTCATGTTCAGTTCCTTCCTTCCGGCCTTCATTTTTCCTCAGAGTGACATGTCCGTTTACCATGCCCAAACCCAAAACTTCCCTTCTACCCAGCGTCCCAGGCTCTCTGGCTTACTGGAAGGCTTCTCCCCTAAGGTGATGCCACTGTTGTCTCCCCTGCAGAATCGCGGGCAGCGCCAACACTCCACGCCCACCGTGGTAAGATCTCCATCTTCAGAAGGGCTCATCAACGCCTCATGTACTTCCAACTATCATCACATTCCTATGAACTATTATGGAATAATTTCTTGAAAATCTGTTCATTTGTATTACTTTTAGAAGTTTTCTGTAGCGTCCCCTTCTTTTCTCTTTAATATTTCTCCTTGGGTAGTATAGTGTTATCCCTTCTTAGTGCTATTTAAGCCACCTTTGTGCCGAAGGCTCAAGACTTTTCTCCTCAGCCTGACCTCTTCCTGGGCCATCAGTGTTCTGTATGCAACCATCCAACAGAGGCTTTCACTTGGATTTCTAACTGGCATCTCCAGATTCATGGGTCTAAAACAGAAGTCTTGATTTCTCTCCAACCATCGCTGCCCAAAACCTCCCTCTCCCCCAGGCCTTTCCGTCTCAATCCAGGGAACCTCTCTTCTCCTAATAGCTGAGGCAAAAACCTAGGAGGCATCTCTGATCTCTCTTGTCCCTTTATTCACACCCAATCAATCAGCAGTTCCTGTTGTCCTCCCTTCGGAATATAGCCCCAGGTTCTGCACCTGCTCCCGGGGAACCCCAGAGAACCCCTGCCCTGGGCTACCTGACTGCTACGTTAAAGCCCACACTCTTCAGAACTGCTGTGTTGTCATAGGGGATGCGACATCGGGGGCTGCGTTTGGCTTTATGTGGGTCCTGTGTTTGGCTTTATGTGGGTCCTGTGTTGGCAGAAAAGTGGAAACCACTGGCCACGGGCAGAACCTTAGGAAGCAAGGAGTCCCCAAGGGCAGGCAGAGGAAGAGCTGTTTGCCAAAGAGAATGAGAAGCAGGAGATATACTACTAACTGAAAAAGTGCAAAGACCATGTATAGAATGCTACTTGCCTAAGACAGAATGGAAGTAGCAACACAGGCACATCCTTAATTTTGCAAAAGAAACACGTGACGCATAAACTAGGAACTAATGAGATTCATTAACGCCCTCGCGAGTGGCAATGTGGTGGAAGGGGCTGGAGGGAGGAAGTGGCCAGTGACACTTCTGTGCACAGCTCTGACTTCTGAAATCACGCTGATATTTCACATATTCCAAGTAAAAGAAACAAGAGGAAACCTAACTTTATTTCCTATGAATAAAGCATTAATTACACTGAACAAGAAGTAACACAAATAACTTCCAATAGTGTTTTTACTCTACACCCTCAGTCTAAAGATATAAACGCTCTAAATCTTAAGCTCTAGTTAGAAAGTGTTTATCCCAGTGGTATCGATCTAGCCACTGTGAAACTATTTTCTGCTATTACACACTTGAGCAAATGAGTAAACACATTTCAGATAATGTAAGTGTAGAGATGAGCGTGAAGCCCATGGTGACGAACAGGAACTGGAGTTATCAGCACGCACTTGCGGCTTCGGATACAGAAGCGCAAACGATGGTATGAGTGTACGTGTGTGTAACGTAAGGGTACTTTTCTACCCACGGATCTTAGCTCTATCTGGCGCAAGGGCGTTGAATCAAAGAGCCCAAGGGACAATGAGCACAGGTGAGCACCCAGCTCTTGGTTCTTAAACACCATCCCCACCAAAGGGAACCGAAAACTGCCAGCTTTGACTATGCTGGAGTAAGTGATGCTGGACTAGCCCTTCAAACACGTGAAACTTCTTTCAGATGCCGATCAGTAAGTAGCGACACAGTGAAGGGGAGGCCAGTGACTGCTCCAGCTTTCTCAGGACACTTTAGAGGATGGGGTGCAAGGCAGGGGGACCTCAACAGAGCAAGCAGACTGATCTGGCTGATAGAAGCAGACGGGAGTTCAGGCAGACTGGGTGGCTGATATTTACAGAAGAGGAAACCAGACAGGAAAGAGTCACTCAGAGAAAGCGCCCCAATAATCTGCACAGGTTCCCTCAAGCTTTAAGCTGAAATGCCCATTCACAGGCAATTACCAAGGAAAGAACTGTCCATGTTCCAACAGAAGGAACTGGCAACTGCACAGAACACCCCGGGCCCCCAGTAAAGACATCAGAAGCTTTTCAAAGAAACCTTGAAAGGGTCAGGCAGATCCTCCAGGAGAGCGGTCATCTGCTGCGACAAAACAAGAGTTTAAGAAAAACACCAAGTAGGGACGGGCCCACCTACTGCAAACATTCACCAATCTCAGATATTTCATAATTCGAGAGCAGAAAGTCAACAAAAGTTTATAGTCGGGAAGAGATAACAAGTGAAAGCACATGATACTATTACAAACGTTTTAATGAATACTTTATATCGGTATTTAGTGTATTTCTCATGTTGCCTTTACTTTTATTTTAGAGAATGTGAAAATATTGGCTACCGCCATCTCTCAAACCTTATTTTGCCCTGAACATCCCAAGCTATTCAAATGGAAACTCTAATCAAGGGGTTTCCAGGAACCTGAACGTCAAGACCCTGTCAAGACCCTGACTGGTCGTAGCTGGGGAACCCAGCGCTCACCCAAGCGACTGCATTGTTGCACATGACATTGGTACGAGAAGTACGCATTGTAGAGCCTTCTGCAGGATCGTTCATCCACCACACAAGAGAAAAGGGCACTTTCACTGCATGTTTAGAGACACGGCCTCCATGGGCCAGGCATGTAGCATCTTCCCGTGGAGCTCAATGGACCTCAGCCTGGCTTCTCTAGCCGTAGGTGAGGGCCCAGGGCTCGGGGAACGGACTTGGACCAGCAAAGGGGAGAAAGAAATTGAGTCTGGACCAGGGCGGGGGAAGCTCACTATAGACTGCAGGCCGGTCTGCACCCAGTGTTTCTATGGCCCTCGAGTTAAAATTGGTCATTCCTTTTTTCTAAAGCTTTATAAAAATAAACGTTAAAGAACTGTCATATATTTGTGTGTGTGTGCGTGTATATATATATATATACAGACGTATATACATACCTAAGACAAAGACTATGAGAGGCCCAGAAAGCCTAAAATATCTGGCCCTTTACCGAAAACTTTGCTGGACCCTAGTCTAGACCAAGTCTGGCTCCCAAGGGAACCAACCCCTCAGAAACCAAGCTGGGGTGCTAAACGGCAGGAGCCAGAAGCAGACTGCTGAACACTGCATCTGTTTCTAAGTTTAAGCTCTGCCTTCCAGCTTCTGCAGCCGCACGGAGCCTCAGCCACGGTTACAGGTTCGATTACCCCCCCAGCTCCCCGGTGCCCTCGTCCGCGCCAAGGCAGCGGGACCTCACTGGGCAGGGCTGGCGAGGGGCCTGAGGACAACGGCCCGGGCCAGCCTCCTCTGCAGGGGCCCGTTCTCCCCTCTCCCCAAGAGAGGCTCTGCTCCTCTGAGACATGCCTGCAATTTAGAAAGGTCAGCTTAATAACAGAACTTGAACAAGTCACTATTCTTCCCCACAAGCCACCTACACATGGACTGTATCAAAACATAAGCTCACTTTACTTAACCGTGACACTCTGCCAGTTTTACCTCCTCAACAACCAGAATCTTTCAGTTCTTGGTCCCATAAGTTCAGTACCTTCGACGGTCCAGGCACTGTTCTGATAATGGGTCCCTGCCCTAATTCCAGGGAATCAGAGGGTCTGCAGAAGCGGCCCAATCACAAAATCACAAGTAAAAAAAATACATTCTGGAACCGAAAAGCGCCAAGAAGAAGCTAAAATAGGAAACTGTGGCGGAGGGTGGGGGGAGCAGGGAGGGCTGCTTGGGCCAAAATGACAAGGGAACAGCTCCCTAAGGAGATGACATTTGTGCAGAGGTCTTTCCAAGCTAAGGGAACAGAGGGTCTGACAGGAGGAGTTCTGTCAAGCACAGGCCAAGGTCGGGCGGAGCAGAGGGAGAAAGAAGGTGGGAGATGGGGCAGCGGGGGGGAGTGGCCAGAGCGGCAAGACCGTATAGACTTGGTATCAGTTTCCTACAAATAACTGCCAGCTCGGTGGGATCATCCTACAGGTCTGGGTCGGAAGCGTAAACTGGAGGCTTTCCCAACTCCTGGAGGCTGTCCACACTCCTTGGCTTGCGGCCCCTTCCCTGCACCTCTACAGCCTTCCCATCATCCTCTCTCCTCCCAGATTCCAACCCTCCTGCCTCCCTCTTATGCAGACTCTATCCTTACACTGGGCACACCAAACAATCCAGGGTGATCTGCCCCTACCGCCACATAAGGTCAGACATATTTATAGGTTCCACGGGTTAGGGCATGGACAACTTTGGGGGGCCATTATCCAGCCCACCACACACTTTATTCCTGAGGATTATTTAAAACAGGACTGGGCTGTGTTGTGGGGGGACATGCTAACGTGCTACAGTGGGACAGGGGTGGACTCAGGGATATATCAGCAGATTACTACTAATACATACTTCCTATTTCTTCAAAAGAAATACTATCTATAGAGCCTAAAATATTACTTGGGAATTTTTTTTAATGGAAATAGGGTTAGAAATGAATTAGCAACAGCCAAAAATTACTTCTTCAGAAAGGCCGTGGGTACTCTTGAGTCCTTTTTAATGGCATCTCTGGCATGCTCAAATGAAAAACTTAAAATTAATTATAACATTAAGAGCTTATATTAGGAAAGAAAAAGGGTTTAAAAATCAATGAACTAAGCTTCCACCTTAAGAAGCTAGAAAATACGGAATAAATTAATACCAAAGCAAATAGAGGAAAGAAAAAAAAAATGAAACTCAAAGCCAGTTCTTTGAAAAGATCAACAAAAATAATAAATGTTTTATCAGAGTTTAAGAAAAAGACACAAATTATCAATATCAAAAGTGAAAGATATCACTGTAAGTTCAGTCGATATTAAAAAGATAATAAAGGAATATCATGAAATTTATGCCAATAAATTTGAACACTTAGATAAAAACAGATAATTTCTTTACGACACAAACTACCCAAACTTAAGAAGAAACTGACAACTTGAACAGCCATATGACCACTAAAGTGATTAAATTCACAGTTAAAAATCTTCTCACAGAGAAAATTGGACCAGATGACTTGGATTTTACCAAATAACTAAATAAGAAATAATACCAATTCTATTCAACCTCTTCCAGCAAAACAGAAGAAATGAAATTGGAACACTTCCCAATTCATTTGATGAGACCAGCAATACCCTCACACCAAAAACAGACACAGACACTACAAGAAAACTACCCCTCATCAATTTCCCTCCTAAACACAGTTGTAAAATTCCTGAACCAAACTGTAGCATACCAAATCCAGCAATATATAAAAACAGGAACACATCATGACCAAGAAGGGTTCATTCCAGGAATACAAGGTTGTTTTAATAGCTGAAAATCAATCGATAAGTAACCATTAAACACTGGGGAAAAAAGGTATCATCTTAATAGATGTAAAAGAAAGAGATTTGACAAAATTCAACACTTATTCATGATAAAAATAAAAAAACCTCAACAAACTTGGAATAGAACTGTTTTCAACCCAATTAAAAGCAAATTTATGAAAATACTACAGCAAACATTATACTTATTGGTGAAAGACTGAATGCCTTCCCTCCCCAGCTGAGACAAGGCCAGAACGGACATTCTCATCACCTTTATTCAGCACTGTAATGAAGGTCTCAACTGATGTAATTAAAAAAAAAAAAAGGCCAACATACTAAAAAGGAAGAAGTAAAACTGGCTACAGATGACTATCTACATAGAAAAATCCCAAGGAATCTACAAAAAAAAAATGATTCCTAGAACTAAAAAGCGAGGTTAATAAAGTTGCAGGATACATAGTTAATATATGAAAATCAACTGCATTTCCACATGCTAATAATAAAAAACCAGAAGTCTAAATAAAAAATGCCACTTACTGTAGCACCAAAAAACATGAAATACTTGGGAATAAATTTAACAAATATGTCCAAGACATGTACACAGTAACTGACACTGAGCAGCATAGACAGCCTTGGGTATAAATCACATGTATCTGGTCAATTGATTTTTTAGGAAGGTCCTAAGTTAATTCAATGGAGGAAAAGTTAACCTTTTCAATAAATGGTGCTAGAAGAATTGGATATGCACATGCAAAAAAGTTGTGTGTTTTTTTTTTTTTAACCCTGTGGTATAATACAAAATATATTTGGTCTTTTTCACAGGATCCTGGCACAGAGCTCTAAAAATCCTTGAAATATCCTGAGTGATAGAAGTGTTTTTTTTTTTTTTTTTTTTGAAGTGTTTTTATTTTTATTTATAATGAGCCCCTCTCAACCACACCTGAGTTTATGCTAATGAGGTGACTGTTGGAAGGCCTCTAAATGGCTTCCGGATGGAGGCTGGTCACCAGAAAGACCAAGCCATAGTTAGAGGGTTGGGATTCTCAGCCCCACCCCTCAACCTTTGGGGAAGGGAAGGGGCCAGAGACTGAGTTCAGTCACCAAAGGCCAAGGTTTTAATCAATCATGGCTATGTAATGGAACCTCCATAGAAACCCATAAACAATGGGGTTCAGGGAGCTTTCAAACTATTGAACACATGTGTTAGGAGGGTGGCAGGCCCAAAAGGGGACATATTCTCAACACCAAATTAGGGGGTGAGGGGAGGGTCTCCACACCAATTCTCCAATTAGCTATACCAACTGAGTGTCCAACGATTTAATTCAATCTTGATGCTAACTCGACATTAGTACAGACCCTATAGGTTAAGGGCTCAGTCCCACGAGACTGCTTTCACATCACATGCCAGTCACCTGTCCCAGGAAGCACCCAAAATTTTAACTGACAAGCTATGAATTCAAGGGTCTCCAAAAACTCCTCCTCAGGTTCACTAATTCACTAGGATGATCCACAGAACTCAGGAAAACCCTTTACTTACATTTACCAGTTTATTGAAAAGGATACGCCTCAGGAAGAGCCCAACAGAAGAGATATACAGAGCAGGGTACAAGGAAGGGGAAACATGGAGCTTCCATGCCCTCTCTGGGCACACCACCTTGCCAAAACATCGATGTGTTCACCAACCTGGAAACTCCCCATTGTTTATGGGGTATTATAGAGTTTTCATTACATAGGCACAGTTGATTCAATCATTGGCCTTTGGTGATTGAACTCAATCTCCAGTTCCTCTCCCCTCTCCAGAGACTGGGGGCGGGCGGGGGGGGGGGGGGGGTAGGACTGAAAGTTCTAACCCTCTAATCCCATGATTGATCTTCCTGGCAACCAGCCCATACCCTAAAGCTATCTAGGACCCCTGAAACCCCAGACTTGAATCAACTCTTTAGTATACGAAAGGCACTCTTCTCACTCAGGAAATTCCCTGGGTTTTAGGAGTTCTGTGCCAGCAATCTGGGGCAAAGACCAAATGCATATTTTATTATACCACAATACCTAAATCTACATCTTGCAACATAAACGAAAATTAACTCAATGCATCAAAGGTCTAAATGTAAAATATAACAACTAAAAAAACTTCTAGAAGACAACATAGTTTGAGAAAGTCTTTGTGCTGTGGAGGAAGAAAATATTCTTAATTCACAAAATAAGTACAAGCTCCATAAAATACAAATGGATAAATAAAACTTCAAATAAAAACTTTCGTTGTTCATAACAAACTGTTAAGAAAAAGGCAAGTTATAGAGTAGCAGAAAATACTTGCAAAACATACATGGGATAAAGGCCTTGTAGCAGGAATATGTAAAGAAGTCTACAACTCAGTAACAAGACATTCTGATAAAAACAAGGGGAAAAGATCTAGCTGAACACTTCACCAAAAACAAAAACAAACAAACAAAATACATGTGACAAAAAAGCACCGGAAAAGACGCTCACAACCATTAGCCATTACACAAAGTCAAACTAAAACCACAGTGACATATAACCACATGCCCATTACGATGCCTAAAATTAAACTTAAAACGGACAGCATCAAGCACCGGCGGGGACGTGGAACACCCAGAAGTCTCATACATTACTGGTGGGAATGCAAAGTGGCAGTCACTCTAGGAGACAGTTGGCAGTTTCTTACAAAATGAAACACAGGTATGAACTAGGAGGCAGTTGGCAGTTTCTCACAAAGTGAAACACAGGTATGAAAACCCAATAATTCTACTCCCAAGTATTTATCCAAGAGAAATAAAAACTGTTCCCATAAAAAGACTTGTATGTGAATGTTCACAGAAGCAGTACTTACAAAAGCCAAACTACTGGAAAAACCCACAAGTAGATAAACCGTGGGCTATGCATACAACGGATCACTCAGCACATACAACAAACACACCGCACTGAAACAAGACTACTGCAACACATCACACAGTGAACCTCAAAGCATTATGCTAAGTGAGGAAGCCAAAAGCAACCATCACCTAGAGTAGGATTCCATTTAGGAGACACTGTTTGGGGTTTTTTTTTTAAGTTTTATTAAAACTTAAATGTCTACACCCAGCATGAGGCTGAACTCATGACCCTGAGATCAAGAGTCACATGCTCTTCCTACAGAGCCAAGCTGGGCACCCCAGAAGACATTTGAGAAGAGGCAAAACTATCGGAAGAGCAAGGGAAAGAGGGGTCGAAGGGGTCAGAGTTGGGGAAGACACTAACAACAAACGGGCACGAGGAAGATTTTTAAGTGATGAACATCCTCAAGAGACCATACTACGACCACGGTCTAAATATCTGCCAACACTCAGCAACTACATACTTAGAATCAGTACTTTTTTTTTTTTTTTAAGTTTTTATTTTATGTAAGTAATCTCGACATCCAAAGTGGGGCTCAAACTCACAATCCCAAGATCAAGAGTCACACACTCCACTGACTGAGCCAGCCAGGGGCCCCTAGAATTGGCACTTTATTGCAAGTAATTCCGTATCTCAATAAAATAGATTATTTTAACTCAAAAAAACTGCTAGATAACAACAGAACCCTATGCTACACTATTAGGAATCTGTGGGCATCTACCCTTTTACTTTATTTATCACACTTCCTAGGGGACTGACATTTAAGCACATAAATACAACGTAGCCTGATATTCTGAAACAGGATCAAACAGAGAACTTCACTAGTCAGAGGCCCCACATGACATCTGTCTCTGCTTGAACAATACGCACAACATTCAACAAAGCATGTTGACAGTTTTAGTGAGAAGTTTGTAGTCAAATCATAATTTAGTAGAATTCAAAAGCAGAAGCAAAACTACCTTTACTTTAAAAAAAAAAAATCCCACACTAGTATGTATAATTCAGCGAAACACTCAATTTAGAGTTCTACATATAAGATCAATTACCAAGAATTGTTATAATCTATTTTAGTAATTTCAAAGGAAAAAAGAATCCTTAAATCCTTATTCTCAGTAATTTCTCATAAAATCTCATTTCAAAAATTTGATGGTAAAACCAGTACACATGTCCTTTAGTACCTAGTGTTAGAACACCAGAACAAAGATAAATGGCGAGGGTTACACATTCACATCAACTTCCGTACCCAGAGAACTTTTTCACAATTTCATTAGAGGCAATATATTAAAATTGTGAAACAGAAGTATTTCCGCTTTCCTTTGTGTGTGTATGTGTGTAAGACAAACATTTTTTAAATGAACGGGGTGTGCCTGAGTGGCTAGGTCAGTTAGGCGTCCAACTTCGGCTCAGGTCATGATCTCGTGGTTCACAGGTTGGGCTCTGTGCTGACAGCTCAGAGCCTGGAGCCTGCTTCCGATTCTGTGTCTCCCTCTCTCTCTGTCCCTCCCATGCTCACTCTCTCTCTCTCAAAAATAAAATAAAAATATTAAAAAAAATTTTTTTTTTCATTTTAAATGAACACATAATATGTAGACTGTGCAGGGAAGACAGCACACAGTTTGGCCGATCTCTGATCTAATCTACACAGCCCGGGCTTCACGTGAACTTGGACTATCAAGATGACAGGTCTCAGTATTCTAAGAGAAGAACGGGCGAGCTGTGAACCCAGAAGCGGGGTGTCTAACCCACACGGAAGCGTATGCTTCAGTGATTCCCAAGCTGGAGTCGTGCTGAGGATATGGCATGGGATCTGAAAACACGCATGTACCGGAAACGGCGTGCACAGCCAAGATAATCACACTTTTTCCTCTATCTAGACGTCACTGTGAATAACAGAAGATTCACTTAAAAACAGCGCTAAACCCAGAGTGGCATTCTGACATCACAGAACTTCTCAATCAACGTAGCACCACTATGAGGCCTGTGTACACGAAATGTTCAGAATTTAAAAGAGAGACCTCATGCTCCAAAGGATTAGAAATCACCGGTATGGTCAAAACACCAACCACCACCTGCCCTAGGGGTCAGGAGTAGTTCCAGCTGAGCCACCACCTTCAACCAGGCCCTTAACCTCACAGGGATTCTGTACAATGAAGGCATCGGAATTGTTCTGTCAAGTCCTCTTATTCTAAAAATTTTCCAGTAACAGTACTGTTATTGTTGTAACAATAATTCAGAAACTCAGTTAATGTCACAATTTCAGGAGCCAAAACCAAAATATACTAACATACCTGGTGGTTTCTTTTTCCAAATTTACTTACTTTATATATATTAATTTGCTTGATACAACTCGCTACTGTAAGATAATTATTTTACAGACAGCGTGGCGGTGGCGACAAGACCACAGGGCTCCTAGGCCACGGCCACCATCTCACCAGAGCCGCGTGCACAGCTCCAGTGTAACGGCCTGACGTCCTACACACGCCGCTGCCTCTCTCAGCACGCGCTTCCCACGGGCTACCACAGTCCCCAGGTCACTTTAAATAGTGCCTCCTTGTATCAGTGTGCATATCTGCCTGCGTCTGTACAGTGAAATACGGGAAGGATTGAAAAGAATCTAATAAAAATTCATATTTTTATTAGGAGAAGAATGAGCAGGGGGTAAGGGTGGGATTTCTCTCTTTGTATACATTTCATACATTTTGTATGCATTTTGACCTACTGCCTATTTTTTTTTTAAATAAAACTTTATTTTAAAAATTGGAATGTAAGCGAAATACGGTTATTGAGTTTAAAAGAGTCTATTTAAAGGGGAAGTCAGAAATCACTCCATCCAACCTCCAGGGCACCTGGGGATTGCTTTCATGGTGTTTACTCATCTGCTTTCTGGCGTATTAGGAAAAGGACGTAAATTGGGGCGCCTGGGTGGCTCAGTCGGATGAGCGGCCGACTTCAGCTCAGGTCACGATCTCACGGCCCGTGAGTTCGAGCCCCGCGTAGGGCTCTGTGCTGACAGCTCAGAGCCTGGAGCCTGTTTCAGATTCTGTGTCTCCCTCTCTCTGACCCTCCCTCGTTCATGCTCTGTCTCTCTCTGTCTCAAAAATAAATTAAAAAAACATTAAAAAAAAAATTTTTAAAAAGGAAAAGGACGTAAAAAGAATGAGCAGAAGTCAGGGGCCAGAGACACGATCAGGACACAGGGGGCGGTGGAAGACAACTCAGAGAAGCCGCACACCATCCAGCGGCCCCTGACTCACGGGGAAAAGGTGGGTTAATCTCAGCAAGTACACACTGAGTCCCCCTTCCGGCCCAGTTCCCCCGAGCACAACGATGACCTTCAAAGAAGAAAAAAAAGGAGTTCCTGTCCTCAAGAAATCGGAGGCAAGACCACTTCATAAGCCTTAGGTTTTGGGAAACAAACACATGCCCCTGGGATACAGATGGATGGAGAAGAGAACAGAAACCTCCAAGGGGGGAAAAAAGGGGAGGGAGACAGAGGGACTGGGCGGCAAGGCGGCGGGGGGGGGGGGGGCTAAGAGAATAATCAGTAAACGAGGACACTGTTTTCAAGCATTTTGTTTTAGAATGTTACTACTCCAGAACAGAAATTAAACCTCTCATTTTTGAAAGTCTGTATTCTTCAACAATAATAAATGAGGCCTGACTAAATTCAGACTTTTATATTGGTGATAAAACTAGGATAAATTTAAGCATTCATTTTAACTATGCAAAAACATTTTACTTATCTGGACTTATAATTATCGTCCATATTAATAATGACATATCATTACCATAATGACATAATAATAACACATTAATAATGACAGACCTATCTCTCAAATATACGTAGGGAAAAAAACCTTTCAGAGAAATCTGAACGAACAGCTCCACTATATACACTGAGTTACTAAAATAAATGACTTGCCCCAATTTCTCCTACAATTCAAACATTGGTTTTTGGGTTTTTTTTGTTTTTTGTTTTTTTTTTTTTTTTTTTAACAAAATACAGTCACAGGGGCGACTGGGTGTCTCAGCTGGTTAAGCGTCCAACTCGATTCCAGCTCAGGTCACGATCTCATGGTTCATGAGACAGAGCCCCGCATCAGGCTCTGCACTGACAGCCCAGAGCCTGCGTGGGATTCTCTCTCTCTCCATCCCTCTCCCTCTGCCCCTTCCCTGCACACTCGCTTGCTCTCTCAAAATAAACTTAAAAAAACGAGTGACAAATCTCATGAGTTAAAATATACAGATTATCCTGATCATGCAAAAGTTGCAAAGCACATACAGCAGAGAAAATAAATCTGATTAACCCTTAAAAAAACAGTATTCAAGGCTAACTTGTTAATCTGGTAAGAAGCATTTGGTATATGATCTCGTACGTCCCCAAAAAGTCGACCTATAAAAAAAGAGCTGCGAACTGTACTAAACGTCAAGCCTTTTCCAAAGAATATTAATGACGTGAAGCAAAACAAATGGGCAGCAAACGAACAGGTAAAATACGAAGAAATCTACCAGCAGTCACAGTGTTACAGTGACTAGGCCCATTACCAGGAGACGGTAACACCACTTCCCTCCTGCCTTCACAGTGTCACTGTCACCGCTCAAACGTTCCTACCACTGCGCCTTCCTCGGAGGCCCCCAGACCGCTCTGCGTCCTTCTTCCCATCGAGGCCCCAGCAGCCCTCAGAGGTCCTAAGTGCGGGGACGGCCATCGCCACGTGTGAGCCTCAGTCACCTGGAGACATATTCACCTGGTCCTAGACTCACAGATAACGAGGGTCCTAACTGTCTCAGGGCGAGTCCTCCACATTTGGTTAATTGTACGCGAAGCCCTCACAAAAACAAGCAGCTCTGGTGCAGCGGCCACCGCAGTGTGCGGGGGAGGGGGGGGCAGCTTCCCCCACCCTCCCCTCCCTGGCAGACAGTGCTCCCTGCGGTGACGGGGTGAAGACGGCTAGAACGCCCTCACCCAGGCCCTCACCCAGGCAGCTCGGGAAAACCATCCCCCTCCCACCCCCGCCACTACCCAAGTGCAGTCAAACTAACGTTGTCAGGTGTCCCGCGTTCCACCGAAAGACACAACAGAACTCATTTACACGGAATGTTTCCTCAATACCACAAAGTTCTGCAGTACTTTAAGGTGGAAGCCACAGAGGCTGAAGCCCGAACGCCCGAGGACTCTTAAGAACGAAACTGATGAGTACTGGCCACAACAAAGACACCTCCCGAAACCTGTCGTCTGAAGTAGTGCTGTGTTCCCAGCATCGTGCTGGGGGTACTCGACGGGTTTGGTACTTGCTGAATGAATGAAGCACCGTAGGTCATTCCCTCAAATGCTTAATTATCTGCAGGGGATTATCTCATTTCTATTTTTACTGGAGAAAAAAAAAACTGTTGATGCTTCGGCCAACTTCTACGTTCATCTGCTTGTTGGTAAACAATGATACTGCACGTTATCAGCATTTGCCTTAATCGTCTGCAGCTTTTACTAGTTTTACTAATTGGAAAAGATTCATTCACTCTCAGGGCGTAGAAATAATTACAAACACGAAAAATGCAGGACGACTTAACCTTTAGCTGTTGGTAATACAGTACAACCGGGGGGAAAAAATCATACCTTTTGCTGCGGTGGATGCCAATCTAAAAATACAATCCGTGGACACATACTTAAGTAGGTGCTACTTCAAACACCCTTCAAAGCACATGTCTACATTTAACACTCTTTACTGAGGTGGCTTCTGCTACTCAAAGCATTTTTTGAGCAACAAATAAATACAGGGCACATTGTTGTAGGGAGGAGACTCAACTTTTCCCTCCCAGCTGATCTTTCATAAGTACCATGCATTATTATAAATACTTTAATGGCTCAAATTATGTTTTCAACTTCCCCAACAATCAACATGTTGCCAAAGTTTCTCAACTAATACAGACAAAGCATTTTTTCTCTTGTAAAACGGTAAAAACAAAGAAATTGTCGGTAATGCGACTTAAATCACAGAACACTTTTTAAAGGAAAACAGGTGATCACTGAGGGAAAGTCAATTTCATAATAAGATTTATTTACATACCAGCACAGAATATCCCTGGAACTTCGCTCCTGACTATTATGGTCCGTACTTTCTTATCAGATTTCAAAGCATCCACAGCTTTTGAGAGCTAAACAGATACAGGGAGGGCAAGGAGAAACAAAGAGGAAAAATCACTTTCAGGTTGACGTCAACACTGCATCTTAATATTAGAAGCAGACAGTTTAATGTTTACACTCACCATTTTTACCAGATTTTTACTGAATGAGTTTTTGGCATAAGCTCTGTTTATTCCAAGCACCACAATTCCTAGTCAAGAAAAAAAGGCACACCGGAGTTAGTGAACTCGCAGGGCACAGACTCCCACACACACAGCTAGTAGACTTGGGACTTAGGAAATCTGCCCCTTCCTTGAGGGTCACACCAACAGCTTCGTCCTGATTTTTGTGTTTACCCTCCTTTTCAAGATAAGCACATTTTTAAAGACGGTGGTAGATGTACGTAACCTGTAAAATCAGCCTAGTAATCAATGCCCACCTCTTCTGCCTGTTAGAGGAGAACTTTACGACATCGTGATGCTTTCAGTTCACCCCTTCCTAAGCACCACCAAGATAATCCGCACATTGTACTAAATTCACTCATGGGTGAGAAGAATCCTCCGCTACAGAACACTGTCTAAAATATGGTCTCATCACCTTCAAGTACATGCGGAAGAAACAGCTGACGAACCCTTATCACAGGCAAGCCCTGCAGATCAGCTTTTCGGCTCGTCAGTATCCTCACTCACGCTGTCTGTCATCCCGTCCCCAGTATCTCCATCCCAGTTTCTCTCCTGACTCTGTCCCCCACACTCAACCCGAAGGCGCGTCCACTTACAAGTCCAACCAGTGATTCAGCCTCAGTCTAGAAAAGCAGAGTTCACTCCCCGGGAAGTTGCGCTCTCCCTCCTGAGGTTCCTGACTCAGACCAGCCTCCCATTCCAACTGCTTCAGTCTGATCAATTTCCCAAGAACAATTATGCATAGAATCCACCCCCTGCTTAAAATCCTTTATTTATTTGCTTCCGAAACATTTGCGTTCAGAGCCCTACAGAGCCTGTACTTGACCTTGCCTGTCCCCGGAGTGAGCACAAAGGTTCCCTGTGTAACAGGAATGCCTTCCAACTCTTTGGGGGTGGGGGTGGGGGGGTATGACCCTTATTTGTTACTAAGTTACACTGAAGACAACAACATGTACACACGTCTTCTCTATGCAAGACATTGTGCAAACCTACTTTGCAAAGAAAGTGCAAAGATAAACTTCACTCACGGAATAAATTTTCAAGAATTCTAAATGCTCTCAGCATGGAGAAAATCAGAAAGAACCTGGATGTGGGGCAGGCTCTGCATGAAACCCCACACTGACCTCGGGTAGGCCCCCCACTCAAGGACAAGAGCCGTCACTAACCGAGCACTTGCTGACACTGTTCCCAGGGCCTTATGTTTATCGAGTCACGTGATGCCCACACAACCCAAGAGGTGGACACTGCTTTCATCCTACTGGAGAGAAGGAAGAAACTGGGCCTCGGGGAAGCTAGACCGCCAACCACCTCCACAGCTGAATGAATGACGCGGCTACAGCGTTCAAGCTTCCGCTTCCTCACGAACGAAACCCACCGGGTAAGACCAGACACGTCATTTATTCAGCTGTGTCGAATACACATTACGGTGCTCAGCCCTCAGGGAACTCGAGTCTAGGAAGGGACGACAAACGATAAAAAACGTACAATTCGAAATGCTTTACATGCTGTAAATGGTGCTCCAGTAACTTCTAACCAGAACCGTTAAGATACGGGGGCTGCAGTCCAGCCAAGAGAGAACAGGTTTAGCTGAGGTCAACAGAGTCAGGACAGGAAGCAAGAGGGTTCAAGAAGTAGAATTTCAGTGAGTTAGTGATTGACCGGACTGAGAACTGACCGCACCGGAACGTGTTAGGAGCGTCTACGAGGTTTTCACTTCAGCTGTTGGATGACAGATGACATTTCAAGACAGAACCATAAAAAAACAAGAACCAAGGTGAGGGTGGAAAGGGCGAGAGTTCACGAATTTGGTTTCGAATTCAAGTGAATCTGACGTGCCTTTGAGATATCCACGTAGGTATCAACTCTTAAGGGTACATAGAGGCTAAGAACGCAGGCTCTGAGGTCTGGTTACTAGCGCTGAACTCCCAGGCCAATGCTTACTAGCTGTGTGACCTTGGGCAAGTTACTTAACTAACCCCCCTGACCTCTGTTGAGATACGAATGGTTCCCAACTCTGTGGGACTGGTGTGAGTGAGGATCAGTGATAAAACAGACGTAAAGTTTACAACGTAAGCGTTCAATGATTATTGTTCCTCCTAACACGCTTTGATGCAGTAGAGTATTACCATGATCTGTTGATACGGAAGCTTCTAGAAAATGTATTTCCATACAGAAATAAAGAGTGGTGTGCTACGGCTTTGGTCATGGTTGATACTGAACATAAGTGAGATCGGAGAGTATCTTCTGCTGGTGCTGATCTACATAAATGGGTCACACATATTTCCTTTATCTTCTTCATTCAGCCATAAAGAACTTTATCAAGATATTCTTTTTAGTGAATAACATTCTGTGAAATGAATTTCCATTATTTAGTTTCATTTGATGAGCATTTAAACTGTTTCTGAATTTTCCTTAAAAAAAGAAAAGAAAAGCAATAAAATAAAACAAACCATTCCTAAACTGTCCTAAGTCCTACAATCCTGAATTTTCCTAAATCCTACAATGCTGCAATAAACATTCTTCAAGGTTTCCTTTCCACAGGTGTGTAAGTATTTCTGACAAGTATCAAGAAGTAGAAAGTCTAGGTGCGCATTCTTAATTTTAACAGATACTCCTAAAAAATATCGTCCCTATTAACTGCCTGGCCAAAGCACTAATACCAGTTTGTTCACAACAGCAGACCTCAATGGGATGAAAAACCTCTTAGAAGACATTTGGAAAATGTAAAGGAGCATCTTGAAACTGTGACCAGGTGGAATCCAGGGTTGGCAGGGACTGAAATTTCTAAAATTTAAGGAGCCCCTGTAAGTAAAAGAATACAAAATTACACACACGGAATTAGGGACAGATGTAAATATTGAAACCTTCAGAATTTTAAAAACTTGAGAAATAGTACATTTTCTTTCCAATTACATATCTGAACTACACAAGGTCACGTCCTTCCCTCTGTATATGAATTTTTGCACATATCAATAATTTGAAAAAATATACAAAACCAATCAAATGGAATTGGAAAGAGGAAAATGGAATTGGAATTAACCCCAAAGAGTCAAAACAATCTTGAAAAAGAAAAACTAAGTTTGAAGTCTTAGTTGAAGGACTTAATCAGGACACTTCCTAATTTTAAAACTTACTACAAAGCTACAGAAAAAAGCCAAAACAAAACCAAAAACAAAAACACCAGTGTGCTACTGGCGTGAGAACAGACATACAGACCAACGGAATTGAACCGAGTCCACAAATAAACACCTACGCTTATGGTCAACTGGCTTGTGGAAAAGGTACAGAGACCATTCAATGCTAAAAGAACAGTCTTTTCAACAAATAGCAGTGGGACAACTAGGTATTAGCCCGCAAAAGAATGAAATTGGACCCTGTCCTCACACCACGTGTAAAAATTATCTCAAAACAGACCTGAGACATAGTGTGAGAGCTAAAACTGTGACTCTCTCAGAAGGAAACACAGTTCCACATCTTCAGGACCTTGGGCCAGGCAACAGTGTCTTAAATAGATTTGACAACAAAACCACAAGCAACAGAACAGATAAATCATAATTCATCAAAACTATCAAGAAAAAGTGAAAAAAAAAACCGCGCAGAATAGAAAATATTTGCAGATCGTACATCTGACACGGGGTTAATAGCCAGATTATAAAACAATTTTTACTACCCACCACAAAAAGATAAACGAATGGGCACAAGGTTTAAATGCAGATTTCTAAGGGAGATACACAAACGCCCAACAAGCAACATCATTTGTCATCAGGGAAAAGCAAATCAAAACCACAACGAGGCATCGCTTCACCGCCAGCAGGTCGGCCACGATGCAAAACCGTGGAAACAAGTGCTGGCGGGGGTGTGGGGAAACAGGACCCCTGGGGCACTGCTGGTGACACCTGAAAATGGTGCAGCTGCTGTGGGAAACCGTGTGGCAGATCCTCCAAAAACGACACACGGCCCGTTGATTCTACTCCTAGGTATCCACCCAAGAGAAATGAGCACATACGTTCAAACAAATGGCTATACACTGGTGTTCAGCAGCATTCTTCGTATCTAAAAAGTAGAAACAAAATGTGGCATATCGATTCGATGGACTAAAAAGTAAGAACGGTGGATAAGATTACCATTCACAGCAAGAATGCAAGAAATGGTTAATGTCTTGAAAACAAAGGGCTGGGACCCTCCCATGGTGCTTTCATTGTTTAATTTTACCACCATGTGCATATATTTTTACTTTAGAAGTTTTGTAAACTTCAATAATTTAGCTATTGTTACTAAACAGGACATGTAATTACAGGACATGTAATACACAAAGTACTGAAAACCAGTGACAGAAAGAATATCTCCGATAAACCACATACAAACCTAGCTTCTTCCAAATATACCATTAAAAAGTGAAAAAAATGGTGGCACCTGGGTGGCTCCGTCGGTTAAGCGTCCGACTTCAGCTCAGGTCATGATCTCACGGTGAGTTCCAGCCCCACATTGGGCTCTGTGCTGACAGCTCAGAGCCTGAAGCCTGCTTCAGATTCTGTGTCTCCCTCTCTCTCTCTGCCCCTCCCCTGCGCACACTCTCTCTTTCTCTCTCTCTCAGAAATAAAACATTTAAGTGAAAAAAAACAATTTTTTACGAATCATTTATCTGATAAGGGACTTGTATCCATAATATATTAAAAACTATTACAATTCAACAATAAAAAGGCAAACAACCCAGGTAAAAAAAAAAAAAATGGGCAAAGATTTGAGATGTTTCTGTAAAGAAGATACACACGTGGCCAATAAACACATGAAAAGATATGCAACATCATGCACCATTAGAGAACTCCAAAACAAAGCCACAAGGAAATATCACTTCCAACGCACCAGGAGGACTACAATCAAAAAGCACAATGACCACAAGTATTGACCGGGATGCACAGAAAGGGGAGTCCTGAGGCCTTGCTGGTGGGCATGTGAAATGCCGCAGCCACGCTGGAAAAGTCTGGTAGTTCATCCATATGCTAATCACAGAATTACCAGAGAACCCAGCAATTCCACCGTATGGAAATGAAACGTCCACAAAACCGTACACGAATTTTCTAAGCAACGTTGTCCACAATACTCCAAAAGTGGAAACAACCGAAATGTGTATGAATGATGAATAAACAAATTGTGGTCTGATCTACCCAAAAAATGGAATGTCATCGAACCATAAAAAGAGATGAGGTACCGATACATGCTACCGCAGGGATGCACCTTGAAAACATAATGCTCAGTGGAAAAATCCACAAAAAACCATAAATTATTTCCTCATATGAAATGTCCAACATACACAAAGCTACTGAGAGAGAAAATAGACAAATGGGTCCTATTCGGGGGGGGAGACAGGGTATGAGAATGGGGAGTCGTGGCTAAAGAAAACAGGGCTTCTCTCTGGACTGATAAAAATGTTGCAAAATTGGATTGTGGGGATGTTTGCACAACTCTCTACACACACTGAAATTAACTGTACACTCTGAATTTTGTGGTACGGGACTATGGGTCAGTAAAGATTTAAAAATATATACATCTTAATATACGTGTTTATCAACATAATTCCCATGCCATAAAACGTATGAAAATATGTTGTTAAAAACATGAGAAAAATACATGACAGAAATCAATCTGCTGAAAATGAAAAGTAAGTAGATGTAGGAAGACCAGCCAGCCCACCCCAGCGACAGTCCGCCTGGGAGAAGGTGCTGGCTCGGACAAGAGCCGTGTTGGTAAGGAAGCACGTGGAGGAAAGTGGAAAGCTTTCAAAGACACTCAGGAAGTCTTGATAACCTGGATACGAACGGTAAGCAAGGAGCAGGCATCAAGGATGCCTTGCATGACACAGTTGCTTATTTGTTCTATTTCTGCCAGAAGTTTTTCCAACGCGGTTCACAATGATCTCTGAAATGGGTCACAATGGGGGCCCCTGGGTGGCTCAGTCGGTTAAGCGTCCGACTTGGGCTCAGGTCATGGTCTTACCGTTCTTGTGTTCAAGCCCCGCATGGAGCTCTGTGCTGACAGCTCAGAGCCTGAAGCCTGCTTCGGATTCTGTGTGTCCCTCTCTCTCTGCCCCTCCCCTGCTCCCGCTGTCTGTCTCTGTCTGTCTCTGTCTGTCTCTGTCTCTCAAAAATAAACATTAAAAAAAAAAAACCTGAAATGGGTCACAATTATGAGTAGAAGCTTGCCAGACTGGGAGAAGTTTAGAAAGGGGAAGAGAGGTTATTTCATTCCAGGAGGTGCATGCAAAAGCAGAAAGCAAAGAGCGGGAAAAGTCAAAGCTTAGACGCAGCTAAAGGCAGACTGGAGAGGAGCCTGCAGGCAACTGGGAAGTCTCTAATGGAGCAGAGCAGTCATCCTTGGCCTAGAAAACAGGAACCCCAGGCACCAGTGGGAACAATAAACTGGGAAGGAGAATGACTGGCAGAAGCCGGCCTAAGGAGATGCCTTCGTAGACCAGGGCGAGGACTGATGTTCTAGAACTCCTGGTGCCCCGGACGACAGTACAAGAAATCACTGCTAAGGAAACGTGATTATATAACCGCGCTTCCCCAACAAACATAGAACCCAGACAGCAGAGGAGTGCTAATATAGCTCACATATTCTGCACTCACTCCCCGCCACCAGCCTCAAGAGGGCAAAGGACAATCTGCGGCTCCTCGTGTCAGAGGCTGCTGAGAGCCTCCAAGAGAAGCAAAGGCATCAGGAGACTCCTCGACCTGAGGATTCCTTGACCTCATGTTTTTCTTTGCACTGCTTAGTTATTGCGGGTTCACCAGTAAAGCACAGCATTTATCATGTTAGCCAAACCTGAGTGGTCATCCCTGCCAACTTTCGAAGGAAGCGGGGTCCATTTTCTTAAGAAGCCATGATTTCCTAATAGTGGATCTTTACATTTTGGGTAACTGTAAACATCTGAATTTCTTGAATTCTCATATGCTTTGATTTCTTCTCCTTAATCCAATTGATCCTAATTTAAGGACTTTCCAGTCATTTTGTGAAAGTTTACTTTCAACTTGCATTCATTTAAGTCATATATGATGAAGTTTTGGGGTGATGGGGGTTTGTGGAGTCCAGAGATGACAGCCAAGAAAGAATTCTTGAAGACATCTTCGGTGCAAAAAGGTGATTTTATTAAAGCATGGGGACAGAACCCATGGGCAGAAAGAGCTGCACTGGGGTCCCGATGGGTAACTCATTATACACCCTCAGGTTGGGAGGGGGTCAGGGATAGAGTAAGTCTCTTAAAGAATTTTGGAAGCAAGGTTTCCAGGACCTTGAGGGGCTAGCTGTTGCTAGGGAAACGCCATTTATTACTATTCAATAAAACCTCAGTCATGAGACCTTTCGGTCATGAGACCTATATGGAAGGGGGGGTATAGGCTGGGAGTATGATTGCCAGCATACATCTTGGGGCAGTTGAGATAAAGGAAGTAGACTTACAGGATCCTCGAGGTTGGGATAATGTTAAGCTAAGGTTCTCTTTTGCCCCTCGCAAAGGGTAGAGGGAGGTCACTCTGCCGGTTTCAAGGACTTGTCAAAGGGAATTTCATTTTTCATTTGCCTTAGTTTCCCACATCACCATGGCAAGCACTGAAACCCCTTTCCTTTGTTCTTGGGTAGCTGGGAGTGTCCAAGGAATATCACACAGATCCCACCCGGGGTGGGGACAGAGGGGTGCTACCTTGGGCTTTGCCCCTCCGCCTGCCTCATGCTCCCCCATCACACAGACGATACAGAACTGGATGCACCTTACTGGCAGAACGGACAACCTCTGTACCTAATGCACTGCAGGTACACCTAACATAACTGAAATGCCAGTGAGACCAAGCTTACCCAAAAACGCTCTCATCGTCCCAGCCCCGATCTACTTTCCAGCCAAATTTCTCAATATTCTGCCTGTCCTTACACTACGGCCCCACGTGCCCTACGTTATTTCCCCCCAAAAAAGCACAACACGTTCCATTCCACGTGTTTGAACGTGCTCTGGTCGCTGGAGTAAGAAACAACAAATGAAATAACTCATCATACTCCACCATGAGCATCCACTGTGAGCTAGACACTTAGTGGGCAATCTGTATTAGCATCCTAATCTAATCTTCGCAGCCACCATACAACGTTGGTATTACTTTTCCTATTATGAGCACATGAAAGTTGAGGCACAGAGAGAGTTTGCCTAAGAACCCGCACTACTCCCAAATTCTATTGCCTAGTAAGGAATGTCTGGGAACCCAGTTCATCTGGAAAATCCTAACTCGATGCTCAGAATCCCCCTGTCAAGTCCTCCAATCCCCAAACGTTACTGATCACAAGCCTCTTGGGGGTATTCCAGCCCTTCAGCTCTCCCCAAATTCAAAGTCAGCAAAGCCTTTGGGTCAGCAGTATCTCCCTCACTCTGCTGGAAGACGCTAACAGCAATCATGACTTAACTCCCTTTGCACGTCTGCTTAACAGATGATGGGTGCTCGATAACTACACGTCGAAATAAATGACTGGTCCTCTGGCAAGCCGCTATTCCACCTTTCGCGACCCAAGTGGGCAAGAGAAAGGAACCGAGCTCAGGCAGACAGTTCCGTCCTTCCCAGCCCTTCCCCGCCCCCTCCTGCCCCCTCCTCCACCCCTCCCCCCCCCCCCCCCGCGGTACTGTATGGCCAATGCATCTGTCCCCTCCGCCGCAGGTAGCTCAAGGGCAAGACCAGTTACCACCCACAACTGGGTCCCCAGGGCTTAGCGCGGTACCCGGAACACAAAAACGTGCCCAAAAATTGTTTAAGGGAATCGCAATCCAGTCCCCCAAACTAACTTTCTCAAACAAACTAGGGGAGAAACTGCTGCGGCTGAACAGCTTTACACGTGAGATTCTTCAGAATGAAGTGCATTCTCACTGCAGCTCCTGGAACTCTCCCCGCCCCCCCCCCCCCGCCCGCCACCACCTCCACCCCCGATATCTGAGTTGACAGATTGCACAGCCAGCACAAAACCTGGAAGCAAATATCACACACCCGGTTTATTGACCTTGGCTCGTCTAGAGATGAGGGCGCAAGCTGCATTTCTGTCTTCGGCGCTGAGTGGGGCCACTTTTACAGGTAAGCTGCTCCGTAGCACACCTTTAGGCACCGAAAGCACTACCTGGGTGCAAAGCTGGGGTGGGGGAGGGGAGGGGTCTCGACCGGGGCCGCGCAACAGGCGCTGACGTCAGCCCGGACGCTTGACCTTGCGACCCCTTCCCAGGACCCGCGGCCGCCAGCGCCGCGCCCCTCACCTCGGTTCTCCTCCTCCAGGTACCGCACCCGCAGCTCGTCCTCCGTCTTCACCTCAGAGCTGTAGCCCCTCCGCGCGGCTGAGCCCCCCGCCACGGGCGCCCAGCCCCGGGCCCACATCGCAGGGCCGACCCGCGGGCCCGTCAAGGAGCCGGGCAGCCTCCACCCGGGGCCGAGCCGCGCACAGCAAGCGGCCACCAAGCGAGCGCGGCCGGCCTGCAAGGCGCCCAAGGCCCCAGGCGCCGCTGCCGCCGCCGCCGCCATCTTGTATGTTTACGGCGTGGGCCCGCGGCTGCCGCCCCGCCCCCGCCGCGCGCTCGCCGCCGCGCGCACGCCGGGCACGCCCACGTCCCGCCCCCCGGAGCCTCTCTCCGGTGCCCGTCCGCGCCCTAGGCCCCGCCCCCTCACCGCCTCGCCCCGCCCAGACCGGATGACGGAGCGTTCCGGGAGCCTCTGGCCCGGGCCTCCCCGGCCTGGCGCGCGCGGTCAAGGCTCATCCAGCAAAGGCAGGAAGAAGTAGTTTTCCCAGGCTGTGGAACGGTTTAGGAGGCCGTGTTCCATAAGAACTCCACGCTCTCCCCGGCATACGCCCTGGGGTCCCAGCTTAGCTGCAAAGGTGAGCTGAAATGTTTGAGCTCCCGTTTGGCTGGCTGGGGAGCAGCTCTGCGCCGGACTCCCGTTTACCCGTGTACGTAAGAGACACAGGTCATCCGTTAGACGTGCCCGTGAACATCCTCAGGGCATGCTGCGCGGAGTTCAGGAAGGGGGTGGGAACAGCAGGTGGACTCGCCTGCCCGGAGTCCAGAGTCCTGGTAAGGCACCGTGGTCTTGACAAAATGGGCTCAAGCCAAACCATCTGCTGAGGCGGGACAGAGAGCCTATGGCTCTCCCCTCGGCCTCAAGCGCAGAATGTCAATCCCTTGTGTAGGTGTTCATCAGAGGAGTTTGACATGTTCTCCTGCGTGGTTTCTCTCCGATCTCAGCCAAGACAAGGTGGGCTTAGGAGGACTGTTTGAAAAGTATGCTGCTATGAGCATACTCCCACTGCCACGCACGTTTCTGCCGTAGGTCGACCACACGTTTGGATCCTGAGCAAAACCTTCTTTCATGTTATACCTTCAGCTCTGCCCAAAGTGGAAAGAAAAAGCCAGCTGGGTCCCATGAGTGCATCTGCTGTGCGGCTGCTGTTGAGGGCACGTTTATTCTGCCTTCTGTAAAGTGCCACTTCTGAAATTTCTCTTGAAGCAGAGGACAAGGAAAAACTTTGCCTCTTCTTATATCTTTCCCCTTTCCTTGTTTTTGTTTTTTTTTTTTTTTTTCAGGAATACCTTGATCAATTTATTTAAGTGATTTTTCATGTATGTGTAAAAGTTATGTATGATTTTTAAATGTATATCTGACAGTCCTTTTGGTAAGCATAAAAAATCCTAAATGATAAAAAGTTCATCTTTCCCCTCTTCTGATACTCATGTTCACTTTGGTGCTGAGAAACTCAGGGATTTTATTTATAGCTCAGCTGTTGGAATTACTGTACAATCTAAATTATTGTACACTTTTATTAGAAGCTAATTACTTTGATATCTTTATGTTGGCTCATCAACAGATTATAAATTCAAATACAGGTGTTCCAGAACACCTGACATAATGCTATTTAAAATAATATAATCTTGGGCGCCTGGGTGGCTCAGTCGGTTGAGCGTCTGACTCTTGATATCAGCTCAGATGGTGATCTCTCCTGCTGAGATCGAGTCCTGCGTCAGGCTCTGCACTGACCACTTGGAGCCTGCTTGGAATTCTCTCTCTCTCCCTGTCTCTCTGCCCCTCCCCTGCTCTTGCTCTCTCTCAAAATAAATAAATAAATAAATTTTAAAGTAATACAACCTCATACAAACTTCCAGTTGTAAAACAGATAAGTCACAGAAAGTGCAGGGCAGGGATAATAGTCAATAATACTGTAGTAACATTGTATAGCAACAGATGGTAACTGCACTTACTGTGGTGATCTTTCGTGATTCATATAATTGCCAAATAACTATGTTTTACACCTGAAACTAACATCACATTTTTTAAAAGACAGATAAAAAAAATTTTAATTGAGTGCTATGATGCTAAATAAAATATTGTTAAAGAAGCAAGTAGGGGCACCTGGATGGCTCAGTCGGTTAAGTGTCCAACCTGGGCTCAGGTCATGATCTCGCAGTTTGTGGGTTCGAGCCCCGCGTCAGGCTCTGTGCTGACAGCTCAGAGCCTGGAGCCTGCTTCAGTTTCTGTCTCCCTCTCTCTGCCCCTCTCCCACTCACGCGTGTTCTCTCTCTCTCTCTGTCTCAAAAATAAACAAACATTAAAAAATTGTTTAAAAAGAAGCAAGTAGATGAGAACGACTGTTTGGTTGCTTTAAAGAGCTATGTAATCTCTCTTTTGCCCCAATAATTGAATCTAATTACAGTGATCGTCTAGAAGATTTTATTGTAGAACCAGGAATGTTACACACTGAAATTACCACACTGCACAGCGTAGGGAATAATAGTCGCTGGTCCTGGAGGAGGGTTGTGTGGTGACACATGGTAGCTATACTGTGGTGAGCAGGGCATAAGGTATAGAACGCAACGTAGAGACTCCAGCTCCTTCCTGAACGGTTGTGACTCTGGTTCTTACTGAAAGCAGTCGTAAGCATGTCCCAGTCTGTGAGGATTGGTTCTTCAAAGCTGATGCAAATAACAGATATCACCATGACCGTTACAACATGTCAAGTCAGACGCACTCGGCTTTGGATCCGATCTCAATAATTGCTTCACAAGTTACTTAAAGACTCTGTGCTTCCATTTCTCCATTTGTAATGCAGCTAGTATGATATCTGTTTCCACTCACGAGTTCTTTAACTCCAATTTCTTCATCTGTAAAATGGGAGGGATTGTGCCCATGTTTTATAGGCTTGATGAAATAAGCATACAAAATCTTTGGCATGAGGAAATGAGAAGAGAATAGATACTATTAACTGCCGCTTATCAGCTTCCTTCTTAGTCCACTTCAGACATTTAGATACGTTATTTTACTTAATGTCCAGACAACTTTGAAGTTGGTATTATTACCCCCATTTTGCAGATGAGGGCACTGAGATCAAGTTACTTAATCAAACTCTGCTGCTAGTATGTCGCGAAGCCAGAATTTGAACCTCGATGTATCTGACTCCGATCCCCATGTTCTTAATCACCGTTTGCACAGTCTCTCCCTAAATGCTAAGGCGGCCAATGAAATTTAATTCCCTTTTGTTCCTTTCTCTTTTTCAGTAAAAGATGTGCACCAGGAGCAGAGTAGGAGCCAGGCACAAGAAGCATCACTTTGGGAGAGGAAGGTAGGGCCGGAGTTTTGGGTATCCGGTTACTGTTACTTCCCATCTGTCCATAGGATTGGCCCCCTGGCCTCCAGCAAGCTCGCGGCTGACAGTCGTTTTGATTTGCCACATCCTTGACATTTTTCTAAGGCTTACTTCTATGTAATATGAAATGGGTATGATTCAGAGTGGCCAACCCTGAGCTCTTAGAATACAGCCAGGCCTGAATGGCAGAAGCCACCCCTTGTAGAACCCAGCTCTGTTGCACAAAACACGCAGGAGAACGTAGGTGTCCCTGGTAAAATGGACACTTGCCAACATGTTACCAACCACAGGTGGAGAGACAAACTAGTCTAGCAAAAGCTATGTGAGGAACAAAGCAGAACTCTGGACTTTTGGAAAACGAGACTATATTTTAAAACTATCTTGGGGCGCCTGGGTGGCTCAGTCGGTTGAGCGTCCGACTTCAGCTCAGGTCACGATCTCATGGTTTGTGGGTTCGAGCCCCGCGTCGGGCTCTGGGCTGACAGCTCAGAGCCTGGAGCCTGCTTCGGATTCTGTGTCTCCTTCTGTCTCTGCCCCTCCCCCACTCGTGCTCTGTCTCTCTCTGTCTCTCGAAAGTGAACAAACATTAAAAAAAAGTTTTTTTAAAAGAAACTGTGTATACCCTGTTAAATCTTAATGACCTACCTACACAGTGACACACAGGTACACTTGTAATCTACATGTTCTATGATATAAAACTATGCGAAGATGATAGAAAGAATATGTATACGATTGTGTTCGAGATCACATGGTTGTATAATTTTAATGTAAAGCTCTTTAAGTATTAAAGAGGCATTTTAAGTATTTATAACTTTAAGGCACAAAAAATGGTCACGGTACATTCAAAGAGGGGTGGAAAATTTTACGCATGCTTTAGTACCAAAATAAAAATCACAACAGCCCCTCTGAATTTCTTTGGGCCTCTTTTTAATGCTTTTAGATAGTCTTGTTTTTCAAGGGTTCTCTAAGTCTCCAGAGTGGATTTCCTCCAAAAGCTCTCCCTTTCCCACCTACCCTGAATACTCACCTCCAAGAGGGAGGGATTGAATGGCAAACCCAGTAAACCCCATGCCCCAAGTCTTGGAAGGTCCCAGTAAGCCTCACCCGAGGACATTGTCCCCACAGAAACAGTATGGTAGGGGACACCCTCTGAGAAGGCCTCTTGAGCAGACACTGCACTCCACACCCTACCAAGATTTTGCAGGTTCAACTTATAAGTACCAACAATGACCACATGTGCCTATGAGCTCCCTCCACCTACGAGGCAAAAGACAGGGAAACTGAGGCTTTAAATTGCTGAGAGTTACATAGCTATACATTACAGAGCGAAACCTCAAATAATCGACTCTAGAATCCGAATTACTCATTGTTACCTTGTATCATCTGCTTTTCTCAAGTGATCCTCAGGGCTCTGCCCTACCCTTCCCACCCCCCACTGCCAGCTGTGGGGAACTTGACCAAACTCCTCCGTTATCCTCCTCTCTGGAAAGCTTACCCTCTGCATTAGATCCTCTGTGGTCATAATTTCCCAGATACTGCCTCTTCCTCCTGCCAATCCCTTAGTGGCCATTTTTGTGTGACTCATACACACAAACATACGTGTACATGTACACCAGGCTCTGAAGACACAGGCCACCATGTAGACTGGGAGGGATGGGGACATTGGGGGATGATCAAGTATACGTGGCTTCTTTGGGGGTGATGGAGATGTTCTAAAATTGAATAGCGATGGTTGCGTAACTGTAAGAATATCCTAAAAACCATTCAATTGTACATTCTATTTGTTTAATTTATGTACGTATTTTGAGAGAGAGAGAGAGCAGGCGGGGGGCATAGAGAGAGGGAGGGAGAGAATCCCAAGCAGGCTTGGAGCCGTCAGCGCAGAGCCTGACGTGGGGCTTGAACCCACAAACCGTGAGATTGTGGCCTTACCCGAAACCAAGAGTCAGACATTTAACTGACTGAGCCACCCACGTGCCCCTGGATTGTACATTTTAAATGGATGAATTGTATGGTATGAGAATTATGTCTTAATAAAAAGAGGATATGGATTATGGCTTCTTCAATAGACGGCTGATTCTGTATCTGAGACAGAGAAAACACAAGGCAAGCCCAGAATATCTTATTGTGCGAGAATACAGTGAAATGCTCAAAGAATGGCAGCGGTGAGAAAGGACACAGACTGAAAGCGATCCTTCTGGCCAAATCTGGGACAAGTGGAGCTTCGGTATGAATAATGCCAGCAATGGATACTAACATTTAGATTTTTTTTCTTAAGTCAGTGGACAATTGAGTAAATGGTGGAGGCCAGTTTCTCCCTGCTGGAGTGGGAGAACACAGATAAGCCAATGGGGCAGGCAGGTGGGGGGAGGGGGGGGAAGGGGGGTGGGGGAGGAAGGGGGGGCTGCTGCTAGGATCACTCATGTGATAAAGGAATGGCATTGGAAACATCAGTGTAAACTCACATTTAGCTTAGTATAGATGCAGATGATTACAATAGAAATATTGAGATAAGTGCGTATACATTGGTTAGTATGTACACATATATGTCCTTGCTCTCAGCTAAGATGACCCCGAAGCAATGGCAGCTCAGTAGCAATGAGCACACTTAGTGCCCAGATCTTGGTTTCTAATACCATTCTTCGGTAAAAGTGCTCCTTGGAGAAATGGCTGGTTTTAGGATGGGGCATTATAGAACATTTACAAGATGAGCTTGAAGGATATTGTAGAGCCAGAAAGTAAGAAAGTGCTAAACAAAACAAAACAAAAACCCACAATCATGGGACTATGTCAAAGAGACTCAGAAACCAAGTGAAAGACGTCCCCAATGGCCAGATGCGGAACAAGTTGAAACAAAATAAATAAATAAAGGAGTGTAGGATTATAAACCAAAGTGGAAAATAAGTATTCATGAATCCCATTGATATAAATAAATGCCTGAATAAACAAATAGGAAAGAAGAGACAGATCTCCAACGCAGAATTCCAAATAACTTAAATAGATACTCTGCCCCCGGGGAGGAGGAGCGTAACCACTATTTAAACGTGGGCTGCACACTTCCTCTCCATTCTGCTGTTAAACCCATCCAGTGAATTTTTTAAACTTCAGAGCTGTAGATTGCTGAGATTTCTTAATCAATCACTTATTCTGAGCACATTTCCATTTAAAATTTTGAGCATATTTATAATAGCTGCTTGTCTGCTAATTCATTTAATTTATTTTTTAATTTACATCCAAGTTAGCCTATGGTGCAACAATGATTTCAGGAGTAAATTCCTTAATGCTCCTTACCCATTTAGCCCATCCACACAACCCCCCACAACCCCTCCAGTAACCCTCTGTTTGTTCTCCACATTTAAGACTCTCTTATGTTTCGTCCCCATCTTTGTTTTTATATTACTTGTCTGCTAATTCAGACATCTGGATCATCTTGAGGTCTGTCTCCATAGTTTACATTTTCGCTTGTGCAGAAGCTCTGGAAAGTATGGTTTGCAGGCTCCTGAAGTTCCTCAAGATGCTTTCTGGGGGACTGCAAAGTCAACACCATTTTCATAATAATACTGAGATGTTATCTGTCTCAATGTGTTGACATTGGCATTGATGGTGCAAAAGCAGTTGTCCATAAAACCACTGGCACGTTAGCATGAATCAAGGCAGTAGCACTAAACTGTACTATTGGCTAGTTACTTAAGAATTTCTTTGATAGGGGCACCTGAGTCACTCAGTTGGTTGATTGTCTGACTTCAGCTCAGGTCATGATCTCGCAGCTTATGAGTTCGAGCCCCACATCAGGCTCTGTGCTGACAGCACAGAGCCCACTTCAGATCCTCTGTCCCCCTCTTTGCACCCCTCTCTCAAAAACTAAATAAATATTTTAAAAAAGAATTTCTTTGATAAAGCCAGATAAACTATTAGTTTCTTTGAATCTCAACCTTTGAGTACACATTTTTTTAATATTCTTTGTCACAAGATGTGACTCATGCATGAGTCACTTTTGCTGCACAATGAAGCAGATAGAAAAAGTACTTATGTGATTGATTCAGCAGAACTAGCTGACTCTTTCATGAAACATCATTTCTAATTGAAAGAACAATAGGTTGTGGCATCCGGGTGGCTCAGTCGGTTAAGCATCTGACTCCTGATTTCTGCTCATGTCATGATCCCACAGCTTGTGGGTTTGAGCCCCCCATCAGGCTCTGCTCTGTCAGTGCAGAGCATACTTGGGATTCTCTCTCTCCCTCTCTCTCTGCCCCTTCCCCACGGGGCTCTCTCTCAAAATAAATAAATAAACATTAAAAAAAGAAAAGAACAACAGGCAGTCCCACTGTTCTCTCAAAATTTAGCATTTGATAGATATTTTCTAAAAAAAAAAAGAGTCATGTGAGTGTATAACTTCAAAGAAAGTGACAATATTTTTTGCCCACAATAAAATTTGAAATTTCAAATGAAAATTGGAATTTTGAAAAACTTGTATCCACTATCATGAGCATAAGAGTTTCCTGATATGTAAAGATTTGCCTGATGAGATCAGTAATGATATTAGTGAGTTATTTTTTTTTTAATATTGAACAATGAAGTGTGCCAATATTTGAAAGACCTACATAACTCAATGAGTCAGTATTTTATAAATGGCCAAAGCTAATGTTGTAAACTGTGCATGAATAAAAGATCCCCATTAAAAGTGCAGTATAAAATAATGGATTTTAATAGAATAGAATGTGAAATATTGCAGACTGTGATACAGCTTCAAATTCCACACTGCAACAAACATTTAAGAAACTAGCACTTGTCAAATTTTAGCATAGTATAAAAGAATATCCACAATTATCTGGAAAGGCTATTAAAATATTTCTATCTTTCCAACCATGGGAGCCACATTATCTTCATAACCTAAACAAAACCAAAATATTGCAATAGGGTGAATGTAGAAACAAATTTAGGAGTCTTGCTCACCTTCCATTAAGATAGACATCAAAGAAATTTGAAAAAATGTAAGCAACACCCCTCTTTTCATTCATTGTTTCTGTTTTGGAAAATAATAGTTACTTTCCACGAATGTGGGTTATTGATGTTAACATACATGAGATTTGTTCTTGGTTTTTTTTGAATTAATAAATACTTTTAGATTTTGTCACTTTTAATTTCTAATGTAAATATCAATAGATACAGTATGCAAAACAAAATCCTGTTAGGATCCTCAGTAATTTTTGAATGTAAAGGGGCCCTCCGTTCAAAAAGTTTGAGAGATACTGCTTTCAATATGGGTCATGTTTTACTGTCTATTCATGTGTGTAATAATTTTGGGTTATATTCTAGACATTATGTGACAGACTATAGACTCTGGATTCTGTCGTTCACCTGAATAGTATGATTATTTTGTTTTAGCAGGTGGTTAACTTATCTGAACATGAACTCTGCCTCTCTCACAGTGGGCAGTGCTGAGATCTTTCGTTGGTTCTTTTAGCCTTAGCTGTGTTGCTTGGAATCATCCATGCTCATGCATCAAGGGCCAGCCAGAGATTTGGGCAGCGTTTACACACATAATTTGGGGCACCTGCTCCGTAGCTCCAGCCTTCCTGAGACTTCTCCCTTTATTTTCCAGCTTTTGTGGTTGCCCCAAAGTCTCTCCTCCGATATCTCAACCAGTACATCTGCAGGTGTCTTAGTTTTAGCCTCCATGAATAGTGCACACCGAGGCTCGTCCTCACGCAAAAAGCTGTAAAAGCGGGAAGCTCATGAGAACTGTACCTTTCTTCTAACTGTCAATTCCCCTCCAGTTCCTTCCTGCACTCGCCTCTGCAGTGCCTCCACACGGTTGTTCTGTAAATTTTGCCCCGTGTGAGTTACTCTGCCAATACCGGGACAGAACTCCAAACGAAGGCAGAAATGACTCAGTTGTACTTCTGAGGGGGAAAAAGAAATGTTTCCTGTATTTGATATCACAATACCTAGGATCTTTTAGCAAGTTACTTAGAAAATAGAGTCAGCAGGGACGGGAGACTTCTCTCGTTCCTCTTGTACATTTTTTTTTTTTTACCATTTAATTCTTTAAACCATATTCAGTGATTCTTTGATCATTTTAAAACAATAAAAAAAGAAAAGGAAGAGAAGTTGAAAATATATTGCAGACAGGCACCAGGGTGGCTTAGTCAGTTGAGCATCTGACTCTTGATTTTGGCTCAGGTCATGACGTCACAGTTCGTAGGTTTGAGCCCCACGTCGGGCTCCGTGCTGACAGTGTGGAGCCTGCTTAGGATTCTCTCTCCTTCTCTCTCTGCCCCTCCCCTGCTCTCTCTCTCTCTCCCTCTCTCAAAATAAATAAGTAAACTTTAAAATATGTATATTGCAGAAACTAAGGTCACTTTTTCAGTAACAGCATGGCAAGAGCATGCCCTCTGGATTCAAACTATCTAAGTTTCACCAGCAGCGATCCCTCTTGTTAGCAGTGCAAGCTTGAGCAATGGACCTTCATCTGTAAGACGGGGAAAATAGTATTATTCCCTCTCTACAGTTGTTTGAGGATTAAGTGAGATTACATATATAAAGCGCCGAGTGCTTTATGTTACAAACATTCTGTAAGTATTAGCTGTGATTATTATTACTTTTAAGACACAGTTTCTTTAGCATTGAGCTATGATCTCTAAGGCAGTATACATTGAGGTAGGATAAAAAATATTAGGACTTCTGCTTATATCTTACCCCTTTCCATAACTTTTACTTGTGCGTGTTTATGTGCACACACATGGAACTATATGCTTAAAATTTTTTGCCCTCTTCCTGATGGCATGTGTGATTAAAAAAAAAAAAAAAATTAGAGACTATTGGCTCAGAGATTTAATCAAAACCCAGAAGCATATTTATACTCTCCAAGAAGCATTTTCATTCTCAAAATGAAGCTTCTTTCATTGGAGACCACAAAATATCTTTAAATCATTAACTAATTATTTTAAGTTTGCCCACCTGTCCTGGGGGATGGGAATATGCCCACTTTGGACTGTGGTCCAAAAAGCCAGTGTGCTACATTTATCTGCAACCCCAGCAGTCAATGAAAGTTCCTTTGTCAAATCCCCAAATCGAGAACAGCGTGTTGCCTGGGATACTTAGTTTATATTAAGCAACCAAATTTATAAATAATTCAGGAAATGAGACAGACTTTGTTTGAATAAGCAACATTCCTATAGACGTGCCCAATAGCAAAACTATGTATGTCATCTCATCTAAAGTCACCTGACAATTATGTATCTCCAAATTAGAAAGCCCAGTTAAGTTAAATGGGGGCTTGGGAGACATGGAAGGAAGACCTGACTTTTAATCCCCATTCATCAACAACAGCGCAAGCCTCTGTATTTCCCCACACATTTGTCACATGTTATGTCTGCGATTGGCTGCCACTCAGGAGGTGGATGCAGGGCACGCACCACGCTGGAGACTTTGTCTTTTTTCTACAAACAGGTCATGGTAGTAGTTAGGAGAAAGGAGAGACAATGTCAAAGTTTCGCTGGGGGGTAATCATCACATTGAAAGAGAAAGAGGAGAAAGTCCCCCAATATCCTGCTTATCACACCGATTGCTTTTTAAACAACCGAGATGTCTCCTTCAAGTACTAGATGCATTGGGGTGTAGAGCCCAAGGGCCAGACAGCCCAGTCTGGAATCCTTGTGATTGATGACAGTGTATCATAACCCAGCAAATGTCCTGGAATCTTCTGGCCTTTAGAGCCCAAAGTCATTTTCAGCCCCAAAGAGAAAGGCAATTGTATCTCCTATTAAATATGAGAGTAAGAACATGTATTTTTAACAGACACATCCCTGTAATGCTGCTGGTGCATGGGTCAGTTGGGGAAAATGTAACCCAGAGACACATACCGAGTTTCATTATTTGGGGTCGAACACTCTTCTTTTTCAAGTCTGTAGGCCAGGATTGATTTCTAAATTATGTCGAAGAATGTCTCTGGCTCTTCGGGACCAACACCTGATTACTGCTAGATTGTAAGATCCAGGAGCATTGTCCCTTGTACCTCATACAGGCCATAGTATCCCGGGGTCCTCTGTAGTGCCCGAGACAAATTAGATGCTTGAAAATATTTGTTCTTCTTGTTGAACAAATGAAAATAAGGTCTGTGGCTTCCCATGAAGTCAGAACTAGGCTGAACCCCATGCCCCCCAAATTACTTAATTTTAGTAGTATTTCAAGACCCAACATTTTGCTTTAAACTTTTTTTAATTTTTTTTTTATTTATTTTTGAGAGAGAAAGAGAGAGCACAAGTGGGGGAGAGGCAGAGAGAGAGGGAGACACAGAATCGGAAGCAGGCTCCAGGCTGCGAGCTGTCAGCACAGAGCCTGACGCGGGGCTCGAACCGGTGAACCGCGAGATCGTGACTTGAGCCGGAGTCGGACGCTAAACCGACTGAGCCACCCAGGCACACCCCCCACACAACAATAGGCTTTTAAGCTAGAATTGTAGAGGATATAGTGTTGACCTGTTACTGTTGTAATAATTCTCACAGTATAAATAATTACATTATTGTTTTTTTAATTATAGCATTTTTTAAACATTTCATTCTTCAGTGGGGTCCATGAATAAAATGACAATATTTAAAGATATTTTTAGATGTCTGAGATATCTACACGTTCTAAGCTGTTTTTTAGTTAAAAGATTATTTCGACTTTTTACCTTAAATATCACAGATTGCGCTACCTATAAGTGTGTGTGACAGACTTAAATGCTATGATCAGTGTATTCTTCTGCAAGCAATGTGGTATTCATTTAATAATGTGAACTTTCGGAATAAGATTGAGTTGCCCAGGAAGTTCTGCTAGAATTCTGTTGCTAAAAATGTAACAACTAATCATCTCGACATTGTGTGTGCAATCAGAACACAGGGCTCCCGTACCCAGGTACAGAGCTCCAAGAGCTTGGAACACCACTTGTATCATTGATACTGTGAATGGTTTTCCACTCTCAAGTATTGGGTGAGTTTGCAGAACTGATGGGTAATTCACACCTTATGCCGGTGGTTCTCAGCCCCTAGCAAAACAATACAATTACCTAGGAAGCTTAACTAATAATGATGATAATAATACACATGTCTATGCAGTCATCTCTTCCCAAACAGAGGACTGGATATCCTAATTTTGTCCCTTGGGAGGTCTGTTTGGCATCTGTTTGGTATCATTTTACATTGGGAAGTCTCTTTGGTATCTGGTACCATTTTGTATTGAGGTTCTTTTTTTTTCCCCCACTTCTAGAAACCCTATTTCTGCTGTGTAGTTTATGAAGCCACCTGAAAATGATAAGTCTGAATAGCTCTGATTAGTCCTTGGTATTTAATCAGAATGGAGAAGAGTGGAACCCTCCATTTGGGTATATTGAGTCAATGATGGTCCAGAGGGAAGGAAGTTATGTTCAGTAAGGATATTGACAAATGCCCAGGACCTTTGGTTTCTTTTGTAGAGTATGTATTATCATTGCCACCAAGTTAAAAAGGTTTCATATCTAAGAACAAACATCAGTTCTTGAACAGTTTTGCCTCAATCATTATACACAAACCCAAGTATCTTCTGTTTAACTGGAAAAGCAAACAATAATTGAAACACTCATGTTGATGACATTTTAACACCATGTAATTAATCACTTTCTCTTTTTTTGAGCTGCCAGTTTTGTTTTCACTGTAGACCTAGATCAGGGAAGGGCAATATCAAAAGAGTCATCAAACATTTAATCACATCAAGATATGAACATATGTCAGAGTTTTCTAAAGATAAGAAATTATTAAAACCAGAAAAGCAAGGTTTAAACTAAGCATACTGGTAAGGAAATATAGCTGTTTAGAAATGAGGAACTTTTGTTTAAAATGATTCAAGATGGGGCTCCTGCTGGCTCAGTCGGTTAAGTATCCCACTCTTGATTTTAGCTCAGGTCCTGAGCGTACGGTCCATGGGTTCAAGCCCCGCGTCAGGCTCTGCTCTGACAGTGTGGAGCCTGCTTGGGATTCTCTCTCTCCCTCTCTCTCTGCTCCTCCCCCACTTGTGCTCTCTCTGTCTCAAAATAAATAAATAAACGTAAAATAATAATAATAATAATAATAGAAATAAAATAAAATAATTCAAGAAATCAGTGCTACAAACAGAACAGCCTCCTGAAACTCTGCTCTTCAGTAGATAAGAGTTAACTGTGGGGTTGTGTCTTCCACTGGAGACAAAGGACTCTTTTGTTGTTTCCTGTTTTCTTTAGAGCACACTGTATATTCAAAGATCAAAGTAATATTTATCTGAACTGTTTGTTCTCTTTATCATTCATAAGCTTTTTCAGTCAAACACATTTTAATGTGCATGTTTATTTATTTAAATACACACAAATGTACATATGTGTAGTTAGATAACAATTTAAAGTCTTAATTTCAGCCTTTTAAAACAAATTAACAGTAGCAAATGTAGGGTAACAGGCAGTATATATCCCACCTACATTTACCGTCTTAATTGGAACTTCACCAGAAGCAAGTATGTATTCATAGGGTGATCGATCATTTTTGTAATCTGTATGCATTTTAATCACCAAAGATTTCAGATGACAATGTTATTTATTAACTTAATATTAGTCCCAGGGGTTAAAATCAAAAGATCTCAAGAATTATATCTATGGGGCGCCTGGGTGGCTCAGTCGGTTGAGCGCGACTTCAGCTCAGGTCATGATCTCACAGCTTGTGAGTTCGAGCCCCGCGTCGGGCTCTGTGCTGACAGCTCAGAGCCTGGAACCTGCTTCGGATTCTGTGTCTCCCTCTCTCTCTGTCCCAACCCACTCGCATTCTGTCTCTGTCTCTCTCAAAAATAAATAAACATTAAAAAAAAAAAAAAAAAAAAAAAGAATTATATCTAAAGTGTAACATAATCCTCAACTTTAAAAACAAAGAGGTGATGTTTAAAAGTCATACGCAGAGGGGCACATGGGTGGCTCATTTAGTTAAGTGCCCAGCTCTTGGTCTCCACTCAAGTCATGATCTCACAGTGCATGAGATCGAGCCCCACCTCAGGCTCTGCGCTCACAGTATGGAGCCTGCTTGTGATCTTCTCCCTCCCTCTCTTTCTCTGCCCCTCCCCCACTTGCTCTCCATCTCTCAAAATTAATAAATTTAAAAAAATAGTTTAAAAAATCACATGCAGATAGCAGAAGTGAAATAACCATGTTAAAACAATTTGCATTATTTTTTGGAGTGTACAAAAACCCATTGTTTTTATAAAACAGGAGTTATTTCTTAATTTAGTTAAATGCACATGTTTGTATTTTCATGCCTGAAAATATCGTATGTAAAGAATAATTTATCTGACCCACAAAACCAACAGAGGATATTCATAAGGTTTAAAATAATGAGGTTAGGGGCACCTAACTGGCTCAGTTGGTTAAATGCCGACTCTGGATTTCTGCTCAGGTTGTGATCTCACGGTTTGTGAGTTCCGGCCCCGCATCGGGCTTTGTGCTGTCAGCGAGGAGCCTCCTTGGGATTCTCTCTCTCTCTCTCTCTCTCTCTCTCTCTCTCTCTACCCCTCCCCTCTTTGTGCTCACTCTCTTGCTCTCAAAAATGAATAAACTTTAAAAACGTAAAATAATGAGGTCAGAGAGAAGATACGCAGCCCTTTTTTAACTCAGAACTGCCAAACTGATATAATTTGCCCAAGAATTCAGATAAAACAGCAATATTTCTCCTGCAGCTTTTAATACAATTTATATACCTCTGCACTTACCAACAACATTTTTGAACTTGTTTAACTTACATCTAATAGTATTGATTTCTAAAAGAACTTTTTCTGCATTTTGGGCGGTCCAGATATGCAGACGCTTCATCATTGTGACAGATTTCCTCTTGGCCACTTTCCTAAGAGAGGGAGTTATGTTGAAACACCAGCACCCTTAAAACCTTAGGAGTTTATTTTGTTAGGCAACCTATTTTGTTGTTGTTGTTGTTGTTGTTGTTGTCGTGCTCGGATCGAGGTTCTGTTTACTTTTTAAGCTTTATTTATTACTGAAGTATTTTATTCAGTATTTATTACTGAATTTATTTATTACTGAAGTGTAGTTGACGTGCAATATTATATTAGCTTCAGGTGTACAACGTACTGATTGTACAATTCTCTCCATTACTCAGTGCTCCTCATGATGAATGTAGGTAGCCCTGCCACCACATAAGGTTATTACAATCTTATTGATTCTACTCCCAATGCTGTACTTTTCGTCTCTGTCACTTAGTTTACAACCGGAAGTTTGTGCCTCTTAATCCCCTTCACCTGTTTCACCCATCCCTCCGCCCACCTCCCCTCTGGCAGCCACCAGTTTGTTCTCTGTATTTCAGAGTCTGTTTGTTGTTTCATTTGCTTGTTTGTTCACTTGTTTTGTTTACTTTTTAGTTTTTTTTAAGTTTATCTATTTATTTTTGAGTGAGAACCAGCATGCACACATGCACACAAGCAGGGGAGGGGCAGAGAGGGAGGATCCCAAGCAGACTCAAACCCACAAACCATGAGATCATGACCTGAGCCAAAATCAAGAGTCAGGCACTTAATTGACTGGGCCCCCCCGGCGCCCCCTCTGTTTGTAATTTTTTAACAAACCTCCATACTGTTTTCCACAGTGGCTGCACCGGTTCACATTCCCATTTTTAATTGATGCTTCTTAACTCTCTCTAGGCCGAATGAGTCCAAGGAACTTCCTCTACTTCCCACTTGGAGAGAAGGGGGAGCAGAAGCCCCCCTAGGGGCACGAGCCAGGTCAGCTGCTGTCACTGGAGAGACATGGCTGGACAGCTGGCGTCACAGGTCTGGCAGAACAGCAGCCGCTAACCCCCAGTCTGTATCCATGGCCGTGCTCCTTCGCCCGTAACCCATCCACCATCACTGGCTCTCTTTACCTCCTCTCATAACCGCATCTCTCCCCTGTCGGATGAAAGGCTCGCTCCCTTGGATAGCTGTTAAAATGGCTTCCTTGTTAAGGGAACATGTCTTTGTTTAGCCCTTATTATCAAAGGAGGTCTTCCTTGATGTTCTAAAGTTTCAGGAACGCAGTTCGCCACTTCCGTGACATACCGTGTTCTCGTCCAACTGGTGCACTGCCATCTGAGTTACGTCGCCCGTGACCTATTACACAGCTCCAGATGGTTGCTTTAAGATACGAATCGGGCCGTATCCCCCCCATCGCTTGGAAATGTTGTGATCTTTGGTCGTATTGCTCTACCCTTTCGCCAACAACTTGTCAGTTTATTTTGTTTGTTTTTAGTTTTTGAGAGAGAGATAGCGAGCGCGAGCTCAGGGAGGGGCCAAGGAAGAGAAAGAGAATCTTCAGCAGGGTCCATACTCAGCACAGAGCCCAACACGGGGCTCTGTCCCATGACACTTAGATCGGGAACTGAGCTGAAACCGAGAGTCGGACACTCAACCGAGTGAGCCCCCCAGGCACCCCAACTTCTCAGATTATAGTCTGTCAATTTGCAGACCAAATTTTTTTATTTATTTTTTTTAATATGAAATTTATTGGCAAATTCGTTTCCATATAACACCCAGGGCTCATCCCAACAGGTGCCCTCCTCAATGCCCATCGCCCACCCCCCATCAACCCTCAGTTTATTCTCAGTTTTTAAGAGTCTCTTATGGTTTGGCTCCCTCCCTCTCTAACTTTTTTTTTCCTTCCCCTCCCCCATGGTCTCCTGTTAAGTTTCTCAGGATCCACATAAGAGTGAAAACATATGGTATCTGTTTTTCTCTGTATGGCTTATTTCACTTAGCACAACACTCTCCAGTTCCATCCACGTTGCTGCAAGAGGCCAGATTTCATTCTTTCTAATTGGCACATAGTATTCCATTGTGTATATAAACCACAATTTCTTTATCCATTCATCAGTTGATGGACATTTCGGCTCTTTCCATAATTTGGCTATTGTTGAAAGCACTGCTATAAACATTGGGGTACAAGTGCCCCTGTGCATCAGCACTCCTGTGTCCCTTGGGTCAATTCCTAGCAGTGCTATTGCTGGGTCATAGGGTAGATCTATTTTTAATTTTTTGAGGAACCTCCACACTGTTTTCCAGAGTGGCTTGCAGACGAAATTTTGGTATTGTTTAGGACTCCGTGTAAAATACGTTGTAATTATGTTTTCAGCTGCAGCTTGGAATGGAGCCAACTTGTTATCTCCCCAATCTTTGGTTGACCGTGGTCTTGTAGCGGCACGTGAAGAATGGGGGCCTTCCAGGCAACCCGGGTATCAGCACGGCACCAAGACAGGGATGCCCCAGGGCCCAGGGGCATCCCCTCCAGGTCCCCGCCTCCCCCATCCAAGCTTGTCACCGCCAGCAAGCCCCCTCCTGGGGAAGTTGTGTCTTCCCACAGGAATGGCGTGCCGCGGGTTCTGGGTCAGCCTGCTCTGTGCTGTACCTCTTTGTTTTATAGGGGACTTGGGTCCCCCCAAGTCTGGTTAGTTAGTATTTTCCAGGTTGTTGTAACACTCAACACACTGTCAGAGCACACACACGTGCGTGTGTATGTGCATGCATGAAACTGGTGTCTATTTAGATCCAGACTGGAACACACTTTTAGCCCCAAAGCCTGCTTGCCGACATGAAGCAGGGGTAAGAAAACATGGTTATCAAAAATAGCAACTTCAAAAGGATGGGACAGTGGGAGAGAGTGAAGGGCTCGCGTAGCTCGCTCACAGGCCATTTTGCTGCTGTGAGGGTGCTCATTCTAGGTTCCTGGGTCTTTCCACAACCTCACAGAGGGGTTGCCGGAGGCGAGAACACGTATCCCCAACACCTTAATGCACCATTGGCTTTGCGTGGTCGTCTTGTCTTGTCAGAAAGAGAGCCATTATTTTTATGTTTCCTGTACAACATCTGGTCCTAAAACCCTCTTCGGATGATGTCCAAAAGTTCTTTTGCTCTTTGGCTCTTCAGATCTTTTTTCCCCCTCAGCCACTTTCCATACTTTTTCTTCCAGGTCTGTAATAAGTGACAGAGTTTTGGTTTTTGTTCATTTGTTTGTTTTTATGATCAGTCAGTCCCCAAAGTTTCCCAAGAAGAGGGGGGAAAAAAAGAATTAGAAGGAGCCACTACAACCCTATTAGGATGATTAAAATAAAAACCCCAACGACGCCAAGTGCTGACAAGGATGTGAGACAGCAGGAACCCCATGCATCCTGGGGGTGCAGGACGGAGCACAGCCCCCAGGAGGGGGGGCTCACTAGTGTCCCCAGAGTTCAACATATACTTAGTGGATGCCTGGGAGTCCCACTGCTGGGATTTGACCCTCGAGAAATAAAACATTCTGTTCACACAGAAACTTGTAGAAGCTTTAGCCGTAATTGTCAAACACTGGACACCGCCCAGTGTCCTTTGGCACAAGAGAGGATGAGCGACCATTCCACGGGGTTATGCCCGGCAGCGAGAAGGGACTCACAACTGACACGTTTGGCACCCAGGGTCCACGTCGGGGGCCTGGCGCCCAGAGAAAGAAGCCTGGCTGCGGGCGTCAAGGGTGACGTGATTCCCTTTGTCAGACAGTCTTGGAAAGACAAAACTACAGTGACCAAGTGGCTCAGAGCAGGATCTGTTTTTTCTCTCCCTCTGTTAACTCATTATGTTTTCCTAAGATTTGATCAAACTCTTCACTTCTTTAGTCTCACCTGGTGTAAGTTCCTCGGTTTTGTGATCGGTGACCGGGCCACGAGCAGTATTTTTGGGTTTGCGGGTCATACTCTGTGCCCTCGACCATGGCGATCCTCTTTCTCTCCCCAGGCAGAGTCGGGGAGAAGGTGGGGTAGGCAGGAGCCATCTGGGGTCAGCCCCCAGGCCCTGCTCCGGCTGACTTCGGCCTTGCCCACACTCCTCACAGCTCACCAACCCCGGGGACATCTCCTTCGCCTTTGGGTTTTCTGGGTTGTCTTTTCTCTTTAGATTTGATCAGGCTTCCATTGAATTTTTGGCCTGGATTTATTTCCTAATCTCTTGCCTAAAGCCTTTCTAATTGTAAAAACTCGTCAGTTTTCTCAGTCTCCTAGGTTGGAGGTCTTCCTTTTAAATACTGCTTTCATGCCAGAGAGCATTTCTGCAGTGTAACCTGGTTTTTCCCGTGCACTTAGTTGGGGTTCATCCCATAGTCATCGCCTGCTGGACACCACCAGTCAGGTGGTCCAGGCAAGCGGCCCCGGACATCCCAGCACAGAAGGACGAATTAAGCCGCTCCAAGCACTTAGATCAAGTCAGTTAAGACACACAGGGAGGAGCAAAGGGAAAGAAATAGGGTTCACTAATGGTCTCAGGGCTGGGTGCAAGCAGGTGGGTGGGGATTCACTCCCTGAATCCTCGATACGCTGTGTTAATGTCACCTGTGTGTGTGTCTGTCTTTGCTGCGTGAACCATGCCAGCCTTGTTGTCACAAGGGCCAGATGGACGTTTGAACAACGAGACCCAATCCGGAGAGGTGCCTGCAGCCAGGCACCCCTGTCCCCATCACTGTTGCCAGCCAGCTCTCTATTGTGAGCAGCTCCACAGCTCGGGGTTCTATTTGCATTTCTTAGACTGAGGACACAGAGGGCCAGACAGGGTGGTCGAATGAAAACCTCATGAATATTTAGAGTCACGAGCTGCAGGTACCTCTTAGTCTTTCCGTTCCCTCTCTGTCCGTGTTTAACACACACATGCTCTGCTTGCGAATTTATTTTTAACACATCCTAGGAATGCTGCCGATGGCTTTCATTCTACTTGCGGATACCTATCCGACTTAACACCTTTCCCCTTGTCTTGTTTTCTCGTCTTCTATAGCACTGTTGGCTGGTAACAAATAAGACCAAAAATAAAAAATGCCCTATGCTACCCCCCCACCCAACCTGTCGAGAAAAGGGTGTGGGCGTGGGAGAGTCAACATCCATGTTGGTGTTTTCAAGCGTTTTCCTCTCTCCCTCTGATCCCTGGTGTCAGGGCCGTTAGCCCTGGCTGTTAGCAAACGGGGTTTTCCTTCTGCAGCCAAATGGACCTCCCGGTACCAGGCTCCAGAACAAGACCCACTTCCTCAGTCACCGACAGAACTGAACAGCTACTGGAGCTGTCATAACTGTTGGCCTCCCCATCTTTGGGGGACCTGGTGCCCTACGGCCCAAGGCATGGAGGAGTGGAGAAGGCCCACTTCTGTAGATAGGTACCCCCCCAAAGAGAGATGGGAAAGGAAGGGGCCAAGCCACTGACCCTTACGTCCCTTGCCCCAAATGACCAGTCAGACTCTTCTTACTGTAAAGTGAAAATTCAGAAAACCACAAAAGACGAATATATGACGTAAGGGCATTGTTGTTAGATATATACTGGAAAGCACTAACCAAGTCAAGAAACCGAGAGTGGCCATCCAACCTGGAAGCTTCTTCTGTATGTCCCCTGCCACCTTCAGTAGCCACCGCAGTAACAGAACCACCGTCCTGACTTTGATGATAATCAGTCATATGAGCCCTTTTTTCCTCCATGGGGCAAGCAGAGAGTAGAAGGGGCCCAGAGTGTCACTCCAGTGAGATCCTTCCACGTGGAAACCAGAAGAGTGACGTAAGGAAGTGTTTGCTCCCAGCCTCTGGCCCTTAGTCACCAGGGAATCTTCTCAAAGTATATTATTCCTGGGTGGTATCTTGTTGATTACTATGTCTATTTAAGTATTGAATTTATTGCCTTAAAATAGCACTAAAGTCCCAATTTCTGACACTTAAAATAGCCCTAGCTTTCTTTGTAAGAGTAAGAGTTGTAAACAGTCTTATCTCTATAAATGTATATTTACCATACACTGAGTTCTCCCCCTTCTGGCCCTGGGTCTCCTCAAGGTGCTTCGTACCTACTCAGTCCTTATATGGGCTACTATTTGGCAAATGCTTTGGGATGGGAAGATGACATTTATTTGCTTTCACCCTCAAAGTCACCATCTTCTTAAAAATGTTTTCCTTGGCAGTGTATCTACACAAGAAACAAAATTAATTCGATCGAGAAAGAAATTTAAGCTCAAAGAAAAAGCAAATAGATTTAAAATCAGCTGCCTATCATATATGTTTAAATGCATTTAGAAATAATCGGATACATACGTAAATTACTTAATCTTTATAGTTTAGAAGTGGAAAGCAGCTCAGAAGCTGTGTCATCTAAACTCTTCGTTTTTATGGGGGAAGGAAAGTGAAATCCAGAGAACCTGATTCTTGTCAATCAGAATAAATGTTACAAATAGTACCGAGTCCTGACTCTTTCCACTGTATCAAAATAGTTACGCTGACAGTAGAGTTGGCTTCAGCACCACAAAGAAGACGTTAACATGCCGAAGTCTCGATGCGATGCCAGCGAGATAGAGACTCATTTTCAAAGCAAATCATTTCTTGAATCTTTTATTGTGAAAATATTGTATTGTAAAAAATTGTATTGATTTTATCGTAAAATCAACCTGTCACCCAGCTTCAATACTTGTTAACTGTATCAGTCAGGAAAGGCTATGTTATACCTCAGTAACAAACAACCTCAGTGGCCTTACAGCAGTTTTTTTTTTAATATTTTTTTATTTACATTTATTTATTTTGGAGAGACAGAGAGAGAGAGAGAGAGAGAGAGCAGGGGAGGGGCAGAGAGAGGGGGAGCCGCAGAATCCGAAGCAGGCTCCAGGCTCTGAGCTGTCAGCACAGAGAACTCATGAACGCAGAGAACATGAACTGAGCCGAAGTCAGAGGCTTACCCGACTGAGCCACCCAGGTGCCCCATAGCAGTTTTTAAAGCAACAAAATGTATTGCTCTGTGTCCAGCATAGGTCGGCGGGAAGGCAAGGGTCTTTGCGTGCGGACCCGGGTTGACAGAGGCTCCAACATCAAGGCAAGAGACTTCTGAGTGCTCCATGGTGCAGGCCCAGAGCAGGCTGAGAGCCAGTGCAGACAAGGAGACGCTGCCCTTGAAGTTCCTCATTACTTCTGCTCATGCTCCATTGGCAGATCTGATGACCTGTCCGTTAGGGTACTAACTTCAAGAACATGGCGGAGTGTAAACCCCCCCCCCCACCCAGGCCATCAGAAAGGAGGGGGGACCAGATGTTGGTGAACGTTAGTAATGTCTAATTCTGTTCTATTTGTTTCATTAATTTGTGTGTGTGAAACATTTTAAACCCCTAAATATTGTGTCGTGTATCTCTTTAAAAGAAAGACATCCCTCTCCCACATTTTTTCTACCGTATTTGCAATGTGAGTTATAGACATTATGACAGTTCACCTCTAAATGCTTCACCAGTATGCATTTCTTTTTTAAAAAAAAATAAACTTCTAGGGGGGTGCCTGGGTGGCTCAGTCTGTTAAGCGTCTGACTTCAACTCAGGTCATGATCTCATGGTTCATGAGTTCAAGCCCCATGTCAGGCTCTGTCCTGACAGCTCAGAGCCTGGAGCCTTCTTCGGATTCTGTGTATGTGTGTGTGTGTCTCTCTCTACCCCTCCCCAGCTCGCTCTCTCTCTCTCTCTCTCTCTCTCTCTCTCAAAAATAAAAATAAATATTAAAATAAAAAAGAAACTTTTAGGGCCATTGGGGTGGCTCAGTTGGTTAAGTGTCTGACTTTGCCTCAGGCCTCATGGTTCGTGAGTTTGAGCCCCATGTTGGGCTCTGCTCTGACAGTGCAAAGCCTGCTTGGGATTCTCTCTCTCCCTCTCTCTCTGTCCTCCCCCACTCACGTGTTCTCTCTCTCAAAGATAAATAAACATTTCAAAAATGGAATTTTTACTTTATAGTCACATGATCACCATCATACCTGACCAAATGAATAATGCCCCAGTATCTCCAATGTCAAGTCCTAGTTCAGCTTTCCAGCTGTCTCACGGTTGTCTCAGGACTTGCTTTTTTGTGTCCACACCAGGCTCCAGTTAAGGACTGTGCACCGCATTACTATGTCCAGTGTAATCTCTCTTAATAAAACGTAGTCCCCTCCTGTGCATGCCCGAGCCTTGTTACACGACCCTGACTTTCTGAAGGCACAGTTATACTATGTACTGAATGCGGTCCTAAGTGTCAGCGTCCCACCTCCTGATTTTACCTGTCTCCTTTATCCTGGATTTGTCCGTAACTCGGAAGGTGGACAGAAAGGCTTCATTCAACTCAGGCTAACCCTGTGGGACGAAGATGCTTCCTAGGTGCTGGTATAAAGTCCACTTGGCTCCAGGAAGGAGGAGCCGTGGTCTGATCGCCCACTGTCGGTGTCACTAACGCTGATCACACGTGGTTCTTCCACGCGGGCTGCCTGTGCCCCTGCCAGCAACAAGGGGTCTGGGCAGTGATATTTTGGCACACGTCAGTTCCCCGCCGAGCCTCGAAGAAAAACATTTTAAGAAGCAATAGCCGTTTCCACTTGCAACTCTCCCCGGCAGTGACATTGCAAATAAATATAGAGACGCAACGAAAAGCAACAAGTCAGTGTAGAAAATCTGCTATTTGAATGTCTGAAGTTGGCAAGGGGGGTGTCCAAGTCCTAGTTAAAATGCCTCTCCTTCCAGGATTCTCCTGTGGTTGTGCCCCGGGGTCTGTGACACCAGGGCTTCTGGGTTTTGCTCCTCCCTCTTCAGCTTCTCCTTAGAGATGCCTTCCTGCTCCTAAGTATGGATGCTGTCCTAGGTGCTGTCCTCTCTGCTCCTGACATGCCCTCTTGGGCTGATGTCACCCGCATCCACGGCTTCAGCTGCAGTCCGTATGCCGTGAGTCATAAATCTCAGTATATTGGTTAGAACCAGTAGGATGTATATGTACTTAGAGATACATGCATGTGTATCTATGCATGACATGTACACAGTATCTCATATATGGGAGGGAGGGATTGAGAGAGAGAGAGAGATTTATTATAAGGACTGGCTCATGCAATTATAGGCAAGTCCTAAGGTCTGCTGTGTGCAAGCTGGAGCCCCAGGGGCCTCTGGGGTACATTCCAGTCCAAGTCCAAAGGCCTGAGAATCCGGGGAGCTGATGGCAGAATTCCCAGCCCAAGGGCAGGAGGGTGTATCCCAGTGCAAGCAGCCGGATGGAGAGCAAATTCTCCCTTCCTTTTTTTGTTCTATTCAGGCTGAGGCCCACCCACACTGAGGAGGGGGCAATCTGCTTTATCCAGTCCACGTACCCAAACGTGAATCTCTGCGGAAACACCCTCGCGGACACACTCAGAAATACCATTTACCCAGCGCCTGGGTGCCCTGGGAGCCAGCAAGTTGATGCGTAAAGTTAAGCACCACACGCGGTACGCCTGACCGCTCAGCTAATGTGCCGGCGCCTCTGTCCTCAACGTGTTGGAAACAACGTCGGCTTGCAAAGCTTAACTCACTCTCACCTCCGATCTTTCCAAGAATACTCCTTAACATTGTGTACAACTGTGCAGCCGTTTCTCTCGCGCTCCTTGCTGCCGTTAGGGAAAACACGGACGAGAAGTCCCTCCTGCATGCTAAACTTGGCCTCATCTGATCATCCGAGCAGCTCTTCTCCATCTCTTGGGTGACCATCTCCTCCTTCCTCACACCTGGCGTGGAGGTGACAGGTATCTAGAAGTCATGGAAGAAGAAAGTGTGAGGGTGGCTGGGGCAGGTTCTCTGCTCACCCGCGGCTTCTACCGTGTTTTGTCAGGTTCCCCACGGACCTCCTAAGCTCCTTCTTGGAGGAAAAAGAAACAGGATTGAGCACGAAACGACATGTCATTATTTCAGGGGCAGCCACGCCTGGATGACTCTACATGGCTGTAGGCTACCCCATCTCCTCTAAAATATAATGAAATTTAAGGAGAAAAAGGCTAAACACCCCAAAACCTGAAGAGAAAGGTGATCAGGGTGTCAGAGGTCAAAGGTATGCAGTGGCACGCTTAATGCATTTTCCTATCTTCTCAGTATCTTTCTCACTGAAAAATCTAATGATGAGTTGGCCAGTTTTTGTTTTAAATAAAACAGATTTGAGGCAGAGGCCATCTCTTATCTGTGCCTTGCTCCCCCACGAAGAAAACATCTTAGCAATTTCTATACGAAGGTACAATTTCTTACCCAGTCTAGAGCATCTCTTCTTAAATATTATGACCTCATGCAGAATGTTTTACACGTATCTATTCAGACTTTAATAAAAACAGCCACCACTTATTCCGTATGACCTTTATTTAATTTTTTTTTTCATTTTATTGAGAGAGAGAGAGCATGAGCAGGGGAGAAGGGCAGAGGGAGAGAGAGAGAATCTTAAGCAGGCTCCACACCCCACTGGGAGCCTGATGCAGGGCTGGATCCCGTGACCCTGGGATCACGGCCTGAACCAAAATCAAGAGTCGGACACTTAACCAACTGAGCCACCCCGGCGCCCTGAGATGATTATTTAAGTTCTCAGGCACCCCCCCCCAAAACCTTGTGAAGCATGTCTGTGATCATAATAAGAGCGGCCAGGCACTTTGCTAAGTGTTGAACGTAATTCTCTTTGCAACCGATGCATCTTTGTATTTTAATCATCACCTTTGATAAGGAAGTGGAAACCTGGATAGTTACAAGGGAAACTTACCCAGTGTCCTGTAGCTAGTAAGAGCCAGGGCTGCTGCTTGAGCTCCTGACCGAATGATTCTGCTTCCACTTTTTCAACCTGTTTAGTGGCTGTTTTCCAAGAGGATGGCATTCTGTGGGTGCTGTTGCCACTTCGTGTGAGAGCATCTCTGTGTCTCTCTGTGCATTTGGGATCTGTGCTCACTCTCTCCCTGGGTCTTTATCAAAGCTATTGGCCATGTCTTTATTTCTCTGGGTTTTGCGGCTTCATATCCTATTTCTCTGCGTTTCGCTGCAGTAAATGTTCAGAATGTAAAACAAAACCATAGATTTTGCCACGTGACACATTTCTGGAGCAGGGTGTTATGGTCCCTATTGTTTTAACATCAAATTAAAAAAAATTTTTTAATGTTTATTTATTTTTGAAGGAGAGAGAGAGACAGAGCATGAGCAGGGGAGGGGTAGAGAGAGAGGGGGAGACACAGAATCTGAAGCAGGCTCCAGGCTCTGAGCTGTCAGCACAGAGCCTGCCACGGGGCTCGAACTCACGGACCGCAAGATTATGACCTGACCTGAAGTCGGACCCTCAACTGACTGAGCCACCCAGGCGCCCCTTAGCATCAAATTTATATTTAAAACTAAGTTTTAGGGATGCCTGTGTAGCTCAGCTGGTTAAGCGTCCAACTTCAGCTCAGGTCATGATCTCGCAGTCCATGAGTTCAAGCCCTGCATCGGGGCTCTGTGCTGACAGCTCGGAGCCTGGAGCCTGCTTCGGATTCTGTGTCTCTCTCTCTGCCCCTCCCCATTCGCACACTCTCTCTCTCTCAAAAATAAATAAACATTAAAAACAATAATAAAACTAAGTTTTATTTTTCATTACTTAGAGACTTTTCCTGAAATTCTTCTGAAAAAAATTTAAATATACAAAAAACTTGAAAAAAGAGTACAGCAAACACGTGTATACCTTTTACCAATTTGTTAACTGGTAAAAACTATGTTTGTTACCAGTAACTGGTAAAAGGTAACCTCACCAGTTGTTTTTCGAAGGGACTTGCAGACATCATATTTTACTCCCACATGTTTAAATATGTATGTCTGAAGAATAAGGAAATTGTTCTATGTAATACCTTTATCACACCTAATACCTGATAAGTATTCTGCAAAGTCACCGATACTTAGAATTTCCCGGTAGGTCTTCCATAACTTTTTTTCTATGTAAAATTCACACGTTGCACTGGTTAGGCTGGTTGTAATCTGAAGCAGTCCCCGCTTCTTCTTTTCCTTCTAAAAACATTCCCTTTTTTGAAGAGCCCAGCGGGCCAGGTGTCCTGCAGAATGTTTGGATCCCAGGTTTCCCCGGCTGTCTCCTCATAGTTGGGCGAGGCTGTGCATGTACGCGTGCACCCTTACTTCATCGGGACTGCTGTCTGCGGACCGCTTTCACTTCGAGAAGGGCCATTTCGGTCTGCCCCGCTGTGGCTGCTGCGGCTGTTTGATCGCTGCATTATGCGGCTCTATATTTGCTTGCGTCTCGTAGCTGCTAGATTGGCGTTCCTTTGACGGTTGTAACAAACACCAGGATGGAAAGACAACAAGACAGCAGGTGTCCTAACGGGACAGAGACACACGGCAAGTCCGGCTCTGCCGTGAGACTGAGGCTCTGGGCGGGGGTCTCCTACCCAGAGGCCGTGTCTGCCGCCTCCCGCCAGGCCAGGGGGACACCAAGCAAATGATGAGTAGGGACAGTGGAGGTGAGGAAGAGATCTTGAGGGTGCGGGGTCTGCTGCTCCTGCCCACGGCACTGTCCCCTCTGTGATGCCTCTCTGAGGTGGCAGTGACCAGAACGGCGGGAAGATGCCCCTGAGATCTGCGGATATGTCCATCCTTAGGAGATACTGACAAATAGTTTTTGAATTCATTATGTCAACTTACATTCCTACCAACAGCGTCTGAACGTTCCACTTGCTCGATATCTTTGTCAAATCTTGGTATTTTCGGCCTTTTGATTTTAGGCCTTCTGGTGGCTGGATGGTGGATCTCACTGTGGTTTTGATTTGCATTTTGTTGATAACCAAGAACGTTGGGCTCTTGTTCATATGCCTACTAGCCCTTTGGATATCCTCTGTGATGAAGCGTGCCCCTTTACGTACGGATTAGTAGGAGTTTTTAGTATAATCTGATCATGACTCTCGGGTTGGTTATAGGCGCTGGTAGAGATCTTCCAGCCTGTGGTGTATTTTGATGACTGAAAGTCCCTAATGTCAACGTGGTCCAATTCCTGGGGAGCTCTTCTTCTTCTGGGTGGAGGAGCACCCTTGCTGTTTCCTGGCCCTCCCCCATGGGCTCGGTGGCCCCACGTGACTTTATGTCACGGCAGAGAAGAGCGTTGTGGACGCCTTTCCTTCTGTCAGGAGAGAGAGATCTTTGTTGGAAGCCACAGCTGACTTCCCTTATATCTCGCTGAAAAATGGGGGTCACATCTCCTTCCTTCGCTGCAAGGGAGTCTAGGAAAGTGGACATCTGTCTTGTTCCTAAGCTCTCTGTTGTGAGGGCGGCAAGAGGACAGCGCACCGGGGAGAGCCGTCTGGTGGCCAACGGGCGAGTTCTGCTCAAGAAAGACGTCGGGCGCTGGGACTTCCTGCTGTCACCAGCAAGAGGAAGGTGCATTATGCACCCCTCCTCCCACTGAGGTGTGTTGATGACATAGAACGTTGAGCCGTTAAATCTACCTCCACTGAAAGATATCACGAAGCTGAGATATGATGAAGGATTTCTGATAAAAGTGAGGTGGGTGTGAAAATACCTCCATGTGGACTCCCATATTTGCGTGTGCCTTAGTGTCAGTTCTCATATACAGGCATTATTATTATTATTATTATTCCAAGTCTATTTATTTTAAGAGAGAGACAGCAGGAGAGGATCAGAGAGAGAGAGAGAATGGATCCCAAGCAGACTCCACATTGTCTGCACAGAGCCCAGCGTGGGGCTCAATCCCACCGACTACAAGACCATGACCTGAGCCAAAATCAAGAGTCGGGCGCTTAACTGAGCCACCGAGGCGCCCCTGCAGGCATTTTTAACATGGAAAAATACATCCTACTGAAATGCTTACCACTGGTCATCTGATGAGGATCGGATGGGAGAAGTGGAAACGTTAAAATTTTCTTTCTATACTTCTATATACTATGTTCCTTTTATATTTTTATAACTTGAAAAATACCGTAGACCCATCTTTATCTATTTGAGGTGCATTGGAGTCAATTCCCACTTACCAGGGGTGATGCGCCTTGGTTCGCCATTGTCAGTTTAATGGTGCCTGCATTTCTGAAGTGACTGTTGGAAAGCACTGGAAACCCTAACAATTGGCCGCATTTGTGGAGTGGATAAACCATGAAGGAGGTACTTTTGCTTTATAAAACTACCACCAACTACTTACTATGCTAAGTTTTGCTTTATAAAACTACCACCAACTACTTACTATGCTAAGTTACATGAGTCACTTACGGGCTGAATTGTGTCCTTTCAAGATGTATATGTGGAAGCCCTAACCCCCCGTACCTCAGAGAGGAGGCAGGCTCTTTGCAGAGGCAGAGAGAGAGGGAGACACAGAAACCGAAGCAGGCTCCAGGCTCTGAGCTGTCAGCACAGAGCCTGACACCGGGCTCGAACCCACAAGCCGTGAAATCATGACCTGTGCCTAAGTCGGGTATTCAACCGACTGAGCCACCCGGGTGCCCCCAAGGAGAAACCGACCTTGACCTCGAACTTCCAGTGTCCAGAACTAAGAAAAATAAGTATCTGTGGTTTAAGCTGCCGGGCTGTGGTGCTTTGTGGTGCTAACCATGCTAACACAGTCGCCTGATACTCTATACGCTATGCCCTTTTTCTTCCTTCTCCTCCCGTCTTATTGAGGCGTCACTGGCAAAACCATGACATGAAGTGCATGATGTGATGATGTGATGTATGTGCACGTTGGGAGAGGATCCCCCGATGAGTTATCATATCCTTCACCTCACACGTTTACCTTTTGTTTGGGGAGACCCTGTAAGCTCTCCTCTCACAGCCAATTTCAGCTCTACACTGTCATCAGCTGTAGTCATCGTGATTTATATCAGATCCTCAGACCTCATGCATCTCAGAGCTGGAGTGCGTGTCCTGTTTCCAGACTCTTCCTGCCTATCCCACCCGCGGCCCCTGACAGCCACCATTCTGCTCTCCGTTTCTAGGCATTCAGCTCGGGTACGTCTTCACGCCTGTGGGCACTCAATTACACCTAAGCCTTTGTTTGGTGTTTCAGCCTTAGCTTTCCAAAGTTCTTCCATAATTCTTCCCTCTTCATCAGCAGGATAATTCAGTGAAGTGAGGTAAGTCAGGTATTCTCGCCTTACAGATATGGAAACTAATTCTAATTCTGGGCGGGGCCTGAGATTCTGTGTTTCTAGAAGCCTCTGTGTCAGGTTCTCAGCGCTGGAGCTCAGACCACACCTTGACTAGCAAAGCTGAGTCTACGCGGCAAGAAACCAGAAGACTGGCTTGGATCCCATCTGTATTTTTAAAAGTTAACCGGAGGGGCGCCTGGGTGGCTCAGTCGGTTGAGCATCTGACTTCTGCTCAGGTCATGATCTCGCCATTCGGAGTTCAAGCCCCGCATCCGGCTCTGTGCTAACAGCACAGAGCCTGGAGCCTGCTTCAGATTCTGTGTCATCCTCTCTCTCTGCACCTTTCCCACTCATGCTCTGTCTCTCTCTGTCTCTCGAAAATGAATAAATGTTAAAAAATTTAAAAATAAATAAATGAATAAATAAATAAATAAATAAATAAATAAAGTAAAAGTTAACCAGAAAACCGCAGGTAAAATTGGTGGGAAGCGAGATGCTCCTACAGTGAATCACACAACAAAATCTCAGCGGATACAGATCCTACGGGTTGTGCAAGATTACTCCAACTTGGCTTTCCGATCCTCTGACTCATCTCAGGAGCGCCTCAAATCACAAGAACACCTCAAAGATTCAAAATTCGGGAAGCCTCAAACATTCACAACTCCCGTGTTTTTGTATCTGCGCTCTTCGAATTTACTCTGGGTATCTCTTCCCGACTTAACCTTTAGTCTTAGTATAGAAATGGAATATTGGTGGAATTCTTCTAAGTAACTAGTATGTGTCAAGAAACAGAGTATCTACTGCCAAAAATAAAATGGCTTAAAAATAGTACAAATCGAACCAGCAGGAGTTGATTTGCTGCCATCGCTTCTCAGGGACTTGAGCAATGATTGAGTCCCGTACGCGGAGAACAGATTGTTCCACACGAGGCCTTTGGAAGTTAACTTCAAAGCAGATGTTCTGGAAGCTTCTGTGACCATTACAGACAAGCTGTTCTCATTTTATAGAAAAACAAATACGTAATAATAAATTATCATACTTACTTTAATGGCTTAATGAGGATTCATTAGGAAACATTCATAAAAGGGGATAAGAAGTTTAGAAGTGTACCTTTTAAAATAATATTTTAGGGGCACCTGGGTGGCTCAATTGGTTAAGCATCCAACTTTGGCTCAGGTCATGATCTCATGGTTCGTGGGTTCTGGCCCTGTGTGGGGCTCGGTGCTGACAGCTTGGAGCCTGGAGCCTGCTTCGGATACTGTGTCTCCCTCTCTCTGCCCCTCCCCATCTAGCACTCTGTCTCCCTCTCTCTCTCAAATATAAACATTAAAACATTTTTTTTAATTTTTTAAATAATGTTTTTATTCCATTGGAAGCCCAAGACATAGTGAATGGTAGCAATTGGTGAATCTTACAAATAAATACCGTAAAAATATCGGACAGGATTCATTCAAGCCAGAACCCAAAGCGGAAAATAGCAAAATAGAATGACTTTGGGGTCAGTAGTAATTTTAAAGAAGCTCTAAGTTCAGAGGCCAGATGGTATTCCTTAAAAGACTGATCCAGAGATGTTCCCCACAAAAACTTTAACAGGTGATGGTTTCCCCAAAGCCTATTTGAACACCAGCCCTCAGAGGACTTACTGCCTTTAAAAGGGGGTCTTATATCCCATACAGGGGTGTCTGGTTCCTGGAATAAGCACAGGTCCTGATGGGTTCAGAGCCCAGCTTCCTGTGTCGTTAGACTTTGCTGGGTGGTGTGCAGGGTAAGCTTTCCCTGACCGCTGGAAGGCACACAAGCCAACCTGTGACTCTCCTGCCCGCTTTTCTAAGAGGCAAGTCTTTAGACACCTTAGAAAACCCAGGCTCCATGCCAATATAGTAGAGGTGTGCAAAATAGTTCAGAACTGGAAAATATCAATAATGCTGTATCACCTACTCAATTCCAGGCTGGTGAAAAGAGATGGGGGAAGAATAAATTAAGGATGTGGCTGTATCTTTAAAATTCAGAAACATCTAAGAGCTTTGAGCTGAGGTCCTAAAATACACCTTTCAAAAAATTTAAAAAAGAGATTTCTGGGGCCCTTGGGTGGCTCAGCCTGTTAAGCCTGACTCTCGGTTTTGGCTCAGATCATGATCTCACAGTCTGTGGGTCCGAGCCCCACATCGGGCTCCACGCTGACAATGCAGAGCCTGCCTGGGATTCTCTCTCTGTCTGCCCATCCCCTGCTCTTTGTCAAAAATAAATAAACTTAAAAAAAAAAAAAAAGGCTCCCAATCAGTTCATCAAATGTACAAAGAGCTATTACCCCACAGCCTCTGAGCCCCTCACACAGAGCTGTGGTCATAAGTGGGGTCCTAATGCCCAGGATGTTTACAATATTATCCTCTGCGATATGAGAACAATATTGGAAATTCTTTTGATATTTATTTTTCCAAAAATGAGATATTAACCTTTACTAATGTTTAATGTTTTAAATGACTTTAGTATATGCATCCTCTCTCTCTCTCTCTCTCTCTCAGGATTGATGGGTGGATGAGAAGATAAATGGATGGATGGACCCATTTTTTTAAAAGCTAGTAACTGTGGGATAACCCAGCAAAAGTTGCAACTCTCTGGTCTAAAAAAACTAGGACCATTTTGTTTTGCATTTTCAGAGCCCGGTCGGGTTACTCAAGTTATTCTTAGCTGTCCTTAAAGGGTACAATTTCAGAGGACAGAGTTTTATCTTTATGTTTTCAAAACAAAATTTATTTTTTAAATTGAGACGTGATCGACTTACAAGAGTGCATGTGTTTTAGGCATACACGACGAAAACTAACTTTTGGATTGAAAGACTGAGGGACACCAGTAATATGGAACAGATGCATTTTGATCTGCAAAACGGTTGTCCTGAAACCTTTGTTCTAATGTTCTTGTATCAGAACTTACTTCGAACAATGCTACTTGAATGGCGACCACCTGTTTCCGCTGGAGGAAAGACAAATAGTACAAGACAGCACGTGGTTGAGGCCGGGCAGGTACATGCGGTAGAAATTCAAAGGGAGAAGAACACCCAGGTCTGGGGGAGGGAGGATATCTTCACAGAGTGAGGATGGGCAGAAAAGCCCGAAACCAAGAGAAAGCGGAGCAGGGCGCTGATTACCAGCAGCGGCCTCTTCCCCTCCCCTGGCCTCCCATGGGTCCCCGAAGCTTCCTCATGGGACACCGGGGCTCCAGGGAAAACAGCAGACGTCAGTGGTACAAAGCTGTGGCTTCATACGGCTTTGACTGTGTCCTACAGGAAGACCCATTCTACACCGTGAGCAGAAACCTACATAAGGTTAAATGTTCACCGAGCCACAGCCACACGTGTACATACAGCGCGTGGCTAGTCTCTGTCAAGTTCGCACCACGCTCCCTTGCGGCTGCAGCCCCCGGTTCGGAACTCACAGGTGAAGAAAGGAGGGGTGTCTGCAAATTTGGTGTCCGCTAAAATGACGAGCGCCTCGAGTTCCAGGCAAGGGAGCCTGGCCGTTATTATTTATTAACGGGAGGGTCTACTGAGGGCGAGCGACGCGACTCGATGTGGGTTTTGGGTGCTCACTCGGCAGCAGAAAAACAAACATGAACAGACCCAACATGAGTCACGAGGCAATCAGGCCCAAACGAAGGGGACAAACTACTGTGCTTCTTCCCCTTCCTCTCCGAGTTCTGCCTTGCGAGGCACCGCTAGTTAAGGCGGGGGTACGCTGTGGTTAGCAGCAGGGCTTTCGGACATCACATCCCTGCCCCCGCCTGCCGGCTCAGTGAGCTTGGGCAGGTGTGATGGTTACTTTCATGTGTCAGCTTGGCTGGCCACGGGATGCCCAGATCGAGCGTGTTTCTGGGCGTGTCTGAGGACCTTTCGGGGCACGGTTAGCATTTGAATCAGAGGACCGAGAGAGGCCGATGCCCTCCCCAGCGTGGTGGGCCTCGTCCGATCCGGCGAGGGCGTGAATAGAACAAAAAGGTGGAGGAAGGGAGAATTCCCCCTCTGCCTGCCAGGGCTGAGACACCACATCTCACTGGGTAAACACCACTGGCTCACCTGGTCCTCCAGCCTTCAGACTTGGACTGAGTCATACAACTGGCTTGACTTCTCTGGACCTCCATTTTGCAAACAGATTGTGGGACTTGTCAGCCCCCATAATTGCATGAGGCAATTACTCATAATATATCTCAGTCTCCCTCCGTATATCTCTATGTATAAATATCCTCCTATCCCGTGCTTCTGTGTCTCTGGGGAACGCTAATACAGCGCAGTAACTTTACATTTGCATCACGGATGGAGGAAGAGCTCCGCAAGGCATAGCCACTGTTAGTGGCACTGGGCAGAAGCCCAGAGCACCGCGAAGCCCGTGCCCATGCGCTCACTGGAGAGTGCAGCCGTGTCCCGCCGCATTCCCGAGGCAAAACGATTCCCCGGAGTTCAGGCAGAATACTCCGGCCTCCGGATCTGCTGTCCCCACAGGCCACCTCTGCTGCCTTTACAGACCAGCCACGCATCCCTCCCAGATTCATCCTGGCCTCCCTCAAATCCTCACCTCACCCCGCGCCTCCGCTCTCCTGCCCTTCCCCATCTTTCAGCAGTGGATGGTCACGGGACCACGTTGTCTCCGGCTGGCCAGCAGGCTCCCGTCCCTGTCCTATGCCTGGTGGCTGTGGAGGAGACTCCCACAGCTTCCTCCCTATCCAGCCCTACCCGATAACCATCTTTCTGGGAATTGTTAGGAACTACGGTGGTCCGAGCCTTCCCATCCTGGCTTTTGGAGAACCGTTAAAGATTTATTCGGTGTATAAGCATTTTGTATCATTTTTTGGAACTTTGGGAGTGGGAAGTTCCCACGCCACGCGCCATGAAACAGAAGTGTCACAGTGCAAACACGCTCGGTTTCTTTGGTTCCTAGTGAGCGTGGAATTCCTTGTTTCTGCCATTCTTTTTTTTTTTTAATTTTTTTTAACATTTATTTATTTTTGGGTGGGAGAGAGAGAGAGAGAGAGAGACACAGTGCAAGTGGCAGAGGGGCGGAGAGGGAGGAAGACACAGAATCCGAAGCGGGCTCCAGGCTCTGAGCTGTCAGCACAGAGTCTAAGGCGGGGCTCGAACCCACGAACCGTGAGATCGTGACCTGAGGCGAAGTCGGACACTTAACAGACTGAGTGCCCCTACCATTCTTCAACATTCTAGACATCGTCCCATCCATATCTTAGACGCTCGAGATCATAAGGAGGAAGAAGGCCTCCGTGTTTAAATCCAAGTATTCTCCATGACAACTGACAGGAGCAATTGACCCGGAAGATGCTACGGCCCCAGGCAGGCCCCTTTGCTTCTCACAAATGCCTCCTCCTTCCTTGAAATGACTCGGGTTTACCTTTCCTTTTTAAATATACATGTTGTTTTCTGTTTATTTAAGTAAACTCTACCCCCATCCCAGGGCTCAAACTCACGACCCCGGAGATCAAGAGTCGCACGCCCTGCGGATTGAGCCACCAGATTGACCTTTCTTGCTATCATCTGCTTGTTCTTAATCCCCTTGTAGTACCACACACTATAGAAGGTTCACCTCTTTTCGGGGCAGTTTCTCAAGGTTTCTTAATACCTTCTACTTTGTGGCCTTGAGATTGGCCACGTCCGCTAGGTGCCTTTGGAGTGTTTACTCCTGCCACCCCTAGCTACATCCACCCAGGTGTGACAGGACCATTGTCTTCATGTCTGGACATCGTTTGCATGGACACAACCCAACATCCCCTGGGAGCTGACTTCATAAGCTGGCGGGAAGGAACTAAAGCTTCCCCCCCTCTCCCCACAATATGTATTTATTGTATTGCTTTTCTCCCAACTGTGAACGTGGACGGCATTACTTGTGTTTTCATTTAACATGGGAATCTGACTTTACACTTTATCCCTATTGTAATCCACGTTAGGTTCATTTCACCCGTTCCAGGCTGTCAGGTGCTTTGGGATCCCAAGAGCCACGTAATAGTTTAGTGCTCTTGTGTGCTCTGAAAATGAGATGGGCTTGCCTCTGGGCCTCACCCAGCCACGGATAAAATATGAAGACAGAAGGCCAAGGGCTAATCCTCTAAGCAACCACACTCCTCTAAGAGCCAGGGCATTTAAGAGAGAAAACTGGTCTCTGTGGCCAAAAGGACAGTGTGGATAGCATGTATGTGCGTTATTAGCATTGCCTATAATTCAAAGGGCCACTTTTGTTTTAATGTTTATTTTGGAGAGCGAGAGACAGAGTGTGAATGGGGGAGGGGCAGAGAGAGAGGGAGACCCAGAATCCAAAGCGGGCTCCAGGCTCCGAGCTGTCGGCACAGAGCCCGACGCGGAGCTCGAACTCACAAACCGCCAGATCATGACCTGAGCCGAAGTCGGACGCTTCATCGACTGAGCACTCCAGGCGCCTCCAAAGGGCCACTTTTAAGAATCTAAGGGAGGCAGCTTTTACTCAAACCAGGCAGCCAAAACGACTGCTAGCACGGATGCTGGTCGGGCCCCTCCCTGCAGAATGAGGGTTAAGTCACTCCGCACATGCTCTGTGATGCCTCAGGCCCCTCCACCCATGCAGAACAGGAAGGAGGTCAGTGTGGAACGAGCTGGGTCTGCAGAGGGCTTTCGTGAGGACAGTAGCTTTGGAGAAAGCTGGGTTTGACCGGCATCCGCCCAGCCCCTCATGCCCCCCCCCCACCCCACCCCCAGAGACCAGTCCCACCGCACAACAGCAGACATCTGGTCCGCACTTCCACAGGCGACTGCGGATCCTGGACAAATCATCAGTAATGCTCTTATCATCAATTTTCCAGAATGACGCTTCCTTCTGGCCTTCTACGTTACAGTAGAGGCTATTATTTTGTATTCCTCGCTGGCAAACCGTAAAAATATCAAGTCATTGTGTATACTTAGGCTATACATGCTGAAATAGGACAACTGATGTATTCTCTGGAATTCTGGCAACTACGTAAAAATGGGATTTCACGAGCTTAACCCCTAGACTATTGTGCTCTAGAACTGTTAAGATTTAGAATCACACAAAAGTGACTTCATCCTTAATCTTCACACCCTCTTTTAAAAGAACCTTTAGGGGCGCCTGGGTGGCTTGGTCGGTTAAGCTTCCGACTTCAGCTCAGGTCATGATCTCACGGTCTGTGAGTTCGAGCCCCGCGTCGGGCTCTGTGCTGACAGCTCAGAGCCTGGAGCCTGTTTCAGATTCTGTGTTTCCCTCTCTCTCTGCTCCTCCCCCGTTCATGCTCTGTCTCTCTCTGTCTCAAAAATAAAATAAAACGTTAAAAAAAAATTTAAAAAAAAAAAAATAAATAAAAGAACCTTTAATTAATTAGGTGGGTCAGTGACTCAACTCTCCACATGAATGTGTCAAAAAGGAGATGACCCAGGAGGCTGATAGCCTGATGCCAGCCAACTTGGATTTTTCTACCAAAAAAAAAAAAAAAAAAAAAAGGGAGAAAATGTAAGCTTGAAGAAAAATAGATAATGGGGAGTAATTTAGTAAATTAGTCTCAAATGCGAGAAAATTGTTACTGCTTCCCTCTCCTTGGAAAGTTTCCAAACTTATGCTCGCCTGGGCCAAACTAGAAGAAAAACAAAGTACGTGCTTAACACACATTTCGGTTTTCCCCAAGTCAGGGGAGAAACCCCCGCCCCGCCCCCCCAGTGAGTAAAGTGAGGAGGATTTTCATACCCACTCTTGCAACTTAAGTTGCCTTCTCTTTTCCGTAAAGTCAAGTGCAAGGGAGCAGAAGCTCTGTCTTTGTCTTTGTCACCAATCCTTTATTGAAACTGGTAACTGACACACTTTATAACAGAACAACAAAAATAATGTTCAATATGTACAGCCTTTGCGACAGACTATTTGACTATACACAAGGCAGAGTGATAACACAATCTAATCTCCGTAATAACCTGTGCACAGAAAGACACCCAGCAGACAGCATGTGAACACATACAGTGGAATGACATCACGGGTCCAGTGAAACTCCCGCCTAATACAAAACGTCCTCCTCTATCGCAAATGACGGCTTTCTAAACAGCCAGAGCGTTTCAGTAGTAGTTTACCCCGAGTCCGAGGCGGAGATCTGGTGTGTGGCTATGAGTCTCTTCAGTGACACCACCTCTGCAGACAAGTTTGCTATCATCCCCTGCTTCAGAAACAAATTCTCCGGGTCAGAGACTTGGTAGCCACCGTCCTTCATTTCTACAACTCCCGTTTTGAAGCTGTTCTGAGTTTTGCCGTTCGGTTCTTTTTGATGCCAGTGTTCCGATTTGAGAGACCAATCCTGGATGTTCGTCACCTGCACCGAGAAAGGGGGGAGGGAAGAATGTACCATACTCGGGGCGCTATGCTTCTCCAGTTCGAAATGCCTCTTGGGCGTCCCGTCCACGGGCGAGGACGGCTTTTGCGTGGCCTCAAACTCGTGATCGAAGGCTTCGACTTTGATCTGCATGGCTTTGGCTTTGATGCGAAGCTTGTGCGGCAAGGCCGAGGAGTTCACTTCCGGAACTTTCACCACGGTGGCATGCACGCGCTGAAGCTCCACGGGAGAGTGGATGGGGCCTTTGGGGACCTGCTGCTCGTCTTCTCCATCCGAGGACTTCCCCACCGCGCCGTCCTCGGTCTCCGACGTCCTGGGGGAGTTGCTGGAGGACCGGGCGGCCTGCAGCAGAGGCGGGGAGTGGGAGTAGCCGGGGAAGGCGGTCCCCATGAGGTTCCGGTACACGGAGGCCCGGTAGGCGCCCCGCTCGTCGCCAGGCTCCCTGGCGTAGCTCTCCAGCTCCACCGGCTCTTGCTTGATGGCCTGGAACTTGCCGTCGGGGCTCCCGCAGCCACCGCGCGCGGCCCCGTCCTGCGAGTGTTCCAGCGAGGACACCTCGGAGACGTCGGACAGGGAGGCCTGCGGGGAGTGCTTGATGACCGAGATGCAGCCGCTCGTCACCATCGCGGGCTCGTGCTCGTCCGCGAAGGGGCCCGCGCTGGACTTGGCCGCCTGGTAGTCTTGAAAGTACACAGCCGTGGAATGACTGAGTTTCTGGATCTCCTGGGCATACGCCGCAGAGCTGATCAGGCCAAACTTCAGCTTGAGGGAGAGCAGCTCGGCCTTCAGGGTGGCGTTCTCCTCGCCCAGCGCGATCAGCTTGTTCTCCAGGACCAGGTCGTTGAGCCGCCGCTTCTCCCGGGAGCGCTTGGCCGCTTCGTTGTTTTTCCGCCGCTTTTCCCAGTACATGGCGTCCTTCTTGTCGTCGGGGATGAACTCCCGCTTCCGCCGGCACGCCGAGGACTTGCTCTTCCCCACGCTGCCCTCGCCCAGCAGCAGCTCCTCGCCGGCCGTCAGCTCCTCGGACACGTCGGCCAGGGCGGGGCCGAGCACCGTCATCTTGTCCGCGCCGCTCCCGGCGTCCAGGGACGCCTGCTCCTTCTTCACGGTCTGCATCTTCCTCAGCTGCATCCGAAGCACGCGCCAGCGATTCCCCGCCACTCACCACCCGTGCTCTGACAGCGGCGGTGGAAGAGCCATCAACAGGCTTCCTTCTGGTCCGCGGGGCGAGACGAGTCTCTCCGGCTCCGCGGTCTGTCCCCGGGGCGACCTGCAACACAGCGAAGGAAGGGTTACCCGTCTGGCAGATGCTCATCGCCCACCGCGCACCGGGAACCGCGCTGCGCACGCAGGGCCTGTGGGTCTGCGCCAGCCCCAGCTCTCTCCCGGGGCGCCTGGGGGCCCAGTCGGTTGGGCGTCCGACTCCGGCTCAGGTCACGATCTCGCGGTTCGCGGGTCCGAGCCCCGCGTCGGGCTCCGTGCTGACGGCTCGGGCCCGGAGCCCGCTTCGGATTCTGTGCCTCCCTCTCTCTCTCTGCCCCTCCCTCGCTCATGCTCCGTCTCTCTCTCTCTCTCAAAAATAAATATTAAAAAAAAAAGACACAGCTCTTTGCTTCAAAGAGTCTGCCATCCAGAAATGGAAATAGGTAAGTAGTACAGGACAGGTCCCCCCGCTCCCTGGGACCTCTCAGCAGAGTGACACGTGGCCCAGGAAGAGGGGTGCAGCAACGCGCGCGCCCAGGGAGAAACAGAGGCAGGCTGTTTCAGCAGCAGAAGTGTGGGGCCGGCGCGCAGACATGGGGCCTCCCAGGAGGGAAGGACAGATGGCCTCTGGGGGGGGTTAAGTTTTTGGTGCTCCCGAATAATTTCAGATGACATCTCTATCACCGCAAGGCAAGCAAGACCACCTCTTTCTTCCCAGGAACCTTCCCAGGTGAGCTCCGATACCCGGAAACAAATTCTGCAATCACACGGAACAAAATATATAACGGGTGCCCAATTTGTTTCCGTAAAAATGAAAACAGAAGCCACCCAAACCGACTGACTTGAAGTTGTTTCGACCTGACTCTCAACGGGGACACACCCCTGACTGCCGGCTGGGCTCGTGTCCACAGCTCATTGTGCCAGGTGGCCCAGGATTCTTCCCAACGAAGCCACCTCTCCTGGTACATCTGCGCTCCACCATTAGATAGATATGTTCTTTTTTTCTGGTTCCTTCGAATTGATTCGTCAAACCTCCACTTTAGATAGAAGCATCCTAAGTGCTTTTTTTTTTTATTTTTGGTCCCGAAAAGTCTGCCACAATAGATTTCATTTAGACAGTAGTTTGGGACGAAAATAAACAGTTACTATTCAAAGGGTTTTTTTTTTTTTTTAAGTACAGTGCATTCCTGAAACTTGAAGTTATTTTAAACCTAGAGAATATAATTATGGAAAGAATTTCTTTCCATTTTACTAATGAGTTTCAAACAAAATATATGAAAAAAAAAATAAACCCTCAAAAATAGAACCATCAGCTGGCTTCCTTTTCCACTGATGAGATATTTGTCATCTGAATTTGGCTTGACATGAGGTAATAAACCCATATTAGGTTCCAGTAACAATCTTTTTGTGGTGGTTTTTGGATCTGTGTTTCTAGACGGGGCTTCTCTGCCTTATTTCCCAGTAGGCAATACTTTCATAAAGGAGATATGGAGAGACAACCGTTCATTCAGCACTATCTGTATGGCACGCTCCCTTGCCACATTAAAAACCGTGACTGTTCTTGTTTTACGTCACTCTCTCTTTCTTGTACATAGTATTGTGATGACTAATGAAATGAAGTCTAATTCTATCAGCTGGAAAAGCGTGCCAGCTTCTTGTGTCTTTTCCAGAAGGAACAGAAGAAATGATGTAATGATTTCAGGATCATAAAGAAGGTTTACTGCCATGTTTTGTTTTTTGGGTTTTTTTGGTTTGTTTTTGTTTTTTTTTTTTTTTTTTTTGTCCATCAAACTGAGCCAACATGGAAACAGTCGGTTGCGATGTAGTGAAACCCGTGATTAATAATACCAGGTTTCTGTTTGTTTTTGATAATACGGCGTTAGCAGGGAACAAAGGCCCAGAGTGTGCGCAGTGGGCAGGGATGTTGTAGAAAGGGAAATCTTTTCTGGTTATCTCTTCGCAGAACAACACTGCTTTCTGTAGTTCCGCTCAGGTTTCATCTTCTGACGTGAAAACCCACTTTTCCTCTACATACTGGGTGGGCTCTTCCCTGCTATGAGAGACTTCTGATCCCCAGCTCGGTTAGGTCTCTACCAAGTGTGGAGGCAAAGAGTCAGAGTTCCAGCAGCAGGGGACAAGTGCATCGATCTTTTCTGGGGAGCCCTTCAAATCGCCACCGGATCCTCAGGTCCTACTGGTGTTTTGTTTTGTTTTGAGCCATCATATAGTTCCTTTCAAGGATATCTTTTTTCCACTGGAGACCCACTCTCTCTGTGCGTTTAAAAAAGTTTTTTTTTAATGTTTATTATTTATTTTTGAGAGAGAGGTAGGGAGACAGGGTGTGAGCAGGGGAGGGGCAGAGAGAGACACAGAATCTGAAGCAGCTCCAGGCTCCCAGCTGTCAGCACAGAGACCCACATGGGACCTGAACTCATGGACCAGAAGATCATGACCTGAATGGAAGTCGGATGCTCAACCGACTGAGCCCCGCCCCCAGGTGCCCCTTTCCCATGCATTTTAAAATGTGTCCCTTGTTTTTTTTTTTTTGTTTGTTTGTTTTAAAGAAGTCACATTCCTTTTACATGTGCCTCCCCGATGAGTTTTCACAGCTAGGCTTTTGAAATGCCACACGTTTCTGTCTTCGTTACTCTTCCTAAACTTGTCCTTATTTCATTGTTTCCAATCTTCCAGTGGGTTGGGACGTTTTCAGCCTCCTGGTCCAAAGGCTGCCCATGCTGTGTGGGTGAGTGGGGCAGGCAGCCCTCACTGTGCGAAGGACACTGTCCCACCTCCATTTAACGCAAGTACCCCCCCCTTGTCTTAACTTCTCTTTCACCCCCCGCTTCTCACCGTCTACGTGCCTAATGTCCACTCTGTCATCTCTAAACTTTGTCGGCACGTTCAACACCTACAGAAACTCTCATTTCTTTTTACTTAATCTTCTTCTGATTTGAGATGTACTACGTGTACTAGAATCTGGGCATCTCCCCTCATCTGCAAGTATAAATCGTCTCCCTGACTCCATTGGCAAATGACCGCCTGCTACCTTAGAGCACTTTCTGCAGTATTTTTTACCGAATAACCTTGCAGTGTTGGAAAGAGTTGATCATAAGTGTGAGAAAACGCAGGGGCGCCTGGGTGGCTCAGTCGGTTAAGCGTCCGACTCCAGCTCAGGTCATGATCTCGGGGCTCGTGAGTTCAAGCTCTGGGGCTCTGTGCTGAAAGCTTGGAGCCTGGAGCCTGCTTCGGATTCTGTGCCTCCCTCTCTCTCTGCCCCTCCCCCACTCATGCTCTGTCTCTCTCTCTGTCTCTCTCTCTCTCTCTCTCCCTCTCAAAGTATACATTAAAAAAAATTTTTTTTTATTAAGTGTGAGATAATGCAGACAGAGGTGCTGATGTTGTATACCGTATCCCAATACAGGTTTGTTTTATGTGTCCAAATCCTCTGCAAAAATTTTCAGGGTCCAAAGTAGTACCTTTGTGTCCTAGCAACAAAGTGAATGTATAGGTGCCCAACATTTGATTGACAGTCACTCACCTGCCTTGTCTAAGAAAGTTTTTGTGTTTTTTTTTTTTTTTTTTTTTTTATTTATTTTTGGGACAGAGAGAGACAGAGCATGAACGGGGGAGGGGCAGAGAGAGAGGGAGACACAGAATCGGAAACAGGCTCCAGGCTCCGAGCCATCAGCCCAGAGCCTGACGCGGGGCTCGAACTCACGGACCGCGAGATCGTGACCTGGCTGAAGTCGGACGCTTAACCGACTGCGCCACCCAGGCGCCCCAGAAAGTTTTGTATCTAAACAACTTTCTCATGTTTTTTTTTTTTCACTGAAGATGATTATGTAAATGCTAAAAAAAGACATCATACTTATTCACAGAGAGCTTCTCTTTTTCATTAATTGATTTATTCGGCACACACAGAGCACCAACTGTGTGGACCAGGCACGGAGCCAGACTGGAGGGAGGGGAAAAACAAACTCTCAAGAGTCAAGGAGCTCCTCGTCTCCCGAGGGAGCCAGACGGGAGATCACAGGGCTGAAGGAGGCGTGCTCGAGGGGTGCCGTGACCACGGGGGGCCTGGTGCACACAGTACATCATTTCTAGCCCGCTTTTTTTCTTGGTAGGGTGGCGATAACACGAGCCACCGTAACAGGTGCCACCGACTAAACTACGCAGCAGGCACCAGGAGCCTCTCTTATTTCTGTTACCCTCACAATGACCGTTTTCGGAAGAGAAAACAAAGGCTCAGAGAAGTTAAGTGACTTGCCCAGTGTCCCACAGCTATTAAGTAGCAGGGCTCAGCCCAGATGCGGGTCCTGTTCCCCCACCAGCACCCTCTCCGACACCTGCACGGGGCCGCTCTGTGCACCTACGGTTCCTTTTCTGCATCACTCCCACTCTTGAGTCATACACACCCGTTTGCTAAGTTACGTTGGGGGCAGAAAGCCACTATTAGATGCTGCCAGAACTTCCTTTAAGACAACAAAGGTACCCCCGGGAACTTTTCTCCAGCTTCTTTGGAGTTGTTTCCTATCTGGAGAGTATTTCATGAATTGAGAAAACATTCTAAACCTTCATCTCTGCTAAAATGTTAATCTCCTGGCCTTCCTATATGCTAACATAGGGAAAAAGAAAAATTATAGTAGGGGCATTGTCACCTATGAGGTTTTTTGTTTTGGGGTTTTTTTTGGTACTAAACCAAAGTGTGTCCATTTTCAACATGGAGGGGAGGTGCGTAGTTAGAACACAGAGAGACTGAGTGACTTTCCCAAGGTCACACAGCACTGAAAAGCAGAGGCGGGCCTTAGACTGTCTTTACACCCCCGGATGATGAGTGTAAAGGATGCTCGACTACGAGCCTTCTAGCACATCAGCACACATGCTCAACTAATGGTTTCATTTCAAACTCCACTGTTTTCCCTCAGGACTGACTGAACACCGACTTGGCCTCTGCATCGTGTTTTCAGACCGCCACGAGCGTGTGCCTCGATTTCCTTTCTCCAGTGACTGCCGCCAGCTGCCGGTTCTGTGACACTCGCATGCCCGGAGCGCTCAGCTTCAACACACCCACCGGGCAATCGGGCTGCTGCATGAAAACACGAGTGAAAAGGGACACTGAAGGGCAGGAGACACCGCATTCCAGTTGACACACACCGTCCCATCCCTGGGACGGACGTGCCGTCTCTAGTTAAGGCTTCTTAACATCACACTATCCACTATGGGCGGGAGTTCTGTTTTGTGAACGCAGAGTTTCAACGTCTGTTCCAGTCAGGTGACCTAAACGTTGTTTTAAATTAAGACGAAAGTCTGGTTGAAGAAATTCTCCAAAAGAATAAAAGTTCCCAATGTGAAGTTCTGCACCTCATGCTTCCTCAAGGAGTGACATCGTCACCCATGTTTACCATGACAGACCTGTACCTTCCCTGGTCCCCAGCACACCTGTCAGAAAAATCATAGATGGGACGCCTGGGGGCTCCATCCGGTAAGCATCCAACGCTTGATTTCAGCTCTGGTCGATGATCTCCCAGTGCGTGGGATCGAGCCCCGCGTCGGGCTCAGGTCGATGATCTCCCAGTGCGTGGGATCGAGCCCCGCGTCGGGCTCAGGTCGATGATCTCCCAGTGCGTGGGATCGAGCCCCGCGTCGGGCTCTGGTCGATGATCTCCCAGTGCGTGGGATCGAGCCCCGCGTCGGGCTCAGGTCGATGATCTCCCAGTGCGTGGGATCGAGCCCCGCGTCGGGCTCAGGTCGATGATCTCCCAGTGCGTGGGATCGAGCCCCGCGTCGGGCTCAGGTCGATGATCTCCCAGTGCGTGGGATCGAGCCCCGCGTCGGGCTCAGGTCGATGATCTCCCAGTGCGTGGGATCGAGCCCCGCGTCGGGCTCTGGTCGATGATCTCCCAGTGCGTGGGATCGAGCCCCGCGTCGGGCTCTGATCGATGATCTCCCAGTGCGTGGGATCGAGCCCCGCATTGGTCTCAGGTCAATGATCTCCCAATATGTGGGATCGAGCCCCGCGTCGGGCTCAGGTCAATGATCTCCCAGTTCATGGGATCGAGCCCCGCGTCGGGCTCAGGTCAATGATCTCCCAGTGCGTGGGATTGAGCCCCGCGTCGGGCTCAGGTCAATGATCTCCCAGTGCGTGGGATAGAGCCCCATGTCGGGCTCAGGTCGATGATCTCCCAGTGCGTGGGATCTAGCCCCGCGTCGGGCTCTGGTCGATGATCTCCCAGTGCATGGGATCGAGCCCCGCGTCGGGCTCTGGTCGATGATCTCCCAGTGCGTGGGATAGAGCCCCGCGTCGGGCTCAGGTCAATGATCTCCCAGTGTGTGGGATCGAGCCCCGCGTCGATTGGGCACTTCTGACCTCGCAGAGCCTGCTTGGGGTTCTCTCTCCCTCTCTTTCTGCCCCTCTCCCCCACTCTCTTTCTCTCTCTCAAAATGAATACATAGACTTAAAAAAAGAAAAGGAAAATCATGGTTGACAATTCAAGCTCTTTACAAAACAAGAAGGAAAATTTTGTTTCAAGCATCTAAAACCTTACCAGTAGTGTGGCCACTATGATCGACCGCGACACATTTTGTCATTACTGGTCTCTTTAAAGGGGAAGTCTTACTGCAAACTGCTTGCATTAAACATCTTGACTTAAAAATTCTGTCAGTGCAAGATGAAATACTATTTAATGGGCTCCCCATTTCGGAAGCATTTTTTATAGAATTACCTCATTTTCCTGCACTCTCTGGATGTGCCATGTACTCCCTCAGAGTTGTAGCAGAGATGACATTAAAGAAAAAAATTATTTCACGTTAAATTGTAAACGGTCTCTCCAGGAAGCAGACAGCTGCTTGTTTTTAAGATGAGTGCCATTTCAGTGAAAAAGTAAATGAATAAAGCTAACCAATTCACAGCCCTTTAAACTGTTAAAACCAGCAACACGTTAACCTTCATTTCTTGCTGTGGGTGGGACAGAGTCCAGGACATGATTGTTTCAATAAAATGCTTTACTTCTTTCCCTGGCCAAGAATAAAATCCAGTACTTAAGAGCAGAGATAGAACAGGAAAAGAATACACACATGCAATCACAGGGCGGGGGGAGGGGGGGGGGTCGGGGAGAACTCAGGAGGCATTGAACTTGCAAGGGGATTTGCTAATCGGGCTGAAAACAAAAGGCTTTTTTTTTTGGAAAGTAATCTCCATAACCAACGTGGGATCTCAGGACCCTGAGATCAAGAGTTGTATGCTCTACTAACTGAACCACCCAGGCTCCCCAAAGACTTTTTTTAAAAAGATATCTATTTACTTTTAATTATTTTTAATGTTTATTTATTCTTGAGAGACAGAGAGAGAGAAAAAAACAGAGTATAAGCAGGGGAGGGGCAGAGAGAGAGGGAGACACAGAATCCGAAGCAGGCTCCAGGCTCTGAGCTGTCAGCACAGAGCAGGACGCGGGGCTCGAACTCACAAACTGCGAGATCATGACCTCAGCCGAAGTCGGACGCTCAGCGGATTGAGCCACCCAGGCGCCGCATCGTTTTTTGGTTTTTTTTTTAATAAAACTATGTTAAGCCTTTCTAATTGCCAATGAAGTGCCTCCCATTCAATAATACAATTCTGTCTCCAGTAACACAGGCTTGAACCCTAACATTAGAGAGAAGTGTGTACTTGACCCAGATACAGGCACACACATAAAGTGCCTCTCACACTTCACCAAAATCTGTCCTATCGTAGCAACAAATTAACCTACTTCTTCTATTTGGGCGCCTCTGTAAATAAATGTGTCAAAACCTGATGGAGCTTACGAGTTTTTACCATACGTGGAAATATGTCAAGTTGCTCGCTCTCTCACCCTCAACAAAGGACTACTTAAAAATCAGATTTAATCTGAATAAAGAGGACAGCGCTGCATTTTGTGATAGCAGAGCTGAAATATGAAATAGTACAGTTTGACACTCTTATAAAAGAAGACGTGTTTGTAGCTTAGCGCACAATAGAAATACTCCGAAGACCGTGTGCAGAGATGCTAACGTGTACAAACAACCGAACGGCCCGGGGAAATACAGACCAAAGGCTCTCACTGAAGACGGAGAGGAAGCTGGGGGGCGGGGGGGGGGGGGGGGGGGGGGAAGGGCAGGGAGTGGAATGGTAGAACATTTTTCAAAAGCCGCAGTCACTTCGAAAGGGGGACATTCGTTTCCTTGATACTTCCAAAGATAATGGATGGGTCCGACGAGTAATCTGAAATCCTAAGGGACACCGGCAATCGCGAGGTAACCCCCTTATAGGAAATTCTGCCACGGGCACGCCACGGCAGAGCACGTGCGGGATGAATAATGATAGCAGAGAAAGTTCTTGAATGTCTGGAATCACACTGAAGTTCTCCTCAGCTTGACTTGTCGATTTCTTCTATTTGATTTCACTTTCTTTGACAGTGGGCAAGATGATTACAAACGTATGGATAGGGCAGATTTTTTTTTTTTTTAAGTGTTTCGGTGTTTACCTGAAGGCTATTTAATTGCAGTTTCAGATTCTTTTTAAGAGTTAACTGATAAAAGACACCATGTTCTGATAACCAAGAGCCTTATAATACAAAGATCATTCTGACTCCAAAGAAACTGAGTCCTCAAAACAGATTATTATGAATGGCATCTAGAAAATCCCTACTAAACTTTCTTATCATAAAAACAAGCATAAGCTCTCTAATTAAAACCGTATGAAAAACAGCAATTTTTTTGAAGCAGTATTTTTTTTTTTAACTACAGGAAAAGTATTTGCAAAGAAATTTGAGAGGTAATTGGGGGTAGTGGTAATACAGATTCATTTTGAAACTGAAAAGCTCTTATGTAATGTCTGTGATCAAAGGTCAACATCTTTCGACATTCTCCACGAGTCCGATCTGGATAAAAATCAACTCAAATATAATTTAGGAAAATAACAGGATATCAAACAATGTGTTAATGCTGTGAAATACTGGCATACCTTACAAAACCCAGAAATGCATATTAAAGGAAACTTCAATTACATTGTTTCTGTCATATTTTGAACCGAATCCCAAGTTGCTCTCATTCCCTCAATACAAATTAAAAATAAACAACTCCTCACAGCATCACTGCCATCTGGATTACAATGGAAATAATGAAGTATGTGTGATTTTAGCTCGGGTAAAAATAAAGCCGAGGCAATATGACTGCACCTTTTCCATTCCATGCTCCGATCACGTTCACGTCTCGGAACTGACTATGGACCAAGGCAAGGTCAACTAGAAATATCCACTGGGCTGGTGAGTCAGGCAGTTGCTCAACACGGGTAAGCGCTCTAACAAAGGGTTTTTAATTTTCAGGTTGTTGCATCACACCGATGTTATAATTGCCCTTCGCAAAGATAAGCCCTTAACACAGAAAAGGAAATTGTTTCAAAAGCTGCAGTGAGCTTGCACTCATGCTCTGGGGAGGGGGAGAGACAGCCCGTTTTCGGGCCGGTGGTCGGGCTCTGTGCCTCCAGTCCCTCACCTATAAAATGGGGACGGTGACGGAACACAGCACAGTGGCCAGGCACACGCAGGGCTAGGGTCTAGGGAGGATTAGCTCTTAATTTCATTTCTGAAGAATGAGCAGCATCAAGGCAAGGAGGGTGATGAGTCCCAGGCTGTGTCAGCCTCTGGTGATTCTTAGGGAAGCACTGCCCCATGTCGATCGGCGAAATCTTCTCTTAATTAATCAAAAGGGCTGAACGTGACCGGCTTCACGGAGCACGGCCTCAGTTTCCAACCACCCAGGCTGCACCCAGTCCTTCCCAGACGTGTCATCTGTGGGGTCCCACGAGCCGCGGCTGGTCTCGGACCACACGAGTTTGCAAGTGGACGATCCAGGCCAAGGAAAACCGTCACAGAGGGGTGAGGGGAACTGGAAAAGGCCGCGCTGTGTGGCACTCTTTACATCATTCCTGCCCTCCCCCCATCGCACCCCTGTGTTCCTTCTAACACTTCCCCAAAATATTAACCCAGCGACTTGGGTGCTTGTACACTACGTCAAGAACTCCCTTCAAACTTAAATCACCGTGGAACGCAATGGCACAGTTTTGGTGGGGGGTGGGGGTGGGGCGGTTGTTAGAACAAAAACATATTCCAAGAAGGATCTTCACTTACAGGCTTAACTCCAACTTCCCTCCTTACTATCACTGGACAGAGACTTAGGCAGAGGAAAAAAATCAAGGGGAGTATCTTTTTTAAAAAACAAAACAACCCGGTTTCTGGTCAACTACACGAGGAAAGCGGAGCTCCTCACACCTACCCAGCTGGACAGGTTGTGTGTGCTCGGTTTACCGGGGACACCAGTGGCGATCCCAGCACCTCCCAAACCACAGGCTGGGGCTTGGACCCGGCTCTTCGGGGCCCGCGCTCCTAGCGCTTTGCCAAAGCTGGCCCCTAACGATGGACAGCGGCCTTGGAGCTCAGGAGAGAAACCGACTGGGGGCAGGGATGCGGCACGTGACCCCACAGAAGAAACTTTCCGACGGAGTGGACTGCCGGCGAACACCTGTGATGTGGTCGTGGATTCACTGCGAACCCGTTGAGCTCACTCTCTTGAAGTCTCTACGCCAGGATGAAAGTACTGTAGTCTTACAGTAGGACAGCGGCGTCTACGTGGGCGTTTTGATTTCTACTTTATTTTGAACTCGGGGGATTCAAGTTCTTTCTTCTCTAGCCTTTGACCGCAAGAAGTAAAGGTTCAAAAAAAAAAAGAAAGAAAGAAAGAAAAATGCATCCACTCGACTAGCCACAGTCAAGCTGGGGCGCTCCTTCCCATCGCCACCGTCAATGCTGGAGCGCCCCCACCCCCAGTGCCTGTGGTCTGTTGACATTTGGAGGTTTTCTCGGTCTTTCTCACTTCACCAATCCAGAAGCACTTGGCTCCGGCTCCAAAATACAATGAAGCTGCAGGAACAAAGGTGTCCGCGGCGCTCAGCAGCTCACCGGGGAAGAGCAGGAGGCAGGCCGCCAGAGCTGCCCCGTGGCCCGCCTGGCCTCTCCTCGCGCCTCGCCCCGGGTGCCTCTCGCTCCTCCCCGGCTCCCCTCCCCACCCTCCCCGGCTCCTCTCCGCTCCCCTCCCTCCGCCCGGCGAAGCCTGGGCGCACCCGCACTCCGCGGCCCAGGTCCCCCCGCGCCCCCAGCGCGGCGCCTCACCGGGACCCGCCCCCACCGGGTGGGCGGCGCAGCGGGGCCTCGGCTCCGCCAGGACCCCCTCGCCAGAACAAAGGAATGTGGGGAGGGGGCGCGGAGGCGCGCAGGCCGCGGAGCGGCTCCCGCCCAAGCGCCGCCTAGGGCGCTCCGGGGTCCCGACCCGAGCCTCCCACGCGCCACCCCCCGCATCCTAGCCCCCAGCCCCGGTCCCCCGCGGGCCCGCAGGCGGGAGGGGCGCGCCCCTGGGAGTCGCGATCGGAAGGTGGCGCTACGCGGTCCCCAGCAGGCCCGGGGCTCCCAGCCCAACCTCCAAAGTAGGTCGGGGTCTGACACCGGGGCGGGGGTGGGGGGTGGGGTGACTGGAGCGCTATCAGCTTCTTGGAAAGCAACTGCAATTATCTGGGGTAATGTAATTCATTCCGGGGATGAATCTCTGGAACGCCCCCCCCCCCAAAAAAAAAAAACCCAAACCCTGCTCTTTAATTATTTAAATGTTACGTCAGGGAAAAAAAATCTGACATAGACACCACCATATAAATATATTCACACATAATTACACTACGTCAGAGTGCCGGAGGAAATTTAAAATCTGGGTACATTATATATTCATATATCCTCACTCGAATAAAAACTAGGGTATCTACACGCAAATGCAATCTACTAACCTATATCTGTTTCCCATAAATCATATCTGGTCTGGAGGGGGGAAAAAAAAAAACACGATGTGAAATAAATACTTGTGACCTCATTCGCTGTTGTTATTTACAAAAGCCAGGGCCAGAGATGACGCTTGGCCATCCCCTGCTGTTCCCAGGGAACACAGCACTTTCCTAAAGTGTCCTTTATAAAGATAAATGGGAACCAGCATCCAGCAAATCACCGCGCTCGGCGAAATGCCTTCCTAAAAATACAATCTTATCAAAGGTCTCCGAAGGCGTGAAGTTGAAACTACAGCAAATGGCCTTGAACTTGTATTTGCACACAGCCCTGGAGAAAACACCAGAAATAGCATTGCAAGGCCACAATTGTTAAAATGTGATGGGGCTAAATTTAGAAGAACGCTCATTTCATTTAGGGCAAAAGACACACATTCAGCGGCGGGAGCTAACGCAATGCCTTACCCGGTTGTCTACTTTCCTGTTTAAAATATCCTCAAAAAAAAAAAAAAAAAAAAAAAAAAAACTGTGACAGTGACATTTTAAAGGCTGACATTGCCCTACTTTCTTTGTAGCAAGATTATAAAATCACGTAATTAGCTCCCGCTTCCTATGCTGACTGCCAGCAAATTCGGCAGTTACATAATGCAACATTTCCAGGAAACTATTATGTGATCTGTCTTGTCGTGTCTGAAAAAGCAATGACAATAAGGTGAGAAACAGGGCTGATGGAGTGGAACGCATTAAAAGCACGGAGGTACGGAGGTGAAGACCACAATGGTTCGCCCCAGATTTAAAAATAATAGCTCGCAACACCTACGGGGCAAACCCCGGGAGTATCCAAGATCAGAATACAACCCGAGGGGTTCTTCGCGTTTTGTAGGAGGCGTGTGTACAAAATCTCCGTCTTTATCCGGGACGTGCCAATAACGACCTCCTGTCCAACGCCGCGCCACAATTTCCAAATCATCGCACACGTACGCGCACATTCCCACATCAGCCCCGTAACCCGAGCCAATATTTCACCGTGGGCAGATTATGCAATCCGGGCAAGGACGAATCCTACAACCTTCTCGGGCGCTGGTAAGACACGCTGACGACAAACGGGCTGGAAGACGTCCGTGCAGACACAGCCCCCGACACAAACAGACGCGGCGCACGCATTCTCCGAATGCCGTCACGGTTCACGCGAGCTGCGCTCTTTCCCAGCAGGAAGATCAAGGCTCGTCCCGTTTACTCGGCACCCCCCTCCGCCCCCCCCCACCCCCCGCACACACCCCCGCCGCCAGCCCCGCAGAAGGGACGAGAAAGGAGGCAGCGAGCGCTGCCCTCCCCGCTCGAGATGGCTCAGCCTCCCCGGCGCGCCTCTCCACCAAAACATCAATTTTCCTGAAATCAGGAGACATTATGCAACAGCGGCGCGGGGGGGAGAGCCAGCCGGCCCGGACTACGTGCCGGCGCCAGGGCGCTGCAATCAAAGCGGCCACCTTCAGGTGGCGAGTCCCCTCCCGGCAAAGCAGCAAAAGTTTATGTCATGAACGCCCCGCGCACACTCGCCGCCGCCGGCCAGCCCCGCGCGCAGCCCGGGCCGCGCGCCCCCGGCAGCGGGCGGGGAGCTGGGGAGCCGGGGCGCGGGGCGCCGGGCCGGGCCGGCGGTGGGCGGAGCGCTTACCGTGTTCCTGCTCCCGGGACGGCGAGCGCCCGGGCGGCGGGGCGGGCGGGAGCGCGGGGGGGGCGGGGGGCCCGGGGCGCGCGGGGCGCGGGCCGGGGCTCCGGGGCGGCGGGCGGGCGGCGGCGAGGGCGCGGCGCGGGAGGCGGGCGGCGCGCCGGGTCCGCGGGCGCCGTGGCCGCGCCGGGAGATGTGTGTTAGTAGGTCAGTTCCGAGCGCCGCGCTACGTCGCCGCCCGCCAGCCTCGCGGTGACGGGCGGCCGCGGCCCCAATCGCCGCGCCCGCACCCGCCCCCGGCCCGCCGCCAATGGCCGCGGCCGGCGGGGGCGGGCTCTCCGCGGCCCCGCCCCCTCCCGGCCCGCCCCCACCCCCTCCCCTCCCCTCCTCTTCTCTCCCCTCCCCTCCCCGCGCCCGCTCCCCCGCCCCGCCGCCCGCGTCCCTCCCGGGGCCGGGGCCAGCGCCACCGCCCGAGCGCCCGCGAGGACCCGCGCCCCGCGCCCGGCTCCGGGGCTGCGCCACGGCCGGCGCTCCCGGGGTGGGGGGGGGGGCGCGGGGGGCGAGCTGGGGAGGGGCCCGCCCAGCCGTCCAGCTCTCCCACCGCTGCCTGCGCCCCCCGGCGATCCGCGCTCACTCACAGCGGCGCTTTTTGTCTCCCCGAGCACGCAGCGGCCCGGCTACCTGTTGCCCACCCAGCACCGGGCCGCCGCCCGCCCCTCCCCGCACACCCCCCGGGAGGACCCCTCCTCCTGGGGGCGGGTGGGGAGGGGGGGGCGGCGCTGGCGAGCCGCCAGCGCTCGGGGCGGGCCGCCGCGGGGAGGGGGGCCGCCGGCCGGCCGGAGCCCCGCGGGGGCGCTGCGTAGGCGGCGGCGACAATGCCCCCGCGCGTCTCTCCCGGGAGCGCGACGGCCCGCGGCCGGGAGAGAAAGCGCCGCGCGCAGACACCGCCCCCTGCGCAATTAGGGCGCAGATGACGGAGGCGAAGTTGTTGCGTAAGACGCCCGGGGAACGAGGCTCGCCGAGGTCCGGCTGCCCTCGGCCGCGCCGAGTGGTGGCCAACGCGGGTGCGCCCTGCCGGCTGGCGGGCCGGCGTGCGCCGCTGGGGCCGGGCTCGGCCGCGCGGGGAGTCTTCCTGTGATCCCGGCGCCGGCGGCTCGTTCGGGGCATCTCTGCCCCTAATCGGACGCGGTCTTCTCCCCCAGATTCCCGGGCTACGTAAGGGACGCGAGGAAATGGGGGAAATGGCACCTCGCGGCGCGTTCCCCAGGCATCGCGCTAAGGGCTGTAAAGGCACGTGGCACACACACACACAGCGCGTTTACAGAATGAGAGAGAGACAGAGAGAGAGTCTGCCTTTGCGAAGGGAGCCATATTCCTTACAGTGGCGCACAGACTTGCCCAAATACGGGATGTGGCAGGTGGAGAAGGACCTCAGGCCCTACTTGGACTATGCGGGAGCTGGGCTGAATGCCTTCGGTGACTTCCCATTCTTTTCCCTAGGACACATTTCTTTAGGAAGAAAAATTTGAACCAAACCCCAAAGTAAAGAAAGAGAAGAGTAGACTGAACCCCCAGCCCCACCCCACCACCGGGCTCCCATCACTGGTGCCCATCATCAAGCGTTAATCTGCTCGCTAAATTGTCTCTTCTACCTTCCCCGTTCTCCTATTACACAGTTACAAACACCCAAAGGGTGATGCTGAAAAAATGCGTATCACTTATCACTTGGTGTTTGGAAAGCCTCACATTTCAAACTATTCTCCAAGGACAATGTTGTGGTTCAGAACACATGCTTGTTCACAACTCATCTGGTAAAGTGTACGTTTACCAACAAGGCCCTGACTATTTAGACATGCCAAGTGGGTTTTAATATCTTCCCCAAATCCTCTGCCCAGGTGCTCACCAATTCAAGAAGCTCTTCTGTCTGTGGCTTTTGAGTCTGTCCCCTCTAGTCGACATTCATTCCAAAGAGTTGACTCTGCTGATGAAAATGAGTCTTGATTTTGGTTCGTCATTTCCACTTTTCTCATTTGTTATTATTCCGTTCCTTTTTCCAAACCTGCGCAATGCCCATTAGAGTTCGAAAACCTCCCTTAGATGAAAGTAAAACCAAATCCCTATGCCGGTTGCCTTTCCTGGGTTAGAAGCGTGCTGGTTCCTAGAAATCCAGAGCCACTCTACATTACCTCCGCTCCCCCACACCTACAGCATGTTCTTCTTTTTGAATAATTGCATAGACTCCCAAAGCTGTTGTCGAATGAGTGGTAAATGGTCTCAATAGAAGGACGACGTGAAATTCAAGAAAGGTAGAAAACATGCTTGGAGTCACTCAGAAATGATGGGGGTGGTGATTTCTCTGAACTTGGAAACGGGTTCTTTATGCCGAATTTTGAAACCTGAGGCTCCTTTAATTACTTGGGGGTATTTCTAGATTGTGCCTGTATCATTTACGCGCATCAGTTTTTGTCCCCACCCTACTTGGAAATCAGATGAAGTGTAAAAGATGTCTGAGATACCAGCTTAGAAAATAACTCTTTAGCTCCTCCTGGTGATTGGGAAACCGCTGAATAATACGCAGAGGGCTCTGTCCCCATTACCCAAGAGGTGGTGTGTCCAGTAGGTGCTAGAACTTTCGCGAATAGGCAGGCACTTGCAGGTGAACACAAGCAAACGGAGCATAAAACCTGAGACGTTGGAAACAAATTGCCGCAGGTGGGAGGCTTCTAGGAAGACGTCAGCATGGGCCTGACTGCAGAACAGGGCTGTGACCAGGTCTCTGGGAGGAGAAGGAAGGCTCTGGTTGAAGTCTGAGGTCAAAACTTCCTTATTCTCCGTCTCTCTCGGAACTTGGAGTGGGGGGCGGGGTCCCGGGGGGAGGAGGCAGGGTCTGTGATAGGGGCTACGGGCAGCAGACCGTTGACCACACTCAGCCATATCTGATTACACTCCCAATATCCTTTGTGGTTGAGCCAATACAAGGAGAGCAGAATGACCACGAATGTGGCCTCTCCTTCCTAAGATGGAAAACTCCTTTGTGGAACATTCCAGCCGGAAGATACCTAAGGGGCCACGTGTGTCCAGAGGTCCTTTCTCGGGGCCTCTTCGGGCACAGGTGGCTGCAACCTCAGATACCTAGTGAGAATTCAGTTAGGTGCATGTGGCCCGTGGCAGCCAGAGAGCCACAAATTGCGTTTCAGCTCTCGTGGGTTGTTGTTGCACAGGACAATTACAGGGGCCCCAGGACAATTACAGGGGCCCCAGGCTCCAGTTTTTCAAAAGCAAGTAGACATTTAGATTTTTTTTTTTTTTTTTTTTTTGGCAAAATATCCTGATTTTTCCAGTATTGTGAGGCCATTGGTTAAAAAAAGAAAAGATCCTGTGACTTGGCAGGCTGGAGACTAGACAGGCTGTGCCCTCTGACCGAGAAGTTCCATGGAGATGCCCAGGGAAGGCGCCATCGGAGGCTGGAAGGCAGGCTTCCCGCCGGGTGACCCGGCTTGGACAGCTCCCGCATGTCTGTTCTAGATCCTGAATTCTGGATTTCTTTGCAGGAAACCTTCCGTAGCTTAAAACACTTTGGCCACCACTGGGGCCCCAGAGCCCAGGGCCACAGTCTTCCCACCGTGCTATGCCTCCTGAGGGTCTGGTGCCCACTTATTTAACCCTCACGAACACAAGGGAAAACCACTTCTAGGAATTCGTAAGTTCTAGTTTTATTTTGTTTTCAGGTTGGGGTTTAAATAGGGAGCTAGCGTGGCACCGATTGGCATGGCTCGTCACCCACAGGAGGCCTGCCCACACCCGTCAGTATGCAATTTATGCTGGTATTTTGCTTTGACCTAATGAGTCATTGAATGTTTAGGCAGAAACTTCCTGGAATGGTATTTCTTTCTTTCATGCTTGCTCTCTTTGTTTTCTCTGTACGCTTGATGCAATTTCCAATCACTGGGCTCACTCCTGTGCCTTCTTTTTCCACCTGCTCCTGTGTGTTGACTTTTATTCTTCTTGTGTATTTTCTTCTCACTTATCCGATGCATTCTTAGTTTTCCCATCGGCCTTTCCCCAATCATCAAGTCCTCACGACTCTTCTGGATTCCTTCCTCTACCAAGCTCCCACCTCCCCTTCCTGCCCCCCACCCCCGCCCATATCCCAGCCACAACCCAGACATTGTGAGGGTTTAAAATTTCCACACCGCCTTCCCCAGCTCCTGCCACATGGTTCCATCAGCAGGCATTCCATTAGCATGCTTGGCCTTATTATTCAAAAACTAGTTTTTGTGGGAAATTGGGTAACAGAAGATAGCCAAATGACACTCCCCGTAGAAGCACAGGCTTTAAAGTATGAGAAGTTGAAATGTTTCCTGTTAAATGACTGTTGCTCAAGCTAAGAAAGAAATTAGATCTCTACACGGACTACATGGCTTCCCCAGACAAAAGCAGCTGATGGCCTGAATACATTTCAAAGCATTTCCAGAAGACCCAGCAAAAGGCCAGAAAGAGGTGGTTTTGCAAAAGAAGATGTTGCAAGTACAGCATCACAAAAACCGAAACGTGTCTTTAAATTGGGCCGCCACCGTCGGCCTTCGTTTCAGTTAGCATTTTCGTTCATTCAGATTAAATGGCATATGTGAGCAAAGGTGTCAAAGTAAAAGAAACTCACAAAAAGGCGGGTGGCGGGGGAAGATACACTAAAAATGGTCAAGACTTCAGAAGGGGCCAACTATGTTCATTGCAAAATCTTGAGTGATGGGGCAAGGCCTGTGGTAGCTGTTAGCTGGCCACGGGGAGATGGCAGGGTGACCAGAGTGTGAAATATAAAATTGTGAAATGTGTTCTAACAAAAAAGCATTTTACTAAGAATTAGAGGTGACACACCCACACTGCTAGGCATCTCCAGTCCCCGAGGCAAACCTTATCTAGACATTTCTGTGAAGTCCTGCACAGGGCATCCGTTGGAAAGAGCCATGGGGGCAACCCAGGAGGCTGGGGTTCTCGTGCATTCGTTACCACCACCGCCGCCCCCCCTCCCCGACTCACGAAGGGAATCGTTTCATCTGTCTGGACTTCATTTCTTCATCGGAGCCCCGTGGGAGCTGAGGCGGACCCCGCAGGGTTGCCCTGGGGTGATCCTTCAGAAACAGCCGCGCAGAAAAAGAAAGCTGCAAATTTGGCATTTACAGAGAAGCAGGTCCCGGTTAAAGCCGGCTCACCCATAACCCTCGCCCTGCCTAATTACAACACGCAGGGAGGAAATTACACCGTGAAATGCACACGGACGGCCGGAGAGACAGAAATCGTCTTCCCTCGGGGTGGTTTATTTCAGCAAGAGACGAAAATGGACGCTATCAGTTAGGTAAATGCACTAAGAAGCCCGGAAATTGGGTGCCTGACCGCATTTCTGGTCTTCTGAGAAACTTCCAGACTCTGAGCGCCTGAGCAGAAGTGCCTAAGATTATTGTTCAGCTCCTGCATGTGATGATCGTCTCAGGCAGGCCACGCACCTGTGTGGAGGGCTGCCACGTAGGTATGCCGTCCGGATGCCGCCAAAGCAGAGTCTCAGGCGGTCGTCACCCAGGCAAATGGGCAGGAGAGCCCGGGGGGAGGAGCAGGCCATGGTGTGTCCACATCCCAGCTTCGCTGCTCACGAGCTCTGCAGACAGGACAAGTTACCTCCCTTAACTTCTCTCTGCCTCCGTTTCCCCTTCCGGCAACCATTGATAATAATGGCGCCAATCTCAGGGCGTCTGGGTGGCTCAGTGTGTTGAGCATCCGACTCTTGACTTCGGCTCAGGTCATGATCTCACGGTTTGTGAGCTGGAGCCCCACATCAGGCTCTGTGCTGGCAGTGCAGAGCCTGCTTGGGATTCTCTCCCTCTCTCTCTCTCCCTATCCCTCTCTCCCTCCCTCTCCCTCCGTCTCTCTCTTTCTCAAAATAAATAAATAAATTTAAGAAATAATGACGTCCGTCTCAACAAGTTGTTCCAAGGTTAAGATGAGCTAAGAGCTACTAACTGCTCGGGAAAGCGCCTGAGCTGAGACAGTGAGATGTGTTCGGTATTATTATCAACCCAATGAAAAATCAACCCGCACGAGGGAAACAATATCATTAACCCAAAGAGTGGGCGTGGGTGTCGTTGGGTGTGTGTGCTTGAGTGTGTGTCCCTATGAATTGATGTGGACAATGAATTGCGTCACAGTGTCAGTGCGATAGACCCAGTGAGTGCTTACGTCTCCAAGAAGGCACAGCAGAGGTAGCTGGGGACAAAAGTTCAGTGTGTGAGGTTCTGTGGTGAGAGAGAGCAGGTGGGAAGGCTGACCAGGCCGCAGGACTCTGCGCAGCGGCACCAGCAAGGCTTGCGCGTTATTCAGGCGGGAAGGAGCACGGCTGCTTTGGGGAACGTGGTCTCCAGAAGCGACCCGCTGTTTTCAACGTGTTTTTATGCAAAATGTCACACGTGAAGCATCAGCGTGGGGGAAGTGGATGAAGGCCTGGACCCCCGTTCTAGATGACCCTAGGACCACCGTACTAGATGACCTAGGACCCCCGTTCTAGATTACCCTAGGACCCCAGTTCTAGATGACCCTAGGACCCCCGTTCTAGATGACCCTAGCACCCCCATACTCTAGGACCGCCATACTAGACGACCCTAGGACCCTCGTACTAGATGGCCCTAGGACCCCCGTTCTAGATGACCCTAGGACCCCATACTAGATGGCCTTAGGACCTCCTTTCTAGATGACCCTAGGACCCGTGTACTAGATGGCCCTAGGACCCCCATTCTAGATGACCCTAGGACCCCCGTACTAGATGACCTAGGACCCCCGTTCTAGATGACCCTAGGACCCCCGTTCTAGATGACCCTAAGACCCCCGTTCTAGATGACCCTAGCACTCCCATACTAGATGACCCTAGGACCCCCATACTAGATGACCCTAGGACCCCCGTTCTAGATGACCCTAGGACCCCTGTACTAGATGAGCCTAGACCCCCATTCTAGATGACCCTAGGACCACTGTACTAGATGACCTAGGACCCCCGTTCTAGATGACCCTAGGACCCCCGTTCTAGATGGCCCTGAGACCCCCTTTCTAGATGACCCTAGGACCCCCATACTAGATGGCCCTAGGACCACTGTTCTAGATGACCCTAGGACCCCCAATCTAGATGACCCTAGGACCCCCATACTAGATGACCCTAGGACCCCCATTCTAGATGACCTTAGGACCCCCATTCTAGATGACTCCAGGACCCCCGTTCTAGATGACCCTAGGACCCCCTGTTAGATGACCCCAGGACCCCCGTTCTAGATGACCCTAGGACCCCCGTACTAGATGACCCTAGGACCCCCGTTCTAGATGACCCTAGGACCCCCCCGTTCTAGATGGGCCTAGGGTCCCCGTTCTAGATGACCCTAGGACCCCCGTTCTAGATGGGCCTAGGACCCCCTTTCTAGATGAGCGTAGAACCCCCATTCTAGATGACCCTAGGACCCCCGTACTAGATGACCCTAGGGCCCCCGTTCTAGATAACCCTAGGACCCCCATACTAGATGACCCTAGGTAAGTCACCCGAGACTCTGGTGCCTCAGTTTTTCCATCTGGGAAATAGTACAACGGTGATATTGTATGTAACTGCAGTGTTGTTTAGAGGGTAGGAGTGAGCTGACCTATGGAAAGCACTGGCCACTAGGCCCTGCTCAGGACAGAAGCCTCCCTTCAGGTCAGAGAACTTCAAGATAAGTTCCCTGCCGTGGTCTTCTCGTCTACATGCTGGCTTTCTGGCCCCAGAGTAGCAGAGGCCCTCAGGCCTCACTCAGGCCTCCTCGGCTCTCAGATAGCCAGACCTGGCTGTGGTTCTGAAGGAGACAGACCCACAGAGGACGTTTTGCTCAGGGCCACACAGCAGATGCAGCAAGCTGGGAGTGGGGAGCCGGATGAACTCAGATGGGGGAAAACGGAACCCGGTTACTCATACGGGTATGAAGAGCTGAGGTGGTGGGGCATGGGAAGGCGAGAACGTGGAGGACGACGTGGTCTCAGAGGACGGGCCTCCCCAAGCCATTGCCGGCGGGCAGGAAGGGGGCAGAGACACACGGGGCGGGGCCAGGTGATCATGGTCACGTGCAGTGACAAGGTGGTGACAGATGCCACACGATCTGGGACTTTGAGACGTGGGCTTCCTGCTCCTCCCTACCCCCCAGATGCTCCTGCTTTGTGGCAGGGGAGGGGGCAGTGTGACTCCTGAACGGTGGGTGAGTGCTGGTGCCACGGTCCCCAGGGAGGGTCCCCCACCCCCTCCCCCCACCTCCCCACCCCACCCCGGCCCCGGGGACAGATGCCTGCCCTGAGCTTGCTGGACTCACCGGGAGATGTGAAGGTGAACTCTTGGTGTAAAAGTTGGTTTACTTTCCCAAGGCTGAAGATTCCTTGAGAGAGGAGCGGACGTG